>NC_071110.1:18653076-18968269 GCF_024256425.1 Clarias gariepinus
TGTGTGTGTGTGTGTGTGTGTGAATAGTGGCAGAATCCACCAGGGAACACAGTGGGTTCAGGCCAGGTGAATAGGAGTAGTCTGTGGAGAGGAAGATAAGGGTTCATTTCCAACAGGGGGTCCTGCTGTCTTGCACGTACATTATGTTTGAGTGTGGGTGTCTTACTTTTTCTCACTCTCCCTCGCTTTTACTCTCTCACTTTCTTTCTCTGAGCTGAAGGATGAATGTCTCTGGACTGAATGGAAATGGTGAATGATGAATGGTGGAGTAAGGTAGTAGTGAATGAAAGGATTGTGGGAATGAATGAAAGCCTGGAAATAATAAATGCTTTTAAAGGCAAACTGGGGCTGCATAAAAGCACAGCAAAACTATGTGAATGATGCTAACACAAGAGTGTCTGAATACAAGATCTGAATATAGGCAATATATTATTAAAGCGGGAACATGATATTGCTGGTAAATGTAGAACATATGCATTACAGCAGATTACATGTGATCCAAGATGTGATTTAGTAACTGCACATTCTAGATTCCTGTAGCTTATAGTGCACTATTTGGGTCTCCTCTATTGTGTATGTGTCTTTCATGGGAAAATATTTTTTCCCTGGATAGTTAGCCATTTTATCACCCCCAAGAATAAGTACAATGTAGCAAAGTGACTTTTTTAAAGTTGGCGTAATTGTCTGGAGCAGCCAAAAATAATATAAAAGTATTATTGTTGTTTAACCACCAATGGAGTCAACATATATGTGTTTAATACTTCATTTTATATTAACAACATCAACAATGAAATTCACTTCCAAGTAAATGCCTGAGTTTTCTTTAGCATCTCCCTATTGCTATTCTATTCACTGTTCTATGCAAAGCTACTATAGAGAATGAGTGAGTGAGAGCATGATATCAGACCTTCGGTGCAAAAAAGAGACATATGATATAAATCAGTTAATAAGAAAATAAGATAATAGAATCTACCTAGTAGTAAAATATAATTTATCATTAAAACTCTCCATTTGAAAAAATATTAAATGTATAATAACAGGAAATCATTTTACTTAAATTCACTGATTAACTGCTGTGGAATAAGTGATGGTGGTGTTTGTTGACGATGAGTAAAGAGGATGTTCTGGCAGATAGAGCGAATAACGTTGTGGTGGTTTTGGCTAGGCAGTGAAGAAAGAGTGAAAAAGAAGGTTGCAGAGATAAATGTCATTATTCCATGAATATATGCACTCTAGTGCAACAGAAATTATCGAGCACACCACACATTAAAAACACTCCACAGTTGAAAACTGAAAATTGAAAAAGGGTTCAGAAAATGGGTTTGCCAAAATAAGCTTGTCGTTTATTTGGAGGACTCTGCAAACTCCAAAAAGCACAGTACGTTTTCATAATTCATCATCTCTTTTTTTTTTTTTTTGGCTGTGCCACAAAACAACTGCTGTCACTTGTGCTTTAAAACAAACAGTGATCACAGAGCAAACATGAAACAAAGAAGAAGATGGCAGCATTACATTTTGGGTATTAAAACATTAAAAGAATTCTTGGTGGTACCATGCTGTAATCTGGTACATGGAAGTGCAATTATTAGGACAGGGTTCGAAATATAGAATGAAAAAGTGTGGCTGAGGGTTCTGTACAGACTGCTACTATCAAATCCTTCATTTCCTTAAAAAAAATACACAGCTGTCCAACTCAGTGCAGTGACAGTTTCATAGCGGCATACAATTCGATTTGATTATAGATTTTTGCATTAATATTGTTAATATAGAAGCAACCAAGTTAAGGCAAATGTGTTTTCTGTCATCTTGTATGCATCTGTGGGTGTTTATTCATGTGTTAGCACTATAGTTAATTTTTAAGGTGTTTGATTACAGCTCCTTCCTTGTCTTTTTGTTGCCAGTAGGTTTAGCAAGAGTGGCATTTAAAGATGTATATGGCTTATATTTTACCTCAAAGAATTACAATAAATGTATAATCATTTTAATGGCTAAATGTTAAAAATTTTATTTAGTTAAAACATGACTTTAACATGGCAACCGAACCCCAAAAAATGTGTTAAAATACAATGTAAAAAAAAACAAAAAACCTGCAAGTATTGTCCAGGTGGTTAAAAATAAAGTAAATTTTTCACCAACAATTTTTTTAATTATTTGTTAAAGAAACATGACTGATTGACAGAGCAGAACAGAAAGAGACACGAGAGAATCAGTGAGATTTTTTGCAAAGAAGAAACATATAGAGACATATGCGTGAATGGTCAACATTCTGAAGTATTTCTGTTTTATGCATATGCAGCTCATCATGTACAATTAAAAGCAAACATTTTACTTTAATTTCTGTATATTAAATGAGATTGTACATGATTCCCAGATGGTCGAAAAATTCTATATGATTAGCAGACTACCTCTTTAATTAGTTTCTTATATTGAAGAGTTTTCTTCAAAATATTTAAGTTATTAAATATATTAAGTTTAATATATTAAGTTCTATATAAAAAACATTTATTAGCCAAAACTAAAATTTAAGTCAGTTTATTTTTTAATAAAAAAATGATCTGCAGTTGCATTTAGAATTTTTTTTTTTTCATATGTAAAATTTTTATTTCATATGTATTTCATTAATCTCATTCAGGTGGTTGAGAAGAAAAAAAAATACATTCATTCCTCCAGCATCTACAACACGCCCATTTAAGGTCCAGGTGTGCTTCATGCCCATCTGTAGCCCATAAAGAATCCACAATTCAGCTGTATGTTTTTCTGTGAGAGGCTTACTCACAGGCCTCCATCTGTCTCTCTAAGGAAATTTTATCCTTATAACAATGTTAAAATTCTGAAGTTCTCACCTCTCAAGCAAACATATAGCAGGAAAACAGAACTGTAGGGCAGACTGCAGGACTGTCCCACGCAGCTGTAGGGAATTCACTGCCACTTAGCTCTAATAAGCAGAGAAAATGTGTCAGCTCCAATAAACCATAAGACACAGAGAAAGAGAGAGAGAGAGAGAGAGAGAGGAAAACTTTAATATTTGCCGTGAAGGGTTTATACCTTTCTTTTGCCACAAGGTGCTTTATTCACACTCATCCTTCATACCAAAATTAAGAGGCTGGTCTCAAAGCAAGTACTAGCGTAATACAGTGTCCTTACATAATATGTCCTATAGGAACCATGAACAAGACCACAGAGAACCTCAATGACAGTATTGTGTTTTTAATACTAAATGGACTATGGTAAGCTGAAAAAAACAGCCTCTGATTTATGAGTGCAAGCAACTGTACAAATTAAAAACTCAGTTTCTCTGGCTTGTAATGTCTGATCCGACCAAAAGGTCTGCATTTTTCATTATCCACTATCTCAAATGACATGATGTTAATTAAGAAAGACAATAAACTACAAATTTTTACAAATCAAAAGCAAGTTGTTGTTATTGTCTTTATTAAGCTAATTAGTTTAATGTATGCACAAATAAATAGATTTAAAATGATCCTAGACACACCAACATGGTTCTTAAGGGAAGGAGTTAATTTCCTCAGGGACCTAAATTAATAATGTCAACTTTAATTTTAACTGTAATTTTTGTACAACTAGGAAAAGTGATAAAAATTATCTGAAAGGTTTTGATTTAACTAGTTTGTAAAAAGTTGAGGAATTAAAACCTCTAATGCCTCTTATAAATAAATTTGATGGTATGTATTTGCCTAATGTGCCTAATATATAACAGTTGGATTATGTTAATACATTAAATCCGTGCTGCACTCGTAAAAGGGTCAATGGAAATTACTCTAAACTGTAAATGATGTTCTTTATCACACTGTTTATTACTAAAGGCATTTAAATTTTTATGTGTGATATTTTTTTATGTCAGCTAGTATATATGGGATGCTCATAAGGGTAGACAAGTGCCATAGCATGGAACTGTGTGTGTATGTGTGTGTGTGTGTGTCTGTGTGTCTGTGTGTGTGTGCGTGTGTGTGTGTGTGTCATTCCCTGTGCCTCAGTGGTACGTGCCTCAGTGACTGTCCATAGTCTCAGAGGGACTGAACTGATTAAAGCAGGGATGAGAGTAGGGAACAGTAAGAGACAAGATGAGCAAACCACGAGATTGGGGACGTCTAAGTGGACGTGACATCCTTAGCTGGGTTGTGACATCACTGCGCTGCTTTCGGGAAGCAAGGGAGGTGTTGGGGAGAGGGGGCTCCTGGGTTGGAGGAGGGAAGGGTTGTGACATCAGAGTACTGTCTGGGACACACAGCTGGGTAAACCAGGAAGCTGAGACCACACTCCCTTATAACGTGTGTGAGTATAAGTGTGTAAGTATGTTATTGGAATTCCTGTTTAATTATGTTAACAACCTTGGTTGCTTTACAAGTCTCTAGTTGTATGTCACTACAGAAATCGTATTAATAATAAATGCCTCACATTCGTTTTGTTTGTCTGTTGAGGATATTTAGTTAGGCTAGATCTTGCATTTGCTAGCATTCATTTACAATTATGGATAAACATGAAGGATTGCACTTATCCTTTTTTATTTAAGCCCCCTCTAGCATTATCAAACTGTATGATAAATAACACACAATACAGTGGTGGCCAAATGTATTAAGACACCATGTGCCATGTATTATAGTTCTCCCTGTGCACAAAACAGATGCCACTAGTTAGTTCTTAGCTATCTGGCTGAAGAGTTGTGCTAATTAAAATCAGCCTTTTTAGTTAATGGAAGGAAGAAATATGTGGCATAAGTTTAAGTTTTAGCACCTCTCCACAAAAAAATGCGAAAACTAGAGAATTCTCAAGTGAATTATGAACAAATTTCTGTACAAGATCCTCATGAAACAATCAAGCAGACACAGACTAAGCAAGTAACGTCAGAATATTGCAAGCCTCATTCTGTCTCTATGCCAATCCAGATCCAGCAAGTTTTAAAGACTTTATATTAAACATTGATTGTTGTATAGCAATTCCCTTGCATAGCATAACATATTATTCTTACTGTCTTAATTTACGTTACTAAAAAAAATATGGGAATCTCATTACACCATTAATTTACAATAAGTAAATTACCTACAATAAGGACCTACAATAAGTAGCTATTTCTAATTGTTAAGATATTACTTGTGTTATCACATATTTGACACTTTTTGACATTTAAATATAAAATACATAAAATGAAATAAATTATAAGCATTGATTTGGTTCTCTTTTTCGTATTAAATAACATTTTGCCAAATGTTTAGGAAATGTAGATTTCCATTAGGCAACTTATAGTACACTATGTGATCATGAAAATTTGTTCTGACAGCCATATTTGAAATATAGACTCAGTTCTGCTATCTGTATCCAAACCACTTAGCCTCTGTCTGCCACTGTCTTAGGCTCAAACACACACACATCAGTTTGCATCAAAAGGGCATTCTTCTTAACAGAAAGTAGCAGTAGTGTCAGAAATGCTTTCCTGTCTTTGTAAGCAAATTTGTTTCCTAAATTTAGAGTAGAGCTTACACACATGGCTCAGTCTTTTCTCCATATGCTTTCCTCAGACCGTATCAACATTACACACATGTACGCATGTAATCAATTGGACATGCAGGAAACCCTTCGCTCCCTCAGCAGTACTCTAAAGCACATATGAATGCATGATCTCATTTTTACAAAACACCAACACATACAGTACCTGCATTCACACTTGATGTCATTTCAGACAGAAAGTGTGTTCTGTTGAGTTACCAGAAACTACCAGAAAAAGGATCCGATCAGATTAGTTGACCTTATTTAACTGTAATGGCCTTGATATTATCAGACAGGAATAATTTAGTGCTCGTTCACCTTAATCTGTTTGCTCTTCATATTTAGCATGTAAGCTTTTTTTTGAATAAATATAAATATTTTTCTCGTGGGAAAATAGGTAGAAAAAAAAGGGGTTTAATTAAAAATCATAATGGAATTCCCAGGACAGTCATACATTTTCAAATAGGTTTCCGCACACCAGCTATCTGACTGAATTATGCTGATTTAGATTAATTAATTCATGAGCAAATTAAAGTATTTAAAAAAGTATTTTACAAGCATACACCATCAGATGGTCTGCACATGTATTTTTTTTTTTCTTCAGTGCATTCAGGAGATTCAACCAGAGAAAGAAAATAAACCACTAAAGCAAATACTTTTGTTTTGCATAAGTACAAATTTAATACTAATTAAAAATATATATATTTTATGTTTATATCTATTTATTTTATCTTGTAAAACTAAAATTGTTTGCAGTATATAAAGGGAAATAAAAATACCTTGGCATTTAATGTCTCCCTTTTGCTTTAATGGCAGAGCTGGCATGGGCTTGGCATGGCAAGTTTATGTAAATCTTGATTATTCCTGTCAGAACCATGGGAGCGTTTTCTCTATTCATTCTTAAGTAAAAGCAATAAATCATAAAGAATATTTTGATATATTGATGTTTTGTACAAACAAAAAGAAATATGCCAAAAGTTAATTGTTCAAAATCTTAAAACTTTATAATTTAAGCTATTTACGATTTCATTTTACTTACTGTGTATATATATACTTTTTGTTTACTTTTATGAAAAAAAAATTTAAAAGAATTTCAATGTGGCCTTAGACTTTTGTACAACACTGTTGTTCACTAGGTGTGATTGAGCTGTAGGTTAAATACTTATTACTTATTAGCAGATTATTCAGACTGCACTCAGAGGTGGCAAGTAACTACATTCTCCATTCCTGTACTTAGTATTTTTATGTATCTGTACTTTACCTTAGTATTTTCTGTATGTGGTACTTTTTTATGAAAAACCTCTATTTTTCTCACTTCATTTTAAATTGGCATTTGTTACTTTTCAGCTGACAATCACAGAAAAGTGCACTGATTTTCTAATCTAAACATAAGCGTGTACACTGTCATTCACACCATATCATGACTGACGGGAACAAAATTATTCCACAATTCCAAGCAGTTCAAGTTTACAGAAATGACTGGCAGGTCATTAGGAAAGCTCAGATTGGTTAGCGCATCAAAGTGATTGATGGTTACCCGGGCAATGGATCTCAACCACTTGGTCTCTGGGCTGTGGATTCTTCTGTCTCCTTATTCAAGCCTCTTGAACAGGGCACTTGTTAAGGTAAGACTGTAAATAATCTTGCTGACTAGCTAACATACTGAGACAAAGAGTTGTGACTCATGCGTTTAATTTTGTTTCAAACCAAAAACAATTTTTTTAAACTATAATGTTTTTCCCGCATCTTTAAACCATTTTGTATTCTGTATGCTTGCAGTAGCCCATGTTTACTTGGGTAGACTACTTGCATTATACAGTATAGTAATAGTAGCAAATGGCTACCAATGTAATAAAAGAGGCTCACAATACCACCTGCCATTCATTAATTGGTGTCAAATTTTGGTATTATCAATCTATACTGAACTTGCACATTCATGTTATCAACAGCAAGTGTGTTTGAAATACTTTAACATACTGTTAATCAGTAACTTAGTCAGGTAGATATCTGGGGGAAAAATCTATTTTTTGTAGAGTACTTGTACCTGAAGTACATTCATTTGGAGCACATACTTGGTACTTTTTTTTTTTCAACGAAAAATTAAAGTGGCACTTCTACTTGTAGTGAAGTACATTTTACACAAGTATGTGTACTTTAACTTGAGTATTGAATTTGTGTATCTCTGCCGTTCACTGATAACCGATGCAACTGAGCAAAGGAGACAACTATTCCCTATTTTGCACTATGACTGCATTTAACTGGCTAATTAGGTATCTGTATATTTTTTACCAACCCAGTTTTTAAAAACAGTAAATCCCAGTAAAACCCTTTTAGGTGCAACAACTTCTATAATTTTAATATCAATATTATGGCACAAGCATAAATTGCAACATATTAAACGTTCCCTCAAAAATACACCATGTATGCCATGTTCTGCCCCAATGTACTTTAACCAAGCTAGTCTCTTACCACATTATTTTCATAAGACCAATGTGTAATAAATAATTATATCTCCTTTTGTATATATTGAGAAAAGTTTGTATTTTTTTATGACATATGATTAGATTTATAAGCTTATAAGAGGGCTCATTCTCCGGTTATCTGCAAACACAATCAGACTAGCAAGTCACATGGGAATGTGGTATGGTAACATGGGCATTTTTAAAAAACATGGAAAGCTTTTTGTATTCTCAAATGGCCAGGAATTAACAGCCAAAAACCATCTGCATTTTGAAAGTACCCACAGTTTCATATCATGTTACCACATGACCTGCAATTCTGATTATGTTAGCAGAGGAGGAATTTCATGATCCCAGTAAGTGCAATCATATGTGGTAAAGCACAAGCTTTAAGTATGACATGGGCAGCAATCAATAGGTGAACAAATTAATAAACTGTATATATAAGATTGTGCTCTTTTTAAAAAAATAGGGAGGTAGGAGTTTGCTTGATGAAAGTAAGTTGGTGCACATGTTATATAACATGCCATAAAGAGCACGCAAACACAGGTTTGAAATGTTGCTGTGCTTGGGTGACTCTGCCAGAGAGTTCATATTCAATGTACATATTCAAGGTGCTGCACGTAAGTTGCATACAGACGGTTTTTCCATGAGACTGGATTGCTTAATACAGAATGTTAGATATAACATTTTAACCTAGATAGTTATGTGTCATGTTTCCAAATACCAAAATATGGGACTTCCACTTGGCCAATGGATTATTGACTTTATCATTTGTCTACCCTGAAACATGTTTCACAGTTAGTGCTTAGACTGGTACTAGTGCCTTTAGACTGGTATTATAAATAAATTAGTTTTGAATGAGCAAGTGAGGTAATATGCAGATTATACTTGATAATATGCAAGCAAATATTGCATAAATGCATTAACTAGAATGAAATTTGATACATCCATTGTATGTACCGTTTATCCTGTGAAGGGTCACGGGAGGTCTTGTGACAAACACAGGGAACAGGGAATACCCCCTACATATGGCACCAACCCATTGCAGGGCACAAGCAGACACTACATGCAACATAAAAATGCCACTCAACTTATTTTGGATTGTGGGAGGAAACCTGGAGAAACCTACCAAGCATGAAGAGAATATGCAAACTCTACACACACAGAGCAGGGACAAGGTTTGAAACCCCAGCTCTGGAGGTGCAAGGAGAGACTGCAAACAATACAACACAATACAAATTCCATATAACATATTGTGATTCATGTGATCAGTCTAAATGACAAAATCTGTTTCTTTTTTATTATTGGACTTTCTGATTAAACCCACATCAGCCTGCCTTTCTTCACAAAAGATGTGTCCCTTAGAGCTTCCTGCAATTGAAATCTTTTTTTATGCCAAAGCATTAAGCTTTGAGGAAAAGCCTGGTTGTTTTGGCTAGTGCTTTTCTGGGACAGTTAATTCGTGATCATTTTATCCTCACAGTGAGACCATCATTTATGAACCCAAGAGAGGAGCTCTTTGTGTGTGTGTGTGTGTGTATGTGTGTGTGTGTGTGTGTGTGTGTGTGTGTGTGTGTCTGTGTGTCTGTGTGTGTGTGTAGATGGATGACCAGCTATGGTGAGCCCAGGAGTACAGTGAGTTAAGGGGTGGCTGGAGGTTTCCACATGGCCTGTTTGAATGTGAAACACATGTTAATGTGTGGGTGGAAGAGGGAAGAGAATGTGAGCGGGTATCCATGTCTCACTGTGTGAGAACGCCCTACTTATCCATCTGCAGGACCTGTTGATAATGTTTGTGTGTGTGTGTGTGTGTGTGTGTGTGTGTGTGTGTGTGTGTGTATTTCCTAACATTCAACCACACCATCTTCAGCTACACCCGTTTTATTTCCCCATCTGTCAGCTCACAATGATGCAAATCAAATTCAGCAACTCATCTATAAGACTCTCTAGACTCTCTAGACTTCACGCTGATGGGTTAGTGTGTTTGGCACTTTACCTTGCTTTATATGTAAAATTCCTCGTGTGTCTTGATGTAAAATTAGAATAAGTGCAGTTTTTAACATGGACATGTGCAAGTTCAGGAGAGATTTTTTTTCCCTCTCTGTTCTGGTACAATGTCTTCTTATTATTGGGGTGTGGGTGTGTGTGTGTGTTTCTGCTGTCTGGCAGAGAGGAGCACTGCTGCAGATGGCAGAAGGGTGGGAGAAGTGTGTGGCTGCATTAATATGGCCTGCAGTTCTCGTTAGCTCTAATCAGGGGCTTCCTGTAGCGAGAAGAGCCAGGGTTCACCTTCCCGAGAGTGAACACTGCAACTCGCTCTCCCACTCTCCTCCTCTTCCCTTTTTCTCTGCCTGAAATCCCACTGTCCCCCCTTCATCACTGTCTCTCTCTCTCCCGCTCAGTCCTCTCTCACTGTGCACTGTAACCTTCTCCTCCTCCCAGTGCTGTCCCTTTCCCCTTACCTCTCCCACTGGCTCCAGCTGCCATGGAATGAGTTGGAAAATGTAAACCTGGGAGAGAAACCTTTTCCATATTCATTCATTCATGCTGCTAAGAGGCTACAGATAGGCAGCACGCAGAGGCCAGAGCAACTAAAGCACACATACTGTCCCGGTGTGAACTCCAGCAGGGGTCGTGAACTGCAGCCAGAACTAAAAGAGAAAAGGACGTACAGCTCTGGGCGAAACAAAAGGGCCTCTTTGTGGTCCTACTGGCACTATACCGAGGATACACAGTCAGAAAAGTGGACATCCTGTATACGGACCTGGACAATGAGATGCACCCAGATCTTACTGCCAGTCCCATTGAAGAGATGTTTTCTGTGCCACCTTTGTGCAAAACAGTGCCACAACAGCGGGGTTTCACAATTACGCAGGCGAATCTGGACAGAAACTAAGCAACTGTTTAAGGAACAATGAGAGCTAGATCGAATTTTGGCAAATTGGGATGCATGTTGTTCCAACCTACTCTTCTCCTTGTCTGTATTTTTCTTTCCCATTCTCTTTCTGTTTCTCTTCCTCTGGCTGGCTTTTAGGGAGCCCTTGGGTTAGATTGATTAATGCATTTAAGATGTGGAAATAGGATATTGGAATTGTTGCCTTTACCACTCTCTCCTGCTTCCCCTGTTTCTCCTGCTCTCACTCTCTCGCACACTCTCTCTCCTCTCTCTCTCTCACAGTCTTGTGCCTTAATGCACCTTAATAGACAGTTTGATAGATAGACTGCGAAAGACTGGAGAGATTTGGTTTAACTTTCGACGCTCTTTTGGCTGCACACTTTTTTTGTGTGTGTCAAATACTTTTTTTCTCTAGAGTTCGCCCCCTTTTTTTTTTACAGTGCCCTGAGCTTTGCAACGGATAGCTTCCCCCACCCTCATACTCCGAGCGGCCACCCCCACCCCCAGCGCTGAACCCCGGCCAGCCCCAGCTGCCTGGCCAGATGTGGGAGAAAGGGAGAGGCAGCATCCTACAGGGGCCAAGGGCCTGAAAACAGAGACAGGCTGGAGAAAGGGAAGGTGAGAGAATGAGAGAAAAAATGATGGAGTTGGAGAGGAAGGTTGCGATGGACAATTGTCAAGAAGGTATCTGAGCCAGCACACTGCATTTCTCTGTAAGGTAGACAAGCAGGGAAATTCAAGTGCTTCTCTGTCTACTCCACTTGAAGAATATGATTTGTTCTGTAAGCGGCATTAGTACAGTGCGCTGATGGACAAGAAAGCCCTGAATGGCCCGTACACTTATCACCATACAGGTCCTCCCAAGGCTACAAGATTTATGGGCAGTGTGTGAGCCTTCTTACACCATACTCCAGGGGGTTCTCTGATTAGAGATGGTGGAGTGAGCAAACACACGCTCACACACGCTCTTGCACGCTCTCGTGCATGTGGTTCTAATTACACACACGGGGAGTCAAGGGCCCAGTGTCATCTAAAACATAGATGCAGATTTACACTCGTCCTCTGGTGCTCTGCACTCAGGTTGGTCCTAGCCAGATAATTGTCACACATTCCCCAAGCCTGTTTATCATGTCAAAGCAAGAGCTCAGCTGTGGAGGTTAATAAGTGTCTAGGTTGTATCCACAACCTAGGTGGCAAAGTGAAGTTAATTTAACTTGGGGAACGAATAGGATTTTGCAATAATGAGAAAACAGGTGGACTGGAAAGGTTTAAGCCAGAACTTTTGGTAAAACTGGTGCTCACGGTCACAGACAAGTTATATGTCTGAAAGTGCATGCTGTTCTCCCAAAGTGAGGCTCCATTTTGCAGCTTCAAGCTTTTTTTATAGTGACACTTAGCATAGTCTGGCTGTGAAAATTAAAGTGTGGCATTTCAGTGTGAGTTCAGTTAGCACAGTGCGCTCCAAGTGTTCTCGTGTGAACTCTCCTCGAGTGTTAATATGTAAAGCCTGTAAACGCAGGAGTGGAATCAGAGGATGTGTTGCAGTAGCCGACTCTCAACGAGGTCCTTACTGTATCCTTTTTTGCATTTTACAGAGAGTGGAGAGAGAGACAGAAAATAAAATGGGGTGAGAGAATGAGAGAGAGGAGGAGATAGAGACTGACAGTTAGAAGGAGAACATCTGTGCTCTTTGCAGCAGACGGTGTTCCCCAGCTTATTGCGAGTTGTGCTGTTTTTCTTCACACAGACTTGGTCCCCTTACTCTAATTCTCCGATAATGAGCACATGTAGCGATGTCCACGAGAATCTCCTTTAGAGCCAAAGCCAGTTCTGAATTAGTAAAACCCACAGCAAACTTAAAGTCTAGCACGCACACACACACACACACACACACACACACACACACACACACACACACACACACACACACCACGCTAGCTAAAAAGAAAGAACAAAAACATCAAAGGTGTGGTTGTGCTTTTACTCAAGTACATGGCAAGTACAAATTCAGTTGTCAAGAGACAAGTTATTTTCAAGAGCAAATTCTGAGCAAATTCACAAATCACATGTGGACACTACAGTATAAATCTTCAGGAATGCTCTTCTGCTCACAGCTCTCCTTAATCTACTCTGTCTACTGGAGGTAACCAGGTATTATTAATACATTGACCCTTTATAGGTTATCTGTTGAAATAGATGAAAATTGAAAAGGTAAAAAGACTTGTGTTTAGTTTTGTGGTTTTATTTCACAATTTTTAATTGTTTCATTTTTGGTTACAAATCAAGGTCAGTACAGTTACCAAATATGGTTCCTTGCTCATCTAGTGTAATATTGTTCCTAAAAAAACTGAAATATTTTGAAAACACAATTAAGGTTAATTGCACATTTATTTTAACACTATTATTTTCTACAAATATGTTTTTTATCTTTAGGTAATAATACAAAATGGGCTAATATATGTATGAATCAGATTATTTTACATATTTCATATGTTAAATACATAATTTATGGATTATCCACTCTTAAAGCTGTTCTGGCTTGTCAGGATTGGTGAAACATTTCATTTTTAATGATTTTTTGCTGACTAAATTCAGAATAAAACAAATGGTCCAATCCTCTTGTGTTCCCCAAAACATATGGTATAATAATAATAATAGTTATTATTATTATTATAATACATATACTAGATTACTGTGCAATACTTACAAGTGGTCTTGAGTCATATTCTGATGGTACTTACCGTTTTAGGGCCTTTTTTTAAAGATGATGATTATTATTATTATTATTATTATTATTATTATTTATTACCTTCATTACCTTTTCTTAGTTAACAACTGTGAGCACCTGTAACCGAGCATAAGCAATTTCCCTCTGGGATTAATAAAGTTATTTGAATCTTGAATCTCGAATCAATTTTATGCAAAAGTCAACCTCACCATGGGTAAAAAGTAGGCGTAATTCATTGGGCTCTTACCAAACCATACGGATACACTAAAATACTATTGGACTATACTATTGGTCAGCACAAAAAGCCATGAAAAGTACAAAGAAACACAGAGGAAGAGAGAAAGAACCAGAAAAAATGTCAGCAATTACTGCTGATTTAATAATTTCATTTGAAAATTCTCTATTTTATGTTTTTATGTAGTTTCCAAATTACTGATTCAGACAGGTCACATCTATAACATAAAAATCACATCCATAATGCCAGATTATTATTTTTTTCCATAAATGACAAACATTTAAATCACACTTTTTGAATTAATTCAAGTCTTTTTATAGTACAAGTAATGCTTTCTGTAGTTGTCTTTAAAATTAGTTTTACTAATAAAAAAAACTGTACTCTTCATAATGTTTATAAAAACAAAATGTTTATAATTTTTAGGATGTAAATAATTGTATGAATTTTGAGGAGTTGTTCATTTATAGCTGTAGAGATCAAGAGTTAAATCACTGCAAATTAATTTACTGACGCGAAGCTTGTCTATGCTCATAGACTTTATGTTTACTAATATGCATCCAAATGTCACATCCATAATACTGGAACTACCCCATTATTATTATTATTATTATTCTCATTATTATTATTATAAAAAACAAATTAAGTACTTCAAATGAATGTGCTTTTATGTTGATTTTGTTGATTTGTTTGATTTCTTAACAAGAATCTGTCAACTCGTCAACTTGTAGTTTAAAAAAAGGAGCTTTTGAAAGTAAAATAAGATAAAGGATAAGATTATACTTTATTCATCCCAGAAGGCAAATTTATGACATGGTCCTGAGTAAATCTTCCTTTTTGTCCTGATTTGGTGGAAGTTTTTGGCCTACATCATTTGTTTGTCTTTCCCTGATTATGGAACATTGAGTGCCACAGATAGAGTTACTTCTCTGATTTTAACCAGAGTTTATTCACTGATACTTTATTAAGATTAAGATATTTGTAGAACTGCACCAAATATTCTAACTTAAATCCCTTTTAATTCTAGAACCCCATATTTTATATTAGTAACACTTCATTATCATTAAATATTTTTTTCAGTTTTATGTTATTTTAGTTTTATGTTATTTCATTTTTTAATAACACTGAGGAATTAATGTTTTGATAACCACAAGCGCCAAATAGATTTTTGCAATGTAATGTTTTTATCATCCGTACACAATATTACATTAATGTCACTGCTATTCAACTCTAACTGTATTACATGACCAGACCTGGCAACCGTTATGCATTTTGTGTTAAACGTTGGAGTACGCTAGTACAAGTTATCACTCAAAAAGATATTCAAGAAGCAGGAATAAAATCTCCCCAGTAAAATTGGGGTTGAGCCAGTCAGCATTTGAATCTGGAATGATTTGTGCAGGTGGTTTGAACTCTCTACTGATATTGTAAGTAACAGTAGAGAGCCCCAGTAGGCCCCACCCTTTTCCACAAAAAACATATAATCTCAGTTGAACTTGTGCAAGTGCCCTTGATATCTACTAAGGTAAGTGGCTTGGCCATCATAGAATCTAAGACTTTAAAATAAACAGCTGACAGGCCAGCAAGAAAGTGTCAAATCTCACACTCCAGATAACGTTGCGCATCGTCTCATCGCCTATACCGCTTTATCCTAGGGTCTCTGGGGGTCTGGAGTCTATCCCAGGAGACTTAGAGCACAGGGCACACACATACACACACTTACACAATCATTTACATGCAATTTGGGAACACCAATTAGCCTAATCTGCATGTCTTTGGGCTGTAAGAAGAAATCGAAGAACCTGGAGGAAACCTACCAAGCACTGGGAGAACATGCAACTCCATTCACACAGACCAGAGGCAGGAACCGTTCCTTCACCCTGGAGGTGCAAGGCAACAATGCTAACCACCATGCCGTCAAATGTCAAAATCTTATATAGAAAAACAATTAAAGATCACAGCTGCAGGTGCAAGTAGTGAAAAGGTCAGATGAACATTGGAGAACAGATTGGTAAAAGCATTGTTGTAAAAAATATCCTGGGTTTTTTTTTTATGTTTTTTTTTTGTTTGTTTGTTTGTTTTTTAAGTTTAAAGAGTTTTAGAATTTTTTTGCTGCTGGTACCCAGTTCTTGATTTCACATCTGATGATATATAATACATCTGATAATATATAATACACCCACTTGCACTTTTCTTATCCCCAAAATGGTATAAATGATTGTTGGTTGTGGAAGTTTATATTGTTTATTGAAAGTTTTAAAATGAAAAATCACAAATAAATAAAAAAAAATCTAAGTTCCAAAAGCTTAGTACCTAAAGCTGGTCAATATTAGATAGCAGTATCAGTATAATTTTAATATTACTCAACCCTGGTGACATGACGTCTAGACCCCACGGAGCCTGACATCACACCTCCGCTATGTGTCGATGTACAACCTGCAACCCACAAAAGGTGCAACGCCTAGACACGTACCACATGTTGTGCCGCCGGGAAACACGGCAACACGGCACTACAACTTTGATGGACAAACCAGACACACAACAACAACACACACAGCTACAGAGGAAAATTAGACTAGGCAGTTCAGAGTAGCAGAATGGCCGGTTTCACCTTTATTGTTGTGGCTGACTGTGGCTTGGCTTCCTGACACCTTCCGCTCAGGCTTAGACACAGATGGCCACGACTGGAACAAGTGCGCCCGCTGAGAATGCATCTAAACACAGTAAAAGGAAGGTTGGCGTGTGTGTGTGTGTGTGTGTGTGTGTGGCAGGTTCAGGAAGACAGGCTGGGACAACAGGTTTGGGTGACCTCTGGCCTGCATGAGATGCACCATGTGTGTGTGTGTGTGTGTGTGTGTGTGATGAGCATGTGCACACCAGCACCTGTAGCAGTCAAGTGGCTAAACAAAGCTTTCTGCAGAGGATCTGGCTTTGATGGAGTCAAGAAAGGATGCTTCTGGAGACACTATGTGTGTGTGTGTGTGTGTGTGTGTGTGTGTGTGTGTGTGTGTGTGTGTGTGTGTGTGTGTGAGATGAGCTGTGGGGGTGTTGCTGTCTGACAGGAAGTGCGGGTCAGCTGTATACGTGTGTGTGGCCGGGTCTGGGCCAGGAGGTCAGGGCTGGGCAGCCCGCAGGAAATAGCCAAGACATTCCGGCCCTGCGCAGGCGGACTTAACCCCTTCACTGCACGCAGAAACATGCAGTAAACATACACACATTTAGACCGTGTCCGGAACTGGAACCCTGACGAAAGACCATGCGTTCACAGCTCACCGCTAAAAATAGGTCTTGACTTAATAGGGAGCTGTTTATCTGTTTTTTCATATGCGTAATTATTCCTGTTATTATTTCAGTCCACATGGTTAATTTGCCATTACAGCATTGATAATCGCAGTGCATATAAAAATGTTTGGTGTTGAGTTCTAAATATAACCCCACCACTTGCCCTCGACCTTGACTGCCTTCCCCAAAGACGCACAAACACAAACCCCACAGACAGATTTACCTCCCACAATGGAAACAATGCTGAGCAGCACCCTTGTTGTGTAACACACACCCCTCCAACCCACCCACAAACGCTTCGTCCTGCCTTCTGCTGCTGAAAGGCCGACTCTCTGGAGTGCTTAAGTAGAGTTGAGTCCGGCTCCTCTATGGCCACAGGGATACCCTGGGGAGCACAGAAACAGGAAGTGACTTTTGGAGATGTGGAATTCTCCAGCAATGGGAGGCTCAAGGAGATGCTGACATTTCGGAGAAGTGAGATGCCATAACGGGGCTCCGAAGGGGCCATGCTGGGATCTGACAGGCAGGAAGTGGAGGTCTGTGACAGGGCACGTTTACATTCCTGCACTCCAGCGCTTTCATATTAATGGCCTTTTATAAATAGGTGAGGGATGAGTCACGAGCTGGCTGCTAGCCCCAAGACCCTACACCTTAGGAGTGGCCCTGTGGGACAGGCAGCACTCTCAGCTTCCTGGTGCCACATGCAAGCAGGACTTTGGTCCACAGGGGCTCCCAGATAGCGGGCGTAACATGCGCATAGGTCTTCCTGTTTTGGATGCTGCTCTGACCTGGAGCAAGTTCATTTTTCTGCATCAACCTGCAAAACAGACAGCTGTTATCTTTCTGCTGTTTGTTTGCATCCCGTAGCATGATGTCCATCCCTAGTTCTTTGGAGTTACTGAAAAAGGAAGAACAGTACTTGACGAGCCTACTACTATATTCTGCAAGGTTCTCTAAATGCAATTAAAAACAAGTGACGTGAACCACAAACATCTCAGTCAGACATCTGCTTGCTTGTCAATCATGGTGTCTCTTAGTTCAGAGCACTCCTACTGCTGCTCTCTGAGTTCATCTTATTTGGACTAGGATGGTGTTTTGGGAGTGGGAGTTACAACAGCGTTCAAATAGAAAAAATTGATTATTGGCCATACCATTAATTATATCTTTAATAAAGATGAATACAGTTTGTCTAAATGTTAAACTGCAGTCCTTGATTGTTGCCAAGGGGGAGTGTCATGATCTCTGTGTTTGAGTAAGTGTTTTTATATGTTGAAGAGGACAGTATGTCCTACAAATACAGGAATATCTGACAATGTGTCCATAACGGCGGATTCGTTAATAAAAAAAAAAAATGCAGATTTATATTTAAATGTGACAATAAGTTTCCTATAAGTTACCGAGTATAAGATTAGAGTTAGATTTTAGCACAGTGGACAGTCCTTGCAAGGTTGTGTGTGTGTGTGTGTGTGTGTTTGTGTAAGAAGAGTATGTCCATCGTGGTAATGGCATTGTTCCAGGTCAAAAGCAGAGCCAGTCAGGGGTCTGTGTGTTTCACATCCCTCTTCAGCCAAACACAAACACACATGTCCGGCCAATCTAATCCACACTATCTCTCAGCTTGTTTGTGCCAGATGCACACACACACACACACACACACACACACACACTTACTTCACTCCTTCTCCTCTCCAGCTCTTTCTGCATTCTTCCAGTGATCTTCCCTCCATTCTTTGCTTACGCTTCCTCATCCTCATCTTCCTCTCTCCTCCACTCTAGTGGCAGCGAGCACCTCACTGGCCTTGCTCTCATCATCTTTTTCCACTTCCTGTGTCTTGCTCCCCATGCCCCTTACGCCCACTTCTCTTTCCTCCCCCTATTCTCACAGCTTCTACATCCCCCTCTCTCTTTGGGACGTGACTCTAAGCACAGACATTGGGGCCTCTGCCAGCATGCTGGTGCAGAAATGGCCAAACAGCATCCACACACACACACACACACACACACACACACAGTTCCATGTATGGGTACACACCAGCAGAAGCCTGTTAGTGATAGTGACTCGATCTGTAAGTGGGTGTCCTAGTTACTCATAGTTTTCTTACACATCATATAATTAACCAAATATGCTTCTTCTAAATTAACGGCAGTGTTTCTTAACACGGGCGAAAGTTTGTTTTTATATTTTCACTGCGTTAATTTAACACTTGAAAAAGATGAAAAAAGAAATCACACTTTCAACCATCCTCAACGAAGCCTACGTCTCACTTCAATTCTCCTGCCTCCTCCCTAGCATGTCTCTGTCACGCTTTCAGTGTTTCACTTTTACACTTTTTTCCACCCTCCTTGTCTTTTTCTCTATCTATGTCTCTTTTTTCACATCACACAGGAGAAAGGAAAAGAGTGCAAAGTCCTGTCTCATAACTTCCTTCTGCTATGCTCAACTAAAAATGTGTAGTTGTAAAGTCATTTTCCCAAAGTTGGACAAATCAGCTATGGGACATGTGATCCTGGGAACAGGGGAAAGCCTGAAAGTGTGTCAGAGTGTCTTGTTAAGAGCAGCAAGAAAGAGAAAGAAAGCGTGAGGTGCAAGCTGTGGCCTGCGCAGGAAGCGAGGGAGGCTGGTGCGGTGCAGGAGAGGGCAAAGGCAAGCCACACATTAGAGAGAGAGATGTTCTGCTAATCTGAGCAGCAGCCTGGGCACACACACACACACACACACACACACACACACACACGCAGTCCTCTCGGCTGTGACTTGAATGTATAGTGGAGCTCATAGAGAACTATAGCTCTCCCAGTGTTTACTCCTCAACTAAACACAGGCCAGTTAGTCTTACTAATGGGAGCACTAATCTCCTTCACCATGACATACACTTAGTCCTTTCTTACAAACATTCATACACACGCACACACACACACACACAGTGGTTCTCTTCCACTCTCCTGCCTCATCTCATATGCATACACACATGCACCACATATGTACTGTACAGCTTGGGAGAATTCTTACACAAACACATACATTATGTCGAGCAACTTGCTCCGCATCGTGTACGAACCTGCAGCCATTTGCATAATTTATTTATTTTTCCTGCATAGATATATTCATAGAGACACCAAGCTTTAACGTAAATCCTTGTTAGCAGCAGCAGTGGCTTATAATCATATGTTTCAGGGAAGCAGGCCAAGATTAAAAACAACATCTCTTCAAACAAAATAAAGCTGAGAAGTTATTACACTTGTCTAGTGAATTTTGGAGTAACTCTGTAATTAGTAGTTGAGACACAAAACACACAGTCGTCCAGCACACAGCGTAGCAGATTGTTTGGAGCTGTTTTAGACATACAAATGCGTTTTGTTCAGCTCTGCTCAAGGTCATCTTGTTAACTAGGGTTGACAGGTTTCCGCAAAGTTTCTAGCCTGAATGCATCGCACAAACCACACAAAAGACATGAAACTCGACCAGAAATGTTGGGCATTGGAAAAGAGATACATTTTCCTTCTTTTTCCTCAGTGCTTGCATGAGAAATAAATATGTCACACATATTTCTGATGTACAGACGTTAACCACTTCATACATCCTCTTTCTCTCTCCTCAACTTTGCAGTCTAGTACTGCACATTAGACTCACACTGCGTTTGCAGAAGTGTTTTATTTCTCCAAATTTTCTATAAAATTGTATTTTTGTCTACATAACCTGACAACCTCACTCACTTCTCTATCCTCTGCCCACCCTAAGCATGGCGTCTTTTAGTGCTTGTTGAAGTGCTTGTAACTGGCTGGCATGGTGGCTTAGAGGTTACTGCTGTCACTACTCCAGGCTTGGCAGTTTAAATCTAGCCCCTAGTCTGTTCGCGTAGAGTTTGCATGTTCTTGTGCATGACAGGTTTCTTCCAGATTCTCCAGTTTCCTGACACAGTCCAAAGAAAAGTCATGTAGGCTGATTGGAGTTTCCAGATTGCCTGTAGTGTTTGATCAAGTGTGGGATTATACCTCATCCAGGGTACATGTATATACTCCACCTTATTCCCCAACTTCCCTGTGCCCAGAATTCCGTGACCCTACACAGGATAATCAGTATAGACAATGGATACATGGATGGAAACTAAATGGGGAAGTTAATACACTTTCCTGTGATTATTCCTGGAACATATAGAAGGGTAAGCAAATGAGTGGAATGTTTTCTTAAATTTGTAAAATATCTTGGTCATTCAGGTAATGAGTATTTCACTGGAATTTACACGGTATGGATCTGTAACTTAGGACTTGAAGATTCTAATTTGGGCGGCGCTGTGGCTCAGACGTTAGCGACTCCAGGGTCCGGGTTCGCTTCCCACCTCGGGTCTGTGTGCATGGAGTTTTCATGTTCCCCCCGTGCTTGGTGGGTTTCCTCATGGCACTCTGATTTCCTCCCACAGTCCAAAGACATCTAGATAAGGCTAATTAGCGTTCCCGAATTAGGGTGTAAATGAACGCATGTGTGAATACGTGTGTGTGTGTGTGTGTGTGTGTGTGCCCTGAGATGCATTGGTACCCCGCCTTGTGCCCTAAGTCTCCTGAGATAGGCTCCAGCCCCCCTGACCCAGTATACAAGATGATGATATAGTAAGTGAGTGACTGAGAATTTGTTGAATGACTGATCTTGGGATCTGTCTTATACACCTGTGTCTGTAGATAATCTAGTATAGGTTTTGGCAACATGTACAACAGAATTTAAAACAAAAACAGTGGTTATCCTCTTTTCTTAAAAAAAAAAATCCTTGTCCACATTAAAATGCAACTACATGCTGTCCATCATGCCAAACCAACAGGTGGCGATAAAACCCTAACCGTAAATCTATTCTGGCCAATCAAAAGCCTCTAACATCAAACAAAGGAACTTCAAGGGCACACTTATGCAAACCAACATTTATACATCAACATTTAATTCAATTCAATTTTATTTGTATAGCGCTTTTAACAACTGTCATTGTCGCAAAGCAGCTTCACACAATCAAAAGAATTATTTAAGTTTGTATGGAATGTGAGTGTGCATGAATCAAAAATGATGCATCAACATCGATGCCAGACTTTCTGAATGTCCTCACCCTGGAAGGGATTCCCCTATTGTGTTTTTAGTGATCTAAAATCGAGTGTCAGTGTGGACAAAGGACAAAATGCAAAGAAATAACCCATTTCAACTAAATATCTGGTATGTGTGGACGAGGGATTTGTTTCACTCCTCTCGCCTCAACCCCCAGTTGTCATTAATTAAAAAAAAAGAAGGTGAACGAAACTGTGATATGAGTTCTGTTTTCAAAGAAAGCAATGTTGGCTAACATCCTCCCATTCTCCAATTTAGGTTAAAAAAAAAAAAGAACCTTTTTAAAAGTTGTTCTCAGCCCCTGATGGATTTGTACATGTGGGTGTGTATAGTGCCTAAGGAAGTAACACCCAGACTGCCATCTTCACACATCCATAGTCAGTTTCATCAGATATACACTACTCAGAGGGTTTGAGGAGATAGTGACAGTGATAAGTCCAGTACTGCCATGCATCTTTTGCAAAGTTAATAGAGTGTACTTAAAGAAACCAGAGGCTGCTTCACTGGCCACAGGGGAGCAAAGTCTGGAAAGCCTGTAGAGAATCTCCAATCCACGGCAACAGAGTGAGAGCCAGCATCAAAGTTCCTGCAGAGCCTCAAACTGATAGTGTCACACCTTAAACATACACAAAACTCACACGCAGTATCAAGTTCTGAAGAATATGCGAGCGTGAAAGAGAGTGCAGGATACAGTTCTCTCACCCTGCCAGGTCTTTTCTCAGCTGAGTCTGGGCTTGCTCCCACTGCTCTCTGCCGTTTCTCCTCCCTCGTCTTCCCTGCGTATCACTATTCCCTCTCGGCTGCTCGTCCAGCATCCCACATTACTAATTCATCTCCTTTGTGTGTAAAAGGGAGAGAGAGAGAGAGAGAGAGAGAGAGAGGCTAATTTGTATTCACCTTATAGTGTAGAGCTAAACAATCATAGCTTACATGGTAATGAAAAAGATTTTCTCCATACCGATGACAGAATAATAGGAATAAAATAGATTTGTTTTACTTATTATACTTTAAACAAACTAAATGTCTTTCACATGATTAGTCTTTTAAATGCTTAATAAATGTGTTACAACAATGCATGCCACACGTGTGTGTGTGTGTGTACATGTGCATGTGCGCCACTATAGTATGCAACCAAACAGCCAGTAAAAAAAAATACACAAAGACAGCCTGTATGCATAGTAAATTATATGCACCATAATAATATTAATACTAATGATCATGAATAAAATCATTTTGCAATCTAATAAGGTTTAATCTAAAAAGAATTTCCAGTAAGACTGTGACGAGTACACATGATAGCGAAGGTGTGTATATGTGTGAGTTTGTGCCCTCGTTCTTGTTTTAACACCTCTGCTGTAAACAGTGGGTGGTTCTACGTAAGTGGATACCCACAGCCATGTGGCAGGAAGTGAAATGGTTAGGTTTCTACTCTTGCCCTCATCACACCCACAACAACACCATACTTATTCTGACTTATATTTCTGTTCCTGTGTGTAAATAATTCAGACTGCATTCAATCTAATTCAAAAGCAAATGGCTGTAAAAAAAATTTTCAACGACAAAATGGCATTGTGTTTGTAAAGGCACACGCACACACACACACACACACACACACATACAAAAAAAAAACACAAAAAAACACCACATGCATAAAAATAACACTGCATAAGAAAGGTGTTGGTCTGCTTATGTGTGCCAAACTGTAGGCGTGAATAGAATAGTATGTGAGGGTTAGAGCCATGGGCTTCACTGACAGCAATTAAGTGTGTAAGGAAAGGGTGACACATCAGCACACGTAGGAAGTTTCTTTTAGTTTCCTTCATCCAAATAACTTTTGTTATCCTCCGAGCAATAGCTGATTGCCTGATCTCCATTTACTGCTGCTCACAGCCACTTACTCTGTCTCTCTCTCTCTCTCTCTCTCTCTCTCTCTCTCTCTCTCTCTCTCTTCTTACTTTGGCTACACTGCTCTGTGCCAGATGTCCTGGCAAGATTGAACTGGCAGTGGAGGAGACTGCAGGAGTGCGACGTATTCATCTAAAGTAATGCGCAAAAACAAGAGGATCAACTTTATCTAGCTCAAGAACAGTAACAAAAAAGGAAAATATGAAAAAGGGCAAAGGCGAATTAGATATTTGCAAACATTACAAATGTTAGAATGTTATTTAATCTTTAATTAATTCATGGTCACTAAATTTAAGAAACCTGTTGTTAAAGAGTGTGATACGTCTACGTCTAAACACGAATACCATCGACTACCATAGCCCACTTTAATCTCATAGGTACTTGAATTAAAATTCCATGAGCTGAAAACTCTAAACAAGTTCCTTAAAAAAAAAAAAAAATGGCTACGCTTAGTACTAGGAATTTCAGATTCAAAAAGGGACACGTTCAGTTTAGAGGATGAAATCTAAAGCCCATAGTGCTGTAGTTGAGATTTTTCACATACTGTATCCTCGCTCTCCATGTCACTGAGATGGAGCTATGCAGTATGTGCTGTGTTGGCAGAGTGTGTGTACCCTTTCACTCTGCTTGGATGGAGTCATAGCCCCTTGCTGTGATCGTAATGGCCTCGTCAGCACAATATGCACCGTTGCCCTTTTCTGCTACCCCCTATTACCCTCACAAGTCAGTGATGACTTGACTCCGTTAAACACACACACAAACACAATATAAGCTTTCTTTAAGACTTAAAAATGGTGTAACATTTGTATGATTATGTGAGTCTGTGTGCATGTGTGTTTCATGCAAACATGGTTCAGGTTCAAATGTAGCATGCTTGTTGACAAGTTGAAGTGGCATGAGAACATCATGGGCATCCACTATCAGCCATACCCTTTGACATTAGCAAATCTGATGTAGGTAGTGGCACAGCTTGCTGCCCGACACCAGACACGTCTGACCCTTGGCATTTCATTTAGAGGGACCCACTGGCACAATTCCTTCGGATGGGAAGAGCCAGCCTGGGCATCGAGCACTGTGCCTCACTTGTTCATAATGCAAAGCAATCATATTACATTTCTCACTGCTTATAACTACATAAGCTAATAAACATGAAATATAACTTTTCATTTGGTGTTATAATCATTTTAATCATTGTTATTTCAGAGTCTTTTAGCCAGATATATTTTGCAAAGAAATCACTTGTTACAAAGTCTACCTAAGAGAAATTGTTTTTAATGGCACCGGAAAGTGCGTATTTAGCCATATAAAAATGTAATCTTCTGAGTTAATGTTCATAATGAAAGCAATTGTTAGTAATACAATAAGTGTTATTTTATTGAGGTATAGGAAGAGGAATGGGCAGGTGTATCAAAGAATTAAGGATAATTTTCCAAGTAGCCAAGTTCCACACAACCAGCCCTAATTCTGTGCACACCCAGGTCGTTTAAAAATTCCTATTAATTCAGAAAGTTGATTCATTTTTAAGTTTAGATATTCTTCTTTAGATGTTGTCATAACTGTAGATAATCAGAGATAAGGACAAGTCAAACTACACATTTGTCTTTGATGTAAAGAACACTACAAAGTAGTTAAATAAAGTTTTAAATAAAATACATTTTGTTTAGACATGAACCAGCTCTCATAAAGCAGGTAACTTTTCATGGCTCTTTTTATAGATTTTGTTTATCGAGTATTAATAATAATATATAATTTTAAAAATATATAAGTTTTAATAAGTAATGTAAGGATAAAAAACAACCCTTTATCATTTTTAGGTAAAGTTCAGAACTAAGAACATTTTTCGATCCAAAAACGTGCAGCATCCACATCCACATAAAACCTGTTCTAATCTGCACAAATTGGCTTAAACTCTCGAAGCTCTGTATCTTTGGCTGTAGCTTTGAAACAGACACAGTCTTCAGGTTTTAAGTGCTGTCGTTTGGTAACATTAATTCTGGTGAAGCTCCTGGAATTTCTCCCCCAAGTCTGCCCCTGCTTGTTTTTATAAACTTTTTATGACTTCATTATAGCTCTTGACATTGGACTGAGTTTTTTTTTTTTTTTTTTTATCTTAGTGCAGTACTCTACACGTGGCAGAGCCCTGGATATGATTATGTTTCTGATATTTTCCTGAAATATAGTTTTGCCATTTATCTTGGTGTGTGCAGGAATGTATTTAGCTCTTTGTGGGGACTAATTGTCCACATGATGACAGGAAAACATGACAGTTTTGACAATGTGGCAATGTTTGAACAGTCTCCATGAAGAAAAGTGCTTTCATTTGGTGTTATTTTTTTCACAGATAAGATGGAGATTCTTTTAAGAACTAGATCCAGAAAATGTAAATTTTATGCTCTGAGGCGAGGGTGAGGTTTAGGTGCATGAAAAATAGTTTTTCTCTTTATGTCTTTTTGTGAATATTTTTTAAATCTTGTATAGGCCTTGTCAAGAGATTATATTATATAACTGATTATATTAGTGCTTGATGTTGAATACTTGTAATGTATCATTCATGGCTCTTTGTTACAGATTTCGTACTCTACTGTGATAAACAGTATTAGATTACACAGACGTACACAGAAGTACACAGACATTGTGTAAATACTATCTGACTAATTCTATATAACAAATTTAGAAAACTAATACTAATATCATTTATAAGTATAAAAAAACTTTTGATTTGTGAAACCATTATCATTTTATTGACAAAATGATTTAGAGTACAGATGCAAACAAAAACAAAATTTTCACAATGGCTTTTAAAACAAATAAAAGCCTAATCAAAAAATAACATATACCCCACAACAGAATTTTGTATTTTTACAAAAAAAAAAAAAAAAAAGACATGCAATAAATACATTCATTTCACTAAAAGCAATTTTGTAAAAATGAAAACAATATTGACAATGTAATCTAAAAAAAATACTGTTTGGTTTTAATTGTATTGCTTTTTTTTTGGTTGTGAATTCACATCAATCTTACAAGAAAGCACTTGAAAGTTGTGTCTTACATTGTGTTATATTTGAAAAAAGTTCAGAACAAGAAGTGATGTTGACCCTTGAAATCAAAGCAGACATGCTGGTGTGTTAGTTGGCTGGAAAGCAATGGGAACATCCACAGTAAGGTTTTCCCCCTTTCTATCTAATACAGTAACTTATTCAGGCTTTTTGTTACACGTCTGGTTTATACACTGGCTTGCTTTTCTTTTTGTCATCCCTCTTTATTCCCTTCTTTTTGTCGTCTAGCTATGTCTTTTCGAACCATTATTAAAGAAAGTGTGTGTGTGTCCACATATATGAACTTGTACAGGTGTGTGTGTGTGTGTGTGTGTGTGTGTGTGTGTGTGTGTGTGTGTGTGTGCAGAGTGTCCAGATGTCTCAGCAATGTTCTGGCTGGTCTGATTTCTGCTTCACCCCATCAGTAACCCAGCCTGTGTTTTAGTAATGGCTTTTTAAACTCAAAGTGACACTCCAAAAGGAACTGGGCAGCCTAATTAAATCTGACCTAATCTGGAACACAGAGCAGTGACAGGGCTGCCTGCCATCTAGCTTTATAGTGTGTGTGTGTGTGTGTGTGTGTGTGTGTGTGTGTGTGTGTGTGTGTGTGTGTGTGTGTGTGTGTGTGTGTGTGTGTGTATGTGTGTGTGTGTGTGTGTGTGCGCGCACACGCATGTGGTCATGCATGACTATCAGCATTGCGATAAAATCAGGCCCTCTGCTCTGCCATTCTCCTCGTGTTAAACTTTTCCTTTGTTTACATGGCTGAATTCCCCAGTTGGCTGAATCGAAGCTGCACTCAAGGCCAATGAATGTAAGGGCACCGAAGACCATTTTTTATTTAGCTTTTTTATAGACTCGATCTAATCTGCTAATCAGGACTCTCTTCTGTCCATTTCAGAGAAGCAGAATGTTCAGCAGAGCGAGCACACCAACCTGGCTGACTGACTTGCTGTAAGCCTGTGGAGAATCAGTTTATTTTGTGGGAAGATAGAGTAATAATTTGAGGCCAGGTAACATGATACAGACTCTCAGGGAACAAACTTTAAAATGGAAATGCAAACCCAGTTCACTAAGCAGTCATTCAATGCTACTCCACAACAACAAAAAAGAGCCTGCACCACCTGAAAGAACTTTGTCCTGAACTTTGAATACTGAGAGCCAAATTAAAG
The DNA here is from genome assembly GCF_024256425.1 of Clarias gariepinus. Lineage (NCBI taxonomy): Eukaryota > Metazoa > Chordata > Actinopteri > Siluriformes > Clariidae > Clarias > Clarias gariepinus. The sequence continues at coordinate 18,681,374 of NC_071110.1, forward strand.
AGTCCAAACCTGTCCCACAGGTACTCTCCCTTGTGGTGTCTTTTTTATATCATCCATTTTCTCCAGTCACAAAGCTCCCTCTTTTATCTTTTTGACACGATTTCTGAGTAAATCTGAGATGATAGTATTGTCAGTTGTTTATCTAGCTCATCTAGCCCCACAGAGAATCTTAACACATGCCTTCATGTTTATCATGGAACGTGATAAGGGCGTGAAGAAAAAGAAACTAGTTTTTCACATAAACATTTAGACAACTGTCTTCTTCAGCAAGAAGAGCAGCTGGACGCCACTTCATCAGAAGGTGTGGCCGTGGGCTTGTGGTCAGAGCTCTGGGTCAGCCAGTGGGAGGGAGTGGGTAGGGATCCAAGGTGCTTCCAGAGAAGTGAAAGAAAGTACTGAGTTAGTCTGGAGATGGTGTGGGTAGAAGCAGAGGGAGTGGTGTGAGCAGCCACGGAGAAGGAACAATCATGGGCCGATGATTTCTTTAGAAATGTGCCCTTTTTTATGAGTCAATGTAAAACAGCTGAGTGCAATAAAATCTGTCAAGGATCACACGCTGTTTAGCACATTCTCTCGCGCTCTCTCTCTTGCTAAACTGCAAGGCGAATAGGCAGGTACATTATGGGTCATTTCCCAATCAGCCAAGTCCCAAACATACAGAAAAGAGACAGCACACTGCCAAAGGATTGAATTAAAAAGTCAAGTGTCAGCCTGCATACCCATAGAAGGATAACAAAACAGATTACTACTGACTACTTTTATGCAGAAGTGTGGGGGGTTGATGCATATTATGAATAAGACATTTTTAAGGATCTCTGTGGTAAGGGCTAGATAAGATTTTCTCAGCAACATGCACATGTTCATCTTTGAATCTGCTGCAACAGAATCGAGCAAGAATAAAGCATTTGGTAGGAGCACAAAGGCCATGTTTTAAACACCCGCAGTAACACAGTAATACGCTTTTGATTTGGATGTTTATACTGCTCTTCTGCTGAGTAGATTCTGTCCATATAAACTTTAAGGCTGGCATCAGTAAGCTTTGGGTTCTGCTCTGACTGAGGGAGCTTCCTCAGACTGAGAAGAATATTTCTTTTGGACCGGTCTATAAAGTATGGTAAGTACAGTGTATTGTTCCAGATATTTCTCTTCATCTCCCAAGCTTCGCTTTTCTACACTTGGCCCACTCTTCGGATAAGAAGAGTGACCAGAGAGTTAACAACTCTTTGTAAACTGTCAAACACTGCCTCTGTCCAGAGTAAAAAAGGCATGAAGAAGAAAAAGAAGCGATAGAAAATGTAAAGCAGGCCAGACATCATGTTTCTTTTCTGAATGGAAAGGAGTCATAGATTACTTTTTTATAATCAGGACAAGACTTGGAATCCCCAACCTCTGCTCACTTCTCTTTTCCTCTCTCCCTCTCTCTTTTTCTCTCCTCTCTACTAGCATTAGATAGCGTTGAGCAGAACCACAATACACAGGCTGTTTACTACTACGACCAAGAAGAAAATGCACTTCCCCTGCTCAAGTTTGCTTTGTTCCCTGAAGCACACACATGCTCGCTCTGCTCTCTCTATGCAGGTAACCGAGTCACCTTTCTCATGTCTACATGTCCACAATTCTCCATCCCGATTTCTCACTGGGTTAGAAGTTACTGAAATACGAGTTTCTGGAAAGGGTATGGATAAAAAAAATTGGCTGTAGGAAAATCAAGAAAGACAGTCAACCAGAGGTGCTTAATTAATGGCAGAGAACGCGAGTGCGAAATTTATATCCCCGGGACTAAAATCCACATTTTTTATGTGCGTTAATACATCTGCGGTCTTTGATTTTACTGTTATGATGGTGGTAATATTGTTCGCGGGCTTGAGTCAGTAGATTTGTGGCCCATTTACACTGTGACTGCATGTGTGTGTGTGTGTGTGTGTGTGTGTGTGTGTGTGTGTGTGTGTGTCAGCTATCCACTTAAAACCTATTGGGAAATCACAGCATTTCTCTAAACCCCAAACACACTGGTCTCTTGTGTGTGGTTTGATAGTCAGTATATACAAAGTCTAAGTGGGAACCCAGTCCTGCTTTATGGCCAAGGTTTCAGCTGAAGCTCCTTCAGTCACACCCTGAACATGGGTCAGTCAACTTTAGAAACTATGCTTCTTCTTTACCAAGTCAACCCCAGTGTTTATCAGTGGAGCAAATTATTGATAAACACACAGCATTTTATATACAGCAAGGCATTTGACACTAAGGATTGATATTGCTCTGAGGAAGAGGGTGTGTTCGAACTTGTGCTGCACACACAGGAAAATGTACAGGTGCTCACGCATAAATATTCATGAAAAACGTATGAATGGAACACAGTTGAGTAAACTATTCAGAAACATTGTGAATACTTAAGAGAATATTTTAAAAGAATTGACAACATGAACACATTGAAATAACCACAGGTTTGAAGAGGACAAATCTACCTTAAGAATGTTTGTGTGTGTGTGTGTGTGTGTGTGTGTGTGTGTGTGTGTGTGTGTGTGTATGCGCATGTGTGTGCGTGCACACTCGTATGTGCATGCTTTTAGCTATTTCCTAACTTTGTGTCCCCATACTAAGATGGGTCAGGTCCTGAGGTAAGCACCAGTTTCACTTCTCTTTGGTTTAAGAGTCAATCGATCAAATGTGACCAATAGAAACATCAACATGATGGCATGCTACAGTCTCTAGAAGGCAGTGTACTTAAGTTGCCTACAACATTGTAACATGTTCAGTATAATCACTAAGGCTGGGAGGGTTATTATTCCTATCACAGTGCATTTATGGCTTAAAAGTCTTCACATTTACCTATTGAGGTTGTAAATGTCAATAGTGGTCAACAAACTCCCCTTTAAAAAAAAAAAAGAGAGAAAGAAAAAAAGAAGATTCCCAGTATCATTGGTATATAAGAATAAGGTACAGGTGCATATAAATAATATTGATATGTGACATTATAAAACATTTTCAAGATTTTGCAAAATTGGGTGAGCTGCTTGTATTTTTCGGTAAAAGTGGTTTTTTTTTTTGTGTGTGTGTTCTGGGGGGATTGCAGGGGCCATGCGCTTGGGGTGATCCCAGGAGTGTGTACATCACAAGACTGCTTAGCAGCCATGAAATCCGGGATCAAGCTGACAGACAGCGCGAGCAGTCTGAGAGAATTGGGGATTTCACAGGGCTTATCCTGAGAGGAGCAGCTGCGGTGAGAGTGCTGAGATTTATCCATGCTATCAGTGTCAGGGAGAGTGCCCCATGTCTAATCTGTATGGCTGTCACATTAACAGCTTCACATGTTAACCTGAAAGCAACAACACCATGAGTGGGCCTATGCAGCGCTCTGTGACGTATTCTCTGATTATGGAAGTTTACTTTAAACGCTATTAGATTCATTATTTATCAAATAACGTGCGTTACTTGGATTAGAGTTTATATACACTGGATTTGGAAAAAAAACTTTTGTTTCGATTGCTATTTGTTTGGTTTTGAGTGTTGTTGAGGCTTTCTAATGGGTTCACTGTGTTCTCCTGAAGAATGTTTGGGCTGCAATGCTGAATTGTAAATATTACCCGATTTTAAAGGCAACACCCATGCTTAGTCTATCTCACTAGATGAACATAAATTTACAATCATGGATTACTGGCATGATTGGTATATGCACCATAATATGCATTCAAATGGAATTGCTTATTCTTTTTAAAACATCCACTCTGAAGGCACTTGTAAAGGGGTGGGATATAATATGCAAAAATAGTTCAAGGTATATGTGACATCGTGGATATTCTCTTTACAAAATGGGACATATACTGTATCAATGCATAGATAAGCTTAAGTCACTTTACCAAAGTGCTGGAACAATTACTGGCTTCGCATAGTTGCTCCCTTTTTGCATGGGAATGCTGGGCTACTCAGCAAAGCAGGAAACTGATTTACAGAAGATATCCAGTATTCCAAAGAGTTCTCCAATTATCACAAAATTCCAAAGATGTGGCTTTCTCTTTTGCCCAGAATCCCTTTTCCGTCCTGGTCAGAAGCCCTGAAAATTGTTCATATGTGCTTTGTTATTTATTCTATATACACTAGTCACACTTATTACACAGGTTAAGGGTACTCTTTTGTAACCTTTTTTCTTTGGGTTTACTTACATACAAAAAAATAAAATAAATAAAATGTCTCTTTTTTTGGTTTTCAATTGACTGGTTGGCTCGGAATTTGAATAAAAAGGATATTATTTTCTATATAAATACTGCACTGTTATGTGAGTGTGTCCATGGTTGGAGCAAATGATAAATAACACAGTTCGCTTTAAAAAAAATGGCTATACTGCAAAATGTGTAGAGAAAGGCACTTTCAACAGTCAATGCATCCTATGTGCATTTTTCTTACTAAAGGTCTTTTTTCTCCTGTGTTTGAGGTGCAGGTTCACTGAAGTTGAGGTGAGAGTTAAAATACTGTGGGCAGCATACAGGCATTTAGTTATGTGTCATAGCTGGGTAGCTGATCTCTGCTGATGGAAGACAGGATTGGTGGTCTCCTCTCTAGCTGGGGGAGTAGCGGTCAATGGTGCGTGCCTCTGCAGGGAGCTGTTGAGAGGCAGGTGGCAGCGGCAGGACATCCATCTTATCATGAGTGAGGCCTAGGTGTTCTGCTGTCAGTTTGGTCAGTGGATAAAGGCTCTCCATTGCTTTGGCATCTGCCAGCAACTGCTGAGACGCTTGTGCGAGAAGCTCCGAGGCCTTCTCCTGTTTTAGGCCTAGATGTTCAGCTGCATACTTACTTAGAGGAAAGATACCCTCAGAAAAGTCCATCTTCAGCTTGCCATCAGATATGAATCCCCCACCATTCCCTCCACTGCTGTGCATCTTCATGTGACTAATGAGGTTTCTCTGCTGGGCAAATTTTCCACCACACACCTGGCACTCATATGGCTTTTCACCAGAGTGAATACGCATATGCTCAGTGAGCCTGTACTGCCTAGTGAAGCGCATGCCACAGGCATCACAGGCAAAAGGCTTTAAGCCCAAGTGGCTACGCATGTGGCGGGTCATGGTGCCACGCTGGGTGAATTTCTTGCCGCAGATACTACAGGGGTACGGACGAGTCAGCCAGTGGGTCTTCTCGTGCTGTCTTAGGGTAGCCGGATCTTTGTAGGTTTTGTCACAGGAGGCACAGCGATATGGCCGAATCATTTCTCCAATCCCTAGTGGATGTAGGTTCTGTCCTGATTTACTGTCTGGGTAGGTGCTGTGAAGGCTGCCTGTGCTGTTTATGTTTGTGGGTCCATTGGTGCTGGCAGGTTTGTCAGTGCCATTGCTGTTTGGGTTTTCAAGCTCTCCGACATGGTTGAGATCCTCTTCTGCATGGGTTTCTACATGGGCATTGAGCTGCTCAGAGCTGGGAAACCCTTTACCACATGGAATGCACACATATAGGTTATCTCCAAAACTCTCTGGTTCATAGGGCATATGATACCTCCCACGGGGACCAGGGGGAGACGGCCTGCCTTCACTACTGCCTGTTTCCTCACTACCTGTGCCAATCTCCTCCTCTCCATCACACGTTACTGGTCTGTCATAGCCTGCCTCATTTATATTCAACTTCTCCTCACTATTTTTGTGATGATTCATATGTTGGTGATCTTTATCTTGTTCACCCATGCCCCCACTATCATCCTCCTCGTCATCGTCATCTTCATCCTCCACACTGTATGTCATAGGCTCATTCTTTACCCAGCGGTAAATATTGGAACCATCCCTGCTGCGGTCTCCTTGTTCATCTGAGGGCTCAGGGCTTGGAGGGCAGGGGTAAGCCTCTTGGCCCTGGGAACTTGAACGCTGAAAACGAGGGAGTTGGGGGAGTGGGTTGAGGAGGGGAAAAGACCGTGGTGTAAGAGAGCCAGTGTGGTGCACAGCCTCCATTTTCCCTGAGCCATCAGTCGGGCTTAGCAGAGGGCTTGTGCGGTGACTCAGTTCCCCCTCTGGCTCCTCGTTATGGTGACTCAGATGAGGATGTGTAGAATGCTGCTGGGAGCTGGGGCTCTTCTTGGACAGGTCTAGGCCATATATGGGTGAGCAGTTCCTGTCAGAAGAGGGCAAACGTAGACCTGGCTGTGGCGGCAGGGTTGCTTGAGTATGAGGGTAGGGTTGCTGACCCTGTGTTGGAACTGGAGCGTAAAGCTCTCCTACATGGGGGGCAAGAGAGTGAGGTGGTAGATCCTCCAATGATGGGCCTCGTGGTGTGCTCATCACCCCACCAGGAAAGCAGGGCTGTATTACCGGAGTGGAGACTCGCAGCCTTCCCCCCAGCACTCCACTGGGGCTCATTTTATTGTAAGGCAAAAACCCAGACGTGGGCCGTAAGTGGTATTTCCCATTTCTTTTTAGCTTTTTTTTGCACAAGGCTACCAAGTCCAACAGTTGCAAATAACTAGCAGCTGCTAGCACTGCGCCTATGTTAGGCTCTGTGGGAGAAGTGGGGTCACCTTCACTTAAGCGTCCTGTGTATATATAGTCAAGGATGACTCTGAAAACACCCGGACTCACCATCTCATGGTCCAGGTTGATGAGGTTGTCGTGGACAACAAGGGATTTAAGGTAGAGACTACTGGCAGCCAGAATGTTCTTATGAGCACGAAAGAGAGCATTTTGGACAACTATGATGACATCACACAAAAAGCCTTTGGTGCGTTGCGTGTTCAATTGCAGGAGAAGGTGCCTAGCATGACTTGGGACTTCCATGGCATCCAGCATTGTCTTCAGTCCACCACCTGAAACAGTAAGAAAAAAATGCTCAGACCAAAACCTCTATATGAACCCTATTACACTGCTGGGTTTTTTAAAATGTTGCTGAACTCCAAAGTACAGCTGGAAAACAGTACAGTAAACTGACACCTCAGGATGTTAGTTTTATGCCAAAATGTCTTGTTTAATAAAAGTGTTATTAAAAAGTATTTATTGAAAAGACAACTGGAGGCCTATTACCTGAGAAGTACCTGAGAGGGTCTACATATATTATTGGTTGGCAGATAATAAAATATATAAAACTAAAATTGCATTGGATTTATAGCACAAATGTGACCTGTGTGGTTCACATTCATGTTGTCCTTGCAAAAAAAATTGCAAATGAATATTTTAAATGAAGCTCTTAATAAATGAGAAGGGACATAATGCTGGATATGTAGGTACTTGTTCAAACCCTCAGTAACAATACAAAAAAAAGGTGGAAAATGGCAGTATAAATGTGTTTTCGTTTTGCTGTCTTCCTGATAAAGCATTCCAGAGGTGGTGTGTGTGTGAAGTTTTAAACAAAGTCTTACTGAAGGTTTTGCAAGGGTGACGAACAGCAGGTATAAACCAGAGGGACAAAAATGTGTCCAATGAAAGATAGGACAGTCGGCTCCCTTTCAGCTCGGTCAAATAAGGAACTACAGACAAGCTTACTGTAAATCTTATAAGAATTATAGGGCATCGGGCTTGGGTGCAAACTAATCTGTATTAACAGTACATATAAAATGATCATTATTACCAGGAATGTTTAACAAAAAAGACATTTCTACTCTATATTAAATGTACAAATCCCTATTATATGAAATAAACACTTTTATCAGGATATGTTAGACTGCTAAAGTACGTGTAATTTGTATACAAGATAAAACAGATTTCTGAGGTCCCCTAGGGCTTGACTTCAGCGATGGGAAACCGGCAGCTAAATAAATAAGGTTAGCCATAGCCATTCCGACATTAGTTCATCCTCTCTTTGTTTATGACTTTGCATGATCGCTTTTTTGAGAGAAATAAGGAAGTCTGTATTTATAAGCTTCGATTTATTTTCCCTCAATGTTTAGTAGACGATTACCGTTCAGTTAGATGATAATATAAACTTTTCATTAAAACAAAAACGCAGTCGGTATGTTAAGGAGCCTGCATGACCTGGAGCATCATGGTTTTATATGACGCAATGGAAACAAATTCAAACGTGTCGAAATGAGATGAGAGTAAATATACAGCTATCAGATGCACGGATCTCTCCCTCACACCTCCCTACGGACGGAGCTGCACTCTGGACACACAGGCAGTTTGCCGCGCGACGCGCTTTACTGCGCGCGCGCCCTGATCAAGTGCGCCTGCACGAAAACGCATTGGCACGCTCCTAAAATAGCTCTCATAATTATCCACTCTTCTTCTAGAGACATTTTTAGATAACCATATACGTTACAAATCTGCATTTTAAATAACAAGCAAAAAAAATGATGTGATACTATAAAGACAATAATGAATCTTTAGGTATATACTACACCTGTATCCCAGAGCGCATGTACACCTGTATCCCAGGGCGCTGTTTTTTTACATGCTTTAAAGCATTAGACTACACTGGTCAAAGTTTTACGCATTTGTGTTTCATTCGCAATAATTCTTCCACAAACATTTACGTCTGAAAACGTTTAAATGCAGAAATCTCTGAGATTTGAACCTACACCTGTATTTATATCACAACTGTAATGCAGATGAATGCAATGCTATGGTCACTGACACAAGTGACCTAATACTGAGTCGTATCTTATGCTCTCCTTGTGCATTTCTCTCAGATCCCTTTTGTTTAAAAAAAAAAAAAAAAAAAACATCTTGGGGTTTGCCTGAGTAATTTCCTTAGCAATCCCCGAGCCTGGCTGATTATTTCATGATCATTTGATCATTGGCAGGTGTAATAGTTTGTAAAGCGAAAGGAGAATGGGTCATAGCTTTCCCATTTAAGAACGACTGTGTTTAGGGGGAGAAAAATCACACAAAAAAAATCATGACTTATTGTCATGTTTTCTCTTTTTGTGTGTGTGTCACTGCTTATAGAAATAGACTAAAAAGAATATGCAAAAATAGCACTATTTAAAAGAGCTGCATTATAATCTGATTAAAAATAAAAATCGCTTGTAACTTTTTTTGTCGATTGAGGCATTAAACATCCCCTCTTTTCTGTCAGGCGCTCACAGCGTCGAGTCAAAAAGGGAAGCGGTAGCTGAAGTAAATCATGTTTAAAAAGCTTTGTTTGAACTTCACGAGTAAACACTTGCATCCTCCTGTACACGTCCCCTGTGCTCCTTACAACCCGGGATTAGACGAATGTGGCTCTTCTAAAGACTTCTGCAGCCGAAAATAAACCCCCAACGAGTGAATGGCAAATTCCTTATATATTCATAACTTACATTTAACTTTCAAATTTCTAAAATTATTCCCAACGATCAAATTACACTGTCTTAATCTTAATCCTAATAATAATTTTTCAGATCAGTATTGTTTGCTTGACTGAATCCCGTTAAGTAAAACACTTTACCTGCAAAAAGTAAACAGGTGCAAACACAGACGTTAGATATTAGAAAAGACTTAATAAGTGTAAACGTCAAGATGATGTATATAAGAAGCGTGTGCTTTATGATATAGTAACGAAACGCCTTTTCAAAATGATAATAGTCTTGTTCCCATTATATAGTCTGGGTGTGATGGACTAATTTGCTATATTTGGTATGATCCATGCGCTTACTTTAGGACGGCCCGTGGGTCCTATTTTGGACGGTTTGGTATTCATTAGGCCCTGTGTTTTGTCTGTGTTGTCACTTGGCTGGTTTTGGGTTGAGGCAGGGGTCTACAAGTGAGGGAATTAAAGTCTGTCTGTACCTCCATCCCTCTGACTTCCTCTCTCTCTCTCCCTCTCTCTCTCTCTTTCTCTCTCTCTTTCCGCCCTCAATCTGTCTATCAGCTCTTGACCACAAATCCATCCTCCCATTGAGATTCATTTTGTCCTCAGTTAATTGCATTATATCCATAACAAGTCATATTTCATCCATATCTAATGTTATGTAATTGAACGCCTATTAATGAGTTTTTACAGGTTGAATTAATAAGTGTTACTGTATTGTTAAGTATTTTAACTATTTTATAGTTCAGCCCGAGAAAACTATAGGCTGTAACAGCTGATCAAATGTCTCATTCGGGAACAAAACTATTAAAGAAAAAGTTCTCTCGTTTGCTTTTGATGTTTTCGAGCATAAATTCCCCTAGAAAAATATTTCTAAAAAGTTAATAAAATGAAATTAAATAAAATCACGTTTTCTAAAAATACAAAATTCGCAAAAAAATTAAGAAACAAACCAATATTTGTAAAATACGTGTGGAAATGGTAACTCATTTTTCGTTTAATATAACTATTAAAATTGATGTCATATAAGTTATGACAAGAAACCTGCATCGATCATTTGAACACCTTTTAGGACAATGTGTGCAAAAGGGGTCTTATATCTAAATATCAAAATAAGGTTTTAGAAAAACCTTTTGAATCAGGATTTGGTGGGTTTTTTTCTGTTAAGAAGCACGGAGCAGTAAATGAAATGCGCACTTTGAGGCATTGCTTAAACTTTATTTTATACAGTCTAGCTTTGCTTTAATGTCGCACATTTAAGCTGCTCGGAGGAGAAAGTGTAGGACTGTCTCTGTCCCTCACACATACACACATGCTCCTCTCTTTCTGTACCGAGCTCCGAGTTCATTCACAAATCCCCTTAACACTGCTACAGCCGCTTTTAGCACATTCCAGTTCCACTTTCAATCACATTTTAAACGTTTTCCATCAGGCAAAGAAATGCACTTCTAATGCAAATCGAACAGTCTTAAGTGAAAGAAACACTCTGTCATGCGCTTTGAAAATAGTTTTCTGCTCTTTCTCATCAGCTTGTCATTTTGCGCCACTGTGAGTAGTTACATTTTGGCTAGATTTATTTCATCTGCTTTTTGAAGTATTGCATAAATCCATATTTTTTTCTGCAGCCATATAAACGATAACAGACAATAAGTCAATAAGTTGATGAATATGCTCGTTTAGAAACTCTTCTAGACTTTAATTCTTTATTTTACAAAACATTCTCGTGATGACCCCAAACTTCACTTCACTACTTTTACACGCACCAAAATAAAGTGACAAGAGTTTCAGTAATAGAGTTAATCATCATCTTATTCAAGTTCTAATTCCATTCACTGAAAGCAGTTTTAAATAACTGAAAATAAATCTTGACGTGCTTTGGTGTGTGAGAAAGCAAACAGCAGTCATCATCCATGCCTAGCCTAATCTCATTACAATGTAAAAACACCATGCACTCGTACTCAAACTCGAAGTGTCTTGTAACTTGGCAATGTGCTGAAATGAAACATTTCTTTAAGAAAAGGAAGTAAGAAAGAAATACATTGCGCATGAGAGTCGAATGACACATCAGGAGATGAAAAACAATAATTAATCCAGCAGAACCTTATTAGACAGTGGTGTTGATTTAAAAACAAAGGGCTAAAAGTGAACATTAAAAAAGTTTTTTTTTTAATGATTCGTTATGGCACTAATGCAGATACACACTATTAGTTTCTGTCGGAGTATACAAAATAAATAAACAAACGAAAAACAAGAATGCATGCCAGGGTTGTGCGTCTGCTTATGGAAGCAGTGTTTTTTTAAAAAAAGGATAAGGTACATTTATAAGCATTTGATAAGTAAAAATTGATATGGAGTAAATATATACAGATAGCCTACATATACATAAGGGGTTACCTGGATACCCGAGATCTTCTGCCATCCGCTCTGAGTCTCCGGTAATGATCATCTCAGCTCTCTAATGCACGCATTTCTGACGTCTCAACTCTGAACTGCCAGCCTCCAAAAACCATGCCAGTTTTCCGCACACGACTGCCAACTCTTTTTTTAAGATTATTAATTGCTACGAATGTTGTTCGCCCTCCCCTCTCTCTCTCTCTCTCTCTCGCTCTCTCTCTCTCTGTATGTTGTCAGGATTGCTTGCTCACTCTCCACCTCTTCCCCTCCTCCTATAAAATATGTACCCTACAGCTTTTTTTAATTGTAGTAATTTCCTTTTTTTTGCGCATGTGTGTGCGCGCGCTTGTGTAAATGTAAAAACGCGAATGGAGCTGATGATGCAGTGTGTGTTTTAGCTCGGTGTGTGATGTCAGTCTACAATAAAACTCAAAAGGTAAAAGCAAGGGCAGGAACTAACAGTGACCCCAACTTGAACTTCACAGCACTCTGTTGCCTCGCCTTAAAGAGACAGGCGTTATACTGTATATCACTACCCCTCTCAGTTCTACAGAAAAAAAAACCTAAATCAGGTGAAATCCCACAGTGAGGTATTTTCTTCACTCTGGAGCTCATGATGCTTTGCCTGGTTTGTGTTTTAATAGCGAGTCTTATGTTGCTTGATGTCAGACTGAACTAATTCATGATTATTCGAAGGCCGTATTCTGTTTAAATAGCCCAAAGAAATATTTTCAAATAGAGCAAAAGAAAAATTCGTGGGTTGATATAAAATTCAAAGCACAATTTACAGAGATCTAAGATAAGCTTGTGTTTTGTTCCTTCATTTGTTTAAAAGCATAGTTGTGATTTAACTCATTATGAATCAGGGTGCATTTTTGATCTTTCTAAAAGTAATGTAAAATATCTTGTTCCCGAAGCAGTCGTCTGGTTCCCGTTAAAGGCTAAACCTTCTACAATCCGGCTGTTTCTGATGACTCGACACCGTGTACACAGCCTATTTTAAACACACCGTATCTGTTTATAAATGCATTTATTTCATATGAACAGATCCAAGTTAAGGAATGAGCTATGAAACCACTCTGAGCATGCAAACAACGTTGTTTTTGATAAACGTTGTCTTATATGTAGCAACTTCCGTCACTTACGTAATTATTCCTATTAAAGGTAAAGTTAAACATTAGATGAATTGTACACATTATGTATATTTTGTAAGATTTGTTACCGTGTAAAAATCACTAAGAGATTTAGTAAAGAGTCAGTTTTGCCCGATGTACGACTTTATTTAACTTTCCGGCAAAAATAAAAAGATTCGTAGTCGTCTGTCCGTAGGCACCTTTGGCCTGAAACAGTGACAGCAGATGTGTGAACTTCATACTTCTGAATTTAAGCCCTACAACTTCACACAGGAAACTGTCCTCGCACTATGCTACCTTAAAAAGTTGGGGTTTATTTAGCTATGTCCGATTATTAGAGTTTTAATGATATTTTGTAGTTTTTAAAATCCTTTTTTAAATGCACCGAATTAAATTAAATTAATAATAATACCAGTAATAGTAGTAGTAGTAGTAGTAGTAGTAGTAGTAATATTAATAATAATAATAGTAGTAGCAGGCATGTCTCCTCGGCGTTCAGTCGTCTCCATGGTAACGGCGCACCGGGCTCGCGCTCACTGAGCTCACCTAAACATGGCCGCCGCAGGTAGACTAGCTACACATGGGCTGCATTCCAAACCACTGCACTTAACAGTATGTCCAAAAACAGCCAACTTATTTGACATGCTGTTTAGTATTAGAATTAGTACGCAGCCACAGTGGCACCCATGGCAGTCTCTCCGTCCTCTTTTTTTGTAACCCACCTCGGAGTCATGTCTGTTGGACCTCTCGGCTGAGTTTTCTCTTGTCTGCAGGATTTCCTCATCCACAGATATCCAAAAAGTCCTCTGCTGATCGCTTGATTGAGTTATGCTGGAGTGTGGCTCTTCTTCACTTCTTCTTCTTTTTCTTCCCCCTCTCTGTGTGTCTCGCTCTCTTTTGACTCCGCACGTGCCGCGGTTTGCATCGGACGTTCCGGTTGGAGCTCCTCTCGGTGCTGAGTCTAAGCGACCTGCTGACCGCGCGCGCAGCGACACCTACTGGTGAAAGCATGCGCTGTGCGCACCAGAGAACGCCAGCGTACCCAGCCTCTGATCTCTCAATATGTTTTACAACGTTCTCAAAATGTATCCGTCGTTTAATCCTGTCCACCTGTAATATAGATACATTGTTGCTGTTTATAGTCCATCTGCTGCTCTGTACCCACAGTTTGTCACACCTCTTTACTTTTTTTGTATTAAGGACAAATTGTGTACTATTTCGTTTTTTTAATCCCACTCTGCTGTATTACGTTTTTTTTATACCATTAATAATAATATAAAGATTTATGGTTAACCCCTGAATGTTAATAAAGCCTGCGTGTCATTTTTTGTGGTACTTTTTCCACAGTATATCAACATTAAAAATGTACATTTTTACAGATATCTGTGCTTATCCTTTATAAACCAAAACCTAGGACAACTCTTTTTTTCTTGCTCTTTGTGTTTTAAAACCTGTTTTAGTATTGTATATAAGATTTGGTTCTGGTTGCAGGTTTTCTGTTTTGAAAAGAGTTAAAAATAACTGTTTTTACATAATAATAATAATAATAATAATACCAATAATAATAATAATATTGTTAATTTTATTATTAAATAATTTATAATAATTTATTTTTATTATTTGTTTTTGGTTTAGTTTGGTTTTTCTTTAATTGAAATAATCCAATCTTAAGACCATAAGTAACATTACATTTTTTATTTCATTTTTTTATTTTAAAAGCTTTTTATTGCTGACATTTCCACCGGTGTGTTAAAATAGGTTAATTTTATTGTTGCTGTTGTCATTAAATTTAATCACAATAAAGTTCAATTACCTACACAGTCTTAGAAACTTTCAGTTTCTTGTTCCTCCAAGGAAACACTAAAAACTTTGATGGAAAAACCTATAAGTTGTTTCCCTTTCAAAAAGTGTTCCAGGTCGAACCGCTCTACTTGGATTACCAAATATAGATTCAATAATCCCTTTAAGTACCACTGAAACACTTTTTTGCGTTTTAGAGTGTTTTTGGCTTTAAATGTGTGAAGGTTTGGATTTATGCCAGTTTAAGTGATTAAGATTAAGCAATTTAGGTTTATGAGAACTGTAAAAACCTCGATAATGGCTGATTATGACCCTTACCACAGGAACGGCATTTTTAAAAACGCAGACTTCTGGTAATTCTTTACCCACCTCTGAGAGATCTCTGATCACATATTGAGAACTGATAACATGTTGCTATCATCAAATCAGTAATTATGTAATGGTCAATTACTTAATTGTTTGAACTAAGCTTATACAAACATTTAACAGAGATACACAATATTTTAAATATCTGCATATCTCATTTCTTTTACAGTCATTTTAAATGAATTAGATGTGTAATTAAATTCGGCTGTAGAGATTGTGGTTGTGAATTATGCAAAACGTAGTGCTCTTACTTTCTAAGCAATAATCTGTGGTCAGTTCTAGCATTCTTATGAATTATACATATAACTTCAGACACATTAGACTGCCTTCAGCAAATTTGCTCTTTTCTATTAAAAAGTAGAGTTGCTATGTATCTGTATTGCCATGTTCAGAGTATGGCCATTGGTTCTGTAAAAATCAAATTGTTCATTGAGAGAGACACTCACCTGACAGTAGTCTGTTTGTCACTCCCTGTCCTTGACCTTTGAATTACTTTAGCAGATGACTGATATCCGTTCCAGGGCCTTTCCCTTTGAATTATTCAAGATCAAGATGCTGCTCTTTAACTACAGTGGTCAAAGTCACAGGAGTCCAGCTTAAAAGAAGAGGAGGTATTGTCTCTCACTTCCAGTTTCCCTTGATGAACTGTTGATAACCTCAGTGACACCGATAGGCAAAGCTAGACAAAGGACAGATGTGAGCCCTCCAGCACCTGGCTGTTTTTCAGTTCACTTTTAACGCCAAAGTGTGGAATATAATTCATAAGCCATAAGTATCGGTGGCAGAAACAGTGATTAAAGATAGCACACAGTTAAGGAGAAAGCTGTAAGGTGTAGTATAATGTTTTATCTCTTGATCCATCTCGATTTTGATTCCTAAAATAAATGTGGTTCTTCATGGAGCCGTTATTATGCAGCAATTTTTAGAGCATATTTTTTGTTTATGTTTCAGCTGGTGATAGCCGAAGTTAGACTCTATTTAAGAAAGGAGAAAGACGTTTTCTCAGTTTTTGCCTGTTTTTATTGATTTTAATTTTTTTTTATTTTTGTAAGTTTTTATTGATATTAACCACAATGATCAAAGAAAAGAAAAAGAAAAATCTATTAACTAATCTTCAATACTAATTATTCTCATCATAGTGAATCCATAGAGTATTCTGGGAATACTGGGCAGCAGGTAAAAGTTTTAGCAATGATGGGACACCAGACCAGTACAGAACATACAGAATGAATGGAGAGTAACATAAAATAGCAGTGAATGTTCACATGCACTGTTCTTTATCATATCTTCTTTATCAAGGCCTTTGCCAGACTTTTAATCCAACCTGTCAAAATGCTATTTAAAGCAATCTCAGTTAAGGCCAGTGTTGAACAATGAACTCTAACTGAACTGTCAGCACTTATACACCGTCTGATTGATGCAGTAACCAGTAATTTCAATTTAATTAACACAGAATACACAAATTAACTTGTTGAAAAACCCCAGGTAGACATCAAGCCATGTTCAATAACAGTAATTATATTACTTCAGCAAGTTGCAGCTATTTAGATATTAAAACAAGAAGGAGAAATTGAGAACAAGTCACAGTTAGTAAAGTCACAGCAAAAAATTAAAATGGTATAATTTTTTTGCAAGAGGAATTTTGACGGGTTAAGTTACAAGAGGGTAGCAAATAAAGGCCATTATTTGCCATTATGTCTGGTACAGGTAAACTGCAAAAAAAAACACATCAAGGATTTTTATGTTTTCAGATAGTTTTCCCTAGACTCCACAGGGTCCACGGCATTTCACACAATGCACACTGGGAATGACGAATAACATTCCAATTAAGTTATTCTTACTCCATGAGGGCCTGGAAGATGGCCCACAGTCAATGCAGAGGAGTTTGGGAACTGGGGTGAATAGGGTCATATTTAACCAGAGCATCCCCTCCATGGCAGAATGATAAGCACTCTCTATATTTGTGGTCTGCTCACATACACGAACATTGACCCGTTGCTGCCAGACTCACTTTGTCTGGATTGGTACCACACCAAGAATCGTGTAGTAGGACTGACATTTACATGCACCCTGTCCTAATTCACTCTAATGAGATGTGCTGAGACAGCTTTAGTGCACAGGCATGCACCAGGGTGATGATTTGCATTCTCTTATTATTTTGTGAGAGAACCCTGGCCGATATGCAGCTCCATCCTGGGCTAGAAGTGTGTGTTGCTTAATGGAGATGAAAGGTAAATTGAAAGACTTTTGTGACTGATAGTGATGATATGAGTGCGGGCTTTAATTGGGCACGTTGGGATTGGTGAAACGGCATGTACACCACTCACTGGCCAACTGTTTTTCTGTCGAACTCTATGGCCCATTGCTGCGACTCGTTTAAATACCTTCACAGGCATGTGTCTATTGTTACCAGATGTCACTCTGAAACATGGCCTTTTTACTCATAGAGTGTTTAAGAGTGTGTTGTGTACCATGGCCATATGCCTCCTGTGTGTGTGTCCCATGTTTGCCTGGTTCCTTTCTGTCCCAATGCCAGGTGCTTCAGCAGTGGTGCTGGTGGTTATAAGCTAAGCTGTAGGTTATAAGCTATGTGTGTGCACACAGTAGACCTGCCAGATGATAATCTGCAGGGCACATGGCTGTACACTGAGCAATCTCGGCTGCCTTCTCTCTCCTCATTAGTCCTACACAGACCAGCCATAGGCTCTCTGTAACACACACACACACACACACACATATACACACACAGGCAAGAGTGGCCTTTGTTTTCTGTGTCCTACACACAACCCTTGTTGAACCTCCCCCTTTTCTCTCCTCTCCACCACGTAAATCTCTTTTCTGGCTGAATTCTCGCTGAAAACCATATGTTGTGTGACATCATGAGGCCAGGAAGTAGAGAGCGAGAGAAAGACAGACCAAATGAGAGCAAGGGATAGAGAACGATTGCACCACCAGGTCTCTGTGCAGTGATGTCAGCAGAGAGGCATGCTTGGATGCCTGGGGGGGGTGGAAGGGGGGATAGCAGGTTGGAAGTGTTTTCACTTTTCTAGATTTCACTCCCACCTGTATAATCAGAGGACAGCAAGGAAGTAGCAGGGGTGCTTGTGGACTCAGTGAGAACCACTTTGCATTGTGGGGCTGTCCCACTATTGGAATGGGGACTGTTTGCGCTCACTCTTCATATGCATCTATTCTCACTTTCACATCATGCCCTACCAGCACGTCTGCTCTCTTGGCATTGAAGTTAGGTTTGGCATATGGTATGCATGAATTCATTTGCCACATCATGGAATAAGTAAATATTATATCGCTAAAAAAGACTTGCTTTTTGGGTGTTAGGAATGTTACTGATGAAAGTCATTAGCCATAACTACTAATGAAAGTCTCCATGTACATCATGAGAGCGTATAGGATAGATCTGAACTTTTTTGAGCTCTTGAGTGCAATGCGTGTAGTATAGTAATGCATGGAGACCTGGAAGAGAAACAGACTTGACATCTGGGATATACGTTAAAGACTTGCAATGTGAAAAACCGTTTGCACTGAGTTGCCTTAATGAGACAAAAGTGCACATTCTACATCTGTTTGTATTGAACCATGAGATTTTCCATGTTTATACGCTATGATAGACAGAATCTAGGATTTCTCCTCCTACTCCTCAGTGGACTTCACGTCTGTTTCCGCTGCCCTCTCTTTCTCCCCCACTCTGTCTTGCTCCATCTCAGCATCCAACTGCTCTGCTCTGTTTATCTCTATCTCTCTCTCATCCTCTTAGTCTCTCTCACTGACGAGTCGCAATCTGCGCACCAGGCCTTTTTGTCTGACAGCCTCCCTCCCCTCCTGCATTCGCTCGCTGGGTGAACTCTTCAGCTTTGTTGGGAGGTCCTGGTCTCCATACCACCACCACCACTATCCCCCTTCCTGCCAGTTCTCTATCAGCACGTACACACACACACACACACACACACACACACACTACCCTTTTGATTAATGGCAGAGCTGGGGAGTATGCCAGGCCAGTTCCTTGCTTTATTGAAGTAAAGGCAGAGGAGAGGAAGGGAAGGCAAGGCGAGGCAGGGCTGCTGCAGCTGTGGTTTTGGAGTCTGTCTCTCGGCCCCTGCTCTGCCCCCTTTCGCTCTCCATCTCCTCTCTGGCTTCTCCAGGGACACACGCCTTGGCCAGGCCCCAGGAAGCAAGAACCAGGGAGTCAGGACCAGGGGGACGAAAAAGGGGGAACAAGAAAGCAAGGCAGTGATGTATAGCGGGCCAATTGCATGGGTGAATGAGGGTAAATTTAAGAGAAATGGCAGGATGTTCAGGGTTTTTTGGCAGGAATTAAAGATAGCTCAGAAAAGTTCAGGGGACAGCAGGAATGCCAGGAAAGTTTGAAAGAATCATAGGTTACACTTACATTGAAATGATATGTGATGAGCTGATGATAGTAGATGGAACATTCTTCATCAGTTATTTATAGAGTCTTTTCTAATCCCTTAAGTTTGGAGGAAATAACTTATGAGGTCAGAGGAAACCCTCAAGGAGTATTGTGTCCTTTTTCAGGATATAAATGTAAGTGCACTCAAATTTGCTGTAGATACAGTAAATGAAGGTGTTATACCATGTGCTTTCCAGTATTCTGTGCAGTTTTTATGTACTCTCTCCCTTTTAATGTTTTATGAGCTGTAGGGCTGCGGTGGGCTGACCTCACAATCACCCCGGTGCCACCCAGTCAGTGCGGGACTCAGGCATGATTGGGCCCTGCCAAAACTCCACAGCAGCACATCTGCTATCCATAAACGCCAGCCACTCACTTCATCTCTTTCGCCCACTTCCCCAGTTGGTTTATTTCTGCTCTGCCATCTGAGCAGGCCATGTACTGTTCTCCTGCCATCTTGTTTTGTTTTTACTTCTGCCCATGCAAGCAGTGGTTCTTCCCTTATTCCTGTCCTTCACAACCCCATGCTCCATCTCTCCCTCTTTATCTTGTTCCAATGGAAAATTTTCTCACCCATTATAACCTGAACTGGAAGCCAGCTCAGTGTGGTAGCTGTGAATTAGGAGCCGCAGGATGTTCCAGCTGCAAGCCACCAGCAATAACCGTATTCTCATGGTTTTGTACTATCAATGTCTGCATGAGATATTCTAATTATAATTCTCCAGTTTAACTGTTGTTGTGAGACATGCATTTACTTTCATGCCGCACTCCCGAAATTTCCTTCTGCAAAGGGCAGGGATGATCTGTGCGACTCAAGAGGAAGGCTCTGCATTCACATTCCATTCATGTGTTGCTTAAAGTTAAGGACAAGCTCCAGTGTGGGAGGATTAGATTTCCTCTTTAGATCATAAGCATTTGGCCAGGCGCACCACACCCATTAGCTTTAAAAAAGATGTGTTTAACACGTCCTCACTGAATACCCAGTGTGCACTACGGCCTAAAAAAATGAACAAAGAAAATAAATTGAGTGCCTTGACTTAACTGTCCAGAGCTTCAAGTGCACCCCATAGGCAATAAAGAAGTATTACCCTTGTGCAATTGTTTTATCATTATTTTGACTTTTTCCACCGTAATCAAATTCAGTGTGCAAAAGAAAAAAAATCACATACTGAACTTTTGCTCCCTTATATCCTGGATCATTCTGTCCTTTCCAAGCCCAAGCATTCACCTTTTCTTTTCCCAGACATATTGGCATGGATCTATGGTGGGGTCCCTGCAGAACCCTGGGATGAATCATGTAGCTGCAAGTATGCAAGAGCACTGTCTTATGATAAATATTGCAAACTATAAATCACTGTTTCTTAGAAAAATGGGGGGAAAAAGAACAGAGCACGAGAGAGAAAGTGTGTGCAGGAAAACATTTGGGAACCCAGAGAGAAAACAAAAGCAAGATCACATTTTGTGTGTGTGAATGGTGGAGAAAATGGGGCTTCAGGTCAGAGAGACCACTAGGGAGTGAGAGTGGTGGAGGAGACAGAGCCATGGGGGATTGTGGAAAAACAGCCATCCCTTTCAGACTGATTCTTTAATCAGAATGATCCCTTAGATGTCTGCTGAGATTTGCATATACAATACACATGAGAGTGTCTCATCTACTTTATGTAATGCCTTGTTCAGACTGCAGGCAAATCTGATTCTTTTAGGACTGACTGTCCACATTGTTATTTGAAACTGAGCAGATCGGATTTGGTCCTGTTTAGACTGGCATCCCAAATCTGACACATTGTCGACCCATTTGAATTGGTTGCTGTGGTAACAACACCAGAGGTGCGAGTACACTGTAACACATATGTAACACGTATGTTCTATGACGTCAAATGCTGGTGGCTTAACAACAGACGGATACCAAGAAGAAAGTTAACAATGCAGAGATCACGTCTCATCCTTCAGGTCATGTGACTTTCTAGCCATGGTCTATTTTTATCCATCGTCTTCCTGCAGATTTTTCAATCGTGGATCCATGTCTGTACCACATGACTGTGTGCATTTGAACTTCCATGTCAGGTTAGAAGTAACAAGATAGACAGTTTGAAGTGTGGTTTGAGTAGGTAAAGCACCCTGAGAGAAATGCATCTTTAGGAAACTGGGTGTGGTTCAAATTGGAGTTGCAAAAATCGGATTTTTACTGTTCAGACTACATAAAAGCAATCTGATCCCAATCTGAAGCAGCCAAAAATCTGGCAGTCTAAACACAGCCTTATTATCAATCTACAATAAAGTGTAAGGATTTTTACTTTTTATTTAAATTGATACGAGTTAATTATTATTGGATGTGGATTTTTTTTGTTACCTTGGAAACCTATGAGACACTATAATTTAAAATTCCATTGAAGATCCAGGATTTTTTAGTATACCCTCAATAAATGCTCTTTAAAATAAATGACTGAAGGTAGCATTCCCACCTCAGTGTCCGTCTTCCTGAGATTTCATGTTTTTCCGATGGCTGCATAAATTTCCTCTAGGTTCTACATATTTGGTCCACCTACATCACACCTAATTGTCTGGCTACGTGTGAATGTGTGTGTTCGGTGCCACCCAGGGTTTGTTCCTGCATGCACTATGGATCCACCAAGATTCTGACCAAGTTAAACGACACAAACGTAAATGCTGATCATGTGTCATAAAATGGCTGCAGGTATTGTGGATGCCTATATAAAATGGTGTATGGTGATTTCAGAATACTGTAAGACATGAGGAAGGAATAAGTACTAAAACATCAGTCCATCAAAAGCGCCGACAACCAAGCACCTTCATTTTAATACAGGCATGCCATCTAGTGGCCATGGCGAGGATCCTTACATTTTTTTTGAAAGATTTTAATGGCATGCAGTTTATTTCATGAATTCATTTATTTTGTTAGAACTGTATACACTGTGATAGCAAGTAAGAATGTAAAGTTCATGCCCATCGCCTAAAAGTCCATAATCACTTCTCTCTCTACTCCATGTCAATATCGTGGAGATTCTCTGGCTCCTCTTTCTTTACCCAGGGTACAGGATGAGGCACATAGGGGTCAAATGTCCATCGAGGATACACTCTCTTATACAGGTTCATCAGCACTGTGTCCTGAGAGCGCAGCTGACTATCGAACACGCATTTCATGTGACCGTGTGTACCTGTTTAAAAAGAGGAAGAGGGAAAAATGCTCATCAGTTTCAGTTTCTGACTACAAAATGCAAGCCGCCTTAATAGATCTAACTCCCTAAAGATCTAACTCCATTTAACTCCAACTTATGACCGACGATAAAAAAAAAAAAAAGGGCTTTTCTTCTCACCCAAAGCCTCCTTGATGTGTCCTCTCCGCCCCCACTTTGTGCGCAACTCCACCGGCTTAAACCACAAAATATCATCTGCAAGGTAAGTCACAAATGTGGTAGTTTAGCTTTGGAAACAAAACTGGCGCCTGCTGTTTATAAACTTTTGACACAATTTTACACGAGCAGTTATCATCCTTATCTTCCTTACCCCTGTTAAAAAACATGTAGCGCACAACGGCAGAACGGCGGTTAATCTTGAAGGGATGTCCGCTCAACACGATCCTCTTCAGCACCACACGCTGAGGGTCACAGCTCAGGAGGCTGCCCGTGGCCACCAAGTCCTGCATTCCTGAAGCAGGAACAATCACAGTGAACAATCGGCTCATTACAGACACGCTTAACACTAAATTAAGCATGACAGGGAGGTGCGTCGCTTACCGTTAGCTCTCTGTTTAAAGAGG
Organism: Clarias gariepinus; assembly: GCF_024256425.1. Lineage (NCBI taxonomy): Eukaryota > Metazoa > Chordata > Actinopteri > Siluriformes > Clariidae > Clarias > Clarias gariepinus. Next base: position 18,704,475 of record NC_071110.1, read on the forward strand.
AGGACTCCGGCAGTCGGGAAGGTGATCGGAGCGTAAATGGACACAACCATAGGAGCGTCAGCACGTAAGAAACGCTCCATCTTATGCTTGTCACCTAAAAGATTTTAAATATCCCATGACATAAAGTGGACTCTTGGTAAATCCCTTTAAATTGAACTTTTAACCTATTGGAAATAATTAATTGTTAATAGAATAAGAACTTGCTATATTATGTTCCATTAATGACAACCAAAAGACTACTGAAAGATGGAAAGTCTCTATATATTTACAATTTTCGTACAAGGCCCCTACCTTTACACGCAACTATATGCTCATGAACTAGCTCATACATTTTATTATCCGACTCAATTATCCTTGGGAATGTGTGTCAAAGTACCTTAAACCACTAACAATGGCTAAGCTGGAACACACATTATGCGGCTAAAAGTTATTGATCCCATCAGCTCATTATCATCCTGATAGGTCCAATACGAGCCTATTTTGTGACATCACTGATCGAGAAGTTTTTGTTTTGTTTTGTTTTTAGTTTGAACTGCAAAGTGAAAATAAACCAGGATAAAGCATTTCCTAAAAATGGATGCATGAACAACATATTCAACAACTGAGCAACCGTGTCCCAAGCAAGCATTTGACAACAGATACATATGAAGGTTAATAAGAGCCATACTGCTGGTGTGCTGAGAGAAGATGGGAGAAGCTCTGAAACGTCTGAAGCCGCACTGGAACACCAGCTCCTCTTTAGATGCAATGGGCTCGGTGAAACCGGGGTGCCGTCGTACCAGCACATGCATCACTGACATCTATAAAGAGATCACACGTCAGTGCTTTTTATTACTTGAATAACCTCTTTGTATAAAACACAGCAAACACCCTTAATACTCTACATCATTTTTTTGAAAAAAAAAAAAAAAAGGGGGACAGAACTTGACTAATTAGGCCACTCAGACTGTTCAATTTATGGAATGAGAGATGGATGAATGAATAAATAAAATGGTTTCGATACCTTCTGTTCATGTGGGAGAAGGGAGACCAGCACCAGGGGTTTTCCTGCCTGAAAGCTCTCCATCACGGAGACAGGCACGTCCTCAATGTGCAGCGTCACGTACCAGCCAACCTGCACGATTACATGACATCACACTGATCAACATGAGAGCGGAACAAGGACGTACACTCTTGTGCAGTGCATTATTAACTGTGTGACTCTCTCTCTCTCTGTCTCACCATGGCCCCGTCCTCCTCGGTTGCTGCTTCGGCCAGGACGCGGCGGCGTGTGCGCTCAAAGTTCTGGAACTGGAAGATGCGCGAGTAGTTGAGAGGCAGGTTCTCCATGGGGTCCCATGGAGAGGAGCGGAAACTCTTCAGACCTCTGTACTTCTGAAATCTGAGACACATCCCCAAACAAAGCTGTGAGTCTGACCTTCGCACTTCACTGAACTACACTTCAATTTCAAACTGGTTTAGACTCCCTGTAAGGGGGGAAAGATTATTCACATGAACAATGTTACACGGAAGCTGTAGCAGCGGGATGCGTATTTTGGTCAATTTACCAAAGCAAAGAATGAATAAAAATCCATAGAGTATGAAATGTTAATATCAGATGAGAGCTCCCGAGTTAATATAAACGCATGTACATCCAGTATAAGGAGCCTTAATCTAAAGCCTCAATTTAAAGGTTTCAGATCGTATACCTGACAGGTTTTTCAGAGTTTATTTTAGATTGACATGTACAGTTCAAAATAGCATCTTTATTTTAAGTCCAGACACAAATTTGGCAGAAAAGTTCATCCTTGCCTATGGATTTTGACATGCTGCAGTGTGGGAGCCACATTTAAGGCACACTGCACTTAGGAAGTGCTTTTGCACTGTTGCATCATCTTTTGTTTTTTTGCACGCTTTCTGTCTCACAGAATATACTATATACTCACACACACACACTTGTGTTTTAACAGAATATTTTGTCCATTACCTTGTCCTAGCGGAAACATCCAACGGTGTGTCCACTTCATCAGGGAACATCTCGTGTGAACGAGCTTCACGATATCGCTTCAGCCCATCTTCCTCCTCAGCCTCATCCATGGCTTCGTCATATTTCTGCTCGGCTCCAACACGGCCTGCAGAGCTTATTTCCTCCTCTTCCTCATCTTCATCCTCATCATCCTTCCTTGCATCATGACAAGCCTCACCATCCTTAATGGAGGAAGCAGAAATAAGTAGGAATGGAGGCGGAACAGGTACATATCAGTTAACCCGAATATCTAATAGAAGAAAAACGTACAAGCAAAGAAATACACACTGTTCCAGAAACTCCGAAATAGATATACAAAGCCAGTTTTTATTCAGATTTTGCTGTCAATTGTAATTCTTCTTTGAAAATCCTTTTTTAGGTATATACAAGGTTTAAACTTGGTCCAGAAATCTATTTTCTCCTTTGATATTCATCACTAAACATACACGGCCTTTGTCAGGAGCAAGCATGTGGTCGCGGAGAAGGGAAAGGGGCAAGACATACTGCTGGGGTGAATCCACACCCTGGAGGGGTCAAGCTGCAGAACAATCACAGGTGCACTAATAAAAATAATCTCCCTGAATCATCTGTGGTACCACTTCCCTCCTTGTTAACATCTTGCATTGTGAAGCCCTCTTTGGTGCTCAACCAGACATCAAACACATGCTAATTGGGATTAAACGAAAATAAAGCGTCCATACATGAGGAGCTTCCCCCTGCTCCTTTCAAGCCTAGCTGGTATAAATAAATGGCCGCCTGCTCCGCAAGCCCCAACAGGAAGCCCTGTCCAAAGTGGAGGAAGTCAGGAGGCTTCTCCTGGGACAGGCCTGCCGATGCAAACACTATTGTTGCGCGACGCAGCCTGGCACTAGGACTGAGAGGCAGACACTGAGAAAACAAACAATGCCTCTCCACCATGCAGTGCACAAAGAACCAGTCACGTATGCACTGTTCCGCCAGCGGCGTGCCTGCCCTCCTGCCCGCTCTTAGCCAATCAGCCACGCCTTTAGCCCTTACGTACGCACACGCTATGTATTGTCAGCCCGCACAGTGAGTATGAAGTAGCCTGACCTGCTTTGTTCTCATTTCTCATTTCTTTCCTTTGCTGACAGCATAGACAACACCATGGTAACGCAGACAATACCGACACATACTAATGGCTTTCTGAGTGTTTCTGTTCATGAGCTATGAATCGAGATTCCCAAACTTGCTTTAACAAAATACTTTAGGTGGTGTTTCAATTTAAGGATCTAGAAAACTATTCAAAGAGAACGATCATTATAAAGTTAGGCTGGTTCAAGCCTGTGTGGCTGGTGTAGGTGTCTGGGTACCTGAGACTCATTCTCAGCATCATCTTCATCTTCCATCATCTCTTCATCATCATCATCATCATCCCCCTCATCATCGCAGCTCTCCAGATCATCCTCATCATCTTCATTCTCTTCATCATCATCTACAATCCATGTGGCCTGATAGTCTGAAGTGCCCTTTGGCACCTTCATGATCCTTCTGCTCTTCCTGGCTTCTAAACATCCAGAGAAAAAAGGCAGAACATTATTTAGATCACACAGAATCCAAAATCGCACAATATATCACTCAGTCACACAGCACAATTAATCCTAAACCACCGCTGTCTTCACTTCTTCATCAGAATGGAATCTTCGTCCTTGTAGTGCTTTTAGGAGACCAAACAGGTGAAAGTCTGATGAAGCAAGATAAGGACTCTATAGCGAGGATGCTTTAAGTTTTTGAAGTGAGTTGACAGTGTGGGCATAAGTGTGAGGACATCAAAGTTTAAAACACTGGATTGTTTTACATACAGTGGGGCAAAAAAAGTATTTAGTCAGCCACCAATTGTGCACGTTGTCCCACTTAAACAGATGAGAAGGTCTAGAGAGAGCTGATTGGCCGAGCTCTCTCAGAGGGGAGGGATGAGAGGTATCTTGCGCTCCCACATTAAACACGGCTCTACAGCCAATCAGGGGCGTCTGTGAGCTCGCGCACGCGGAAGGAGCGGCTAGCGCTTTCCTCCGAGTGTTACTCCGCCCCTAACGGTGCGTAAGCAAGCAGTTCGAAAAGATGCGGTCGGCTGACGTCACGCGGTTCGGAGGAAACACGTGATAGTCTTCGGCCCTCCCGGCTGAATGGTAGTAGTAGCCTTAATGTGGGAGCCCCCTAGTGACGGGGAGGAATTGGCCACGACTAAATTAGGGAGAAAATCAGGAAAAAAATTCAAAAAAAAAAAAAAAAAGATGAGAGAGACCTGTAATTTTCATCATAGGTATACCTCAACTATGAGAGACAAAATAAGGAGAAAAAAAAACTAGAAAATCACATTTTAGGATTTTTAAACAATTTATTTGCAAATCGTGGTGGAAAATAAGTATTTGGTCAATAACAAAATTTCATCTCAATACATTTTTATATACCCTTTGTTGGCAATGACAATGAGGTCAAACGTTTTCTGTAAGTCTTTACAAGGTTTTTACACAATGTTGCTGGTATTTCGGCCCATTCCTCCATGCAGATCTTCTCTAGAGCAGTGATGTTTTGGTGCTGTAGCAGGGCAACACGTACTTAAAAGACCTCCTAGGCCACTCCGGGACCTTGAAATGCTTCACGTTTCATCTTCAATGCCCTTGCTGATGGAAGATGGTTTTCACTCAAAATTTCACAATACATAACACCACTCATTCTTTCCTTTACATTGATCAGTCGTCCTGGTCCCTTTGCAGAAACTACTTTCTTCAGAAACAGCTGTAAGCCTCTGCACATGATCCTGGCAAACTCCACATCATCATCTCCTCACTACTCAACCCACCGACTCATCCTGCTCCTTCCTCTCTGACTGCTGACAATTTTGCCACATTCTACTATGGGAAAATTGACGCAATCCGCCAGTCCTTTGCTCCCAACCAAACTCCTACAGCAGAACCTCAGGACCTTCCCTTCCCTCCTTTAGCAGAATTCTCCAACCTGTCATCTGATGAGATTCAGCAGATCATCTCGTCATGTAACTCCACAACCAGTTCATTAGACCTAATTCACCCAACAATGCTCCAGGCCGTCTCACGAGACCTCCTTCCCTTCAACACAACCATCATCAACCATTCCATATCATCTGGTCATGTTCCTGCTGCTTTTAAGAAGACAAGGGTTATTCCCATCCTCTAAAAACCCTGCCTGGACCCATCAGAAGTTAACAACTATCGCCCGGTATCACTTCTCTCTTTTATATCCAAAATTCTTGAAAGAACTGTTTAGAACCAAATGTCTCTTTATCTCTCACAGAACAACCTTAATGATCCCAACCAATCTGGATTCAGAGTGGCACATTCCACACAAACTGCCCTTCCGTCAGTCACTGAGAAGCTCCATGCTGCTAGATCTGCTAAACTGTCATCTGTCATCTGCTTTCCTATTGCAGATTCAGTCTTCCCACACTTGTGCAGGTGTAGAATTTTGTTTCTGGTGTCCTGACAGCTCTTTGGTCTTGGCCATAGTGGAGTTTGTAGTGTGACTGTTTGAGGTTATGTGGAGGTGTCTTTTATACTGATAACAGATGCCATTAATACAGGTTATGAGTGGAGAACAGAGAAGACAGCCTCTTAAATAAGTTGTTACAGGTCCGTGAGAGCCAGACATCTTGCTTGTTTGTAGGTGACCAAATACTTATTTTACACCATAATTTGCAAATAAATTTTCAAAATCCTACAATGTGATTTTTCTTTTTTTTTTTCTTATTTTGTCTCTCATAGTTGAGGTATACCCATGATGAAAATTACAGGCCTCTCTCATCTTTTTAAATAGGAGAACTTGCACAATTGGTGGCTGACTAAATACTTTTTTGCCCCACTGTATATTTAATTCACCCAGTTAATCACAGATCAAATAACATGATGATCTCTGATATACAAATATGACCTTTTTATGTTTATTCTTCTTATTTGTGATCTTGTGAGCTTTTAGCACAACTTTAAACTGGTTGTTGTACCTTCAGCCTCCTGAAGCTCAGACTCGGTGGGCCACGTCTGTTCTCCATCCATGGGATCAACTTCAGCTTCTGTCTGCAGACTCTCTCTCTGAGACGGGTCAGACTTCATTAACACACGCACCTCTTCTCCAGCTTCATTCACATCTCCAGTGCCCCTGTCCTGGTGGCATCAGACAAACAAGTGTATTCAGCATGGCTAAGTATTCTTACTTACAAAATGCAAAATTGGCATTCTTTAGAATATACTGCATTTGTGATATCAATATACTATATTCTTTTTTTATTATTATTTTCTTATGAATTACTTTGATTTTTGTGAAGCTGCTTTGAGACAATGACCACTGTTATAAGCGCTATATAAATAAAATTGAATTGAATTGAATATTATTACTTGAATCTATTACGGAGTATAACTCAGCACATGAAGTAAGTTAATGTGACATTTTATGAGAAGGTTAAATTCTGCTGAACCAGCAACATCAAGCATTTCATATGTAATTTCTAGGTTTTTTTTTATTATTAATATTATTAAATGGGTATTATGTGATCTGGACTGTTTGAGCACTGCTGCTCTGATTTTTCACAATGCATTTGATACATCAAGAAATAACTGCCAATAGTGTTCAGGACAGATTTTCTCACCATCATTTCCACATCTTGTCCTTTAGCTCGTTTCACAGGCCGCTGTGTACCTGTGACAATGGGCAGAGGGTCTGTGGGTGCATCAATCTGGCTGAGCTGAAAGTCCCCGTGGCCTGCAATGTGGACCAGCCTGTTCACCTGTAAGGGCCTTCCTCTGATGTACCCCGACACCCGCAGGGTGCCCAGTCCTGTAGGTGGCCCTCCCATGCCTTCCTGTATGTTGCTGGGAGTATATGACGCACTTTGCACGAGCATGTGTGAGCGTCTTGAGCGGAAGGCCAATCGCCTCTGTTTCTGTGCCCCCAGGTGGCGAAGCAGCAGCACTGCATCCTGCTCTGTGTCCACGGGGATGAGACGTGCCTCTGGGAAACGAGCCTCGGCCAAGCGTGTGAGTGCACGGCGAGATTCGGTGCACTTTTTTGCTGGAAGGTCGGCGATGCCCTGACAAACCAAAGCTGAGCAGCAGAAGCAAAGGTAACAGATTGGAAAAACCAAACAGTCATCAATGTGAGAATAAAAGATGGACGTGTCTCCTTTATTATATATACATGAGGTATACATTTAAACTGCTAAATGCTTCATCTCTTACCATGACTTGGTAATCCTTGTGCAAAAAGACAGGAAAGGCAGTAATCTCCATAACTGTCCCAACCCTCTCTGGACTCAAGCACAAACACCAAACTGTCCGCCACCTTGGCTACGTCCAGGAGCGAGTGCAGGTCAGCTGAAAACATAAACAACAATTGCAATTTTAAAGTAAATTCCAACTGATAAAATATTGATCCAGCGGTTTCTTTCAGTACATAAACAGTAGCCCTTAATAGTAGAAAAAAATTATAAAATTTATAAAAGTATATAATAATATCTTAGCAAGTAAACAAGTCTAAAGCTCTGAAACCAAAATAACTCAGAATCTGGACAATTTAGATTTAAATGGAACATGACAAAGCATATTACTGCTCTCAACCTTCTTAGACAGTGGTACATAAATTAAATATGTACACAGTATATATACACATACACAAACTGCACACTGTCTACCATCTCATGCTACAACTGTAAGAGTCATGGTCCAGTTCTCTAGTACAACTAAATGGTGAAGACTGAATCTCACATGATTACATCAATAATAATAATAAAGTGATTACATAAATAATGTAATGATTAGATAACTAGACAGATAAGTTGAGTGGTGCTTGCCGTGGCAAAACTCGGGCCTCTGGGCCTTTTATAATGACAGTCTACAGGATCAGTTGCTAAGGTGCTCTAAAGTGGTTGGGGAAAAAAATCAGACACCTCTTGAGCCCCTGGGGTACAACTTATACCATTTAGTGGTAAATTTTATATTTCTATCAAATTCTTGCTCTGCGCTAGAACACGACAAACAATACAGGACTAGTTACACACTAAAGTTTGTATGGAAGATGAATAATTCTGTTTGTTTTTTTAAGCGTGCAAGATAATGCAAATGATACTTGCTTTGCAAGCGCCACTAATTACCAGATGGTATCTAATCAATGGCTATCTAATTATAAAAAAAAAAGAATTCATGATCTTCCGTACAAACTTTGGTGTGCAACTAGTCCTGTATCGCTTGTCGTACACCCATAAGGGAGATGTTGAAAAAAAACATGTGGCTTATTTGGGTATGGGGTCTTACGACTTCTCTGAGGGGCCGGGGGTAAATCACTCCCACAGAGGGCCAGTGTACTGCCCCAAAAAATCCCATAGACTTAACATTGAGACAAACTTTGACAGATTCTGGCACGAAGCAAGAATTTGATAGAAATAAAATTTACAACCAGAATGTACAAGTTGTACCCCAGGGGCGCAAGAGGTGCCCAATGTTCTTTCCCCAACCACTTTAGAGCACTTTAGCAAAATGATTAGACAGTTAACATAATTTGCATGTACTGACCTTATACCTACACCCCTGACATGCACACCCATACAGAAAAGCACAAAAGTTTACATATCCCTAGGTTAATACACATACAATCGCAATTGTTCACAAGCCCCATGTAACTATGTGTAACAAGTATATAAGAGAATTAGTTATTAATTTATTTACTTCCATAAAGGGCCATTTTAAAATAATAGTACCTAAAACCTGCAATAAATGTATCCAACACAAGGTGTGTTAAAATCTTCCATATACTCTGTTAGTGTTTGCCATCACAATTTACCAAAACGCTTTGGTCATTTGAATGTGATATAGGCATGACAAGTCTAACAGTAACCAGAAAACACATTTTAATTACATTTATTCTAATTATTCTAGAACAGCAGTGTAGTAACGGGTTACCTGTGTCAGGACGGTAGAACGTGAATCTCTGTTTAAAGCGTGAAATGACCAGGCCAAAGCTGTCCTGTGATTCCACTGCGTCTCCCTGGGGTTGATGCAGCACTCCTTCAATTCCATCTGCTCTCAAAAGACGGGTGACTGCGGCAGCGTCGACCTGTGCGTGCAGTCCGATCACAGCCACCAGGTGAGGCGGTCCATCCCTGCTGCCCAGCCGACGCTTCTCTGACAGCACCTGACACCCCAAAAACACAGCATAGTTCACTTGCTAATTGACTTCTACATTAACTGTGGATGTAGACAGACCTTGGGTAATTTCTTACCGAGTCTTTCTTGTTGCGCCGGAGCTGATTGGCTTTGTGTCGCCTGTCCATCTTACTCAGCTCTCGACGCTGTTTTTTGTTGAGGGCCACCACAGCGACTCTGCCTGATGAACACAGTGAACTTTAGATTAGTCCAGGGGTAATGTCATGATTTACAAAAACCAGGTTATATTTTGCTCATATGACATCCGTTTTTATAGAGAGCTGGGTATAAGGAATAGAACATTGTCTTAATAAGTACCTATGATATAGTGAGATCATATCACCTATCCTGTGCAGTACACTGATCAGCCATTACATTATGACCATGCACGCAAGACTGAGTAGGTCCCTCCTTTACCACAAAATCAGTAATGACATGTCTGTTTTGACACATTAACCGTTTCCTCAGTCTGACCGTCACTAGCACGTCTACTGGATCAGACTACACTTGCCATCACAATTTGGCCCTTCTTACAGTAGCTACTTGTTCAATATCTTGTAACAATTGCGGCTGGAATTGTATTGTACTGTATTAGAGGCAGAAAAAATGGGCAAGAATCAGGATGAGTGACTTTGACAAGAGCCGAATTGTGATGGCTGGAGGACTAGGTCTGTGCGACTCCAAAACTGCAGATCTTCCTAAGATGTTCCTGATCCGCAGTGGTCAGCACATAGCAAAAGTGATTGAAGGAAGCTGAGATGGTGACAGGGTCATGGGTGGTGAAGCCTCTGATTCCCAGGAGGAGGGAAGGCTGGAGCCAATAGAAGCGCTAGTGTAGATCAAATGAATGAAAAGGTTAGTGCTGGTTCCAGTTGGAAAGTGTCAGAACACACAGTGCATCACCGTTATAGAGGTCCACAGTATGTGAAGGACGTCCACAACATTAGGCAGGTGGTCATAATGTTATGGCTGATCGGTGTGTACGCAGAACATCAGCTAGCTGTTAGACAAACCAATGACCTGCCCTTTATAAAAGCTTTTCATTAAAGAACTCGTACACTGTTGTCGGGATTACCACTGTCAGTCGGGAAGTATGATCGAGTGCCACACTGGGCTCGGAGAAGTGGATGAACTTTAAACACGTGTTCAGGCTACACTGTCAAGGCTCAGAGTATGACGGAAATTTATACAAAAATATTATACAAAAAATAGGAAAATAAAACATCCAGAAGTACCCTTATTCTCACGTCCGATCTCCCCCTTCGTTCGATGTTTTCCATGTTTGTGGTGTTTATTTTTCTGTTTGTAAACGCCGGGTCGATGAGCTTGCTGCTGCTCTTTACCTGCAGCCATTTTCCCTCATGCCGCACGTACAAACTTTAAATGGCGTCATATTCCTGCGCCGACTTGACTGCGAGAAGTGGATAAGTCTGCCCCCTACTGGTCACTATTGTTGTTGTTTAAGGGTTTAGTAAATAGATTTAGATTAGATTTAGACATAATGATATTCAGTATAATAAACTGTATATAAATAAACTCTCAAAGCGATGTGAAATGTAATGTGTTTTATCATTATTACTGATTTATTATTAATTTATTATTATATGTCTCTAAATCTTAAGCATTTTATTTAAGAGAAGAAACCTAATATGTACCTGTGTGCCTGTTTCCCTTGGCGGGTAAAGTCAGGGAATGAATATTGCACAGTTCAAAAGAATTTATGTCTTTTAGCTGATAAAGTTTTTCCTCTCAGTTAGGATTTCCAATGGAAGATTTCCTTCTTCAGATGGGTTTTTGCTCAGGAAATGCCAGCAGGCAGAGATATGTCACAGAGGAAGTGTACATGATACAGGTCTCGTGCTTTCACTAAATATCAGCAGTTTCTTTCTTAAACACTGGAATGTCTTGAGTGCGTCTCATATTTATCTCACAAGAGAATTAAAATGTAACGCTCTTGAATATGGTGTAAATATTGAGAGCTTCAGTGTGCTGTTGGTAAAATTGACAGCATAATTATTATTTTAACTATATTTAATATACTAGTGTGAATCAAAACATTTTTCAAAAAAGAAAAGTTTTAAAAACTCAAAAAAGATATCTCATTCCTACACTTTTGTCCATCTGTCAGTGTGCTTTCATATTCCCTCATTCCCTCATCAAGTTTTAGGCTGAGCTGCGAATGCACCACTGTCTTCACTTCTTTTTCAGAAGTGAATCTTCATCCTCATAGGCTGCTTTCAGGGGACCAAAATCAAAGTCTGACGGAGCAAAATTAGGATTATTAAAAGGATGCTTTAACAACTCAAAACGAAGTTGGCAGAAGTGTGTAAACATGCATTGACATGTAAGCTCACAACGCCCTTGGATAGCAGTCCTCTGTGTTTAATCCGAAGTTTAGGCTTTAGGTCTACAATAAGCATCTCACTGTAATGAGCACGGTTGATTTTTTTACCTTTTTTCTGATAATGTTCCAATACTTGCCTTCACGAACCCTTGAAAGCTGCAAGTATCAATTTTCCAGCTGATGGTTTGAACTTTTAAACTTTTTCTTGGTCAGTGATTGAGAATGTTTCCACTCCATACTCTGCTGGTTGCTCTCAACCTCGTAATGATGAATTCATGTCTCAACATCCATAACAATCTCCTTAAAGAAAGTTTCACCTTCCTTAGAGTATTGGTCCAAATTTCGTTCACAGATATCTGTTTATGCTTTTCTGTGAGTTGTTTTCACACCAAGTACACCCTAAATTTCCCTACAGGATTAATAAAGTTCTTTGAATCTTGAATCTAAAACCACAACAAAACGAAACATTGCACGTTGCTCTTATTTCGTGCAAAGTGGCTCATCTATTTTTACTTACACCGCAATTACAAATAAACTGAAGTAATACGTTTGCACCTGCCCAGCACTGAATGGGGAAACAGTAGCCTTGAACGTATTGGCACTGATAACAGAAGTTTTAATATAACTGGAGTGGAGATCATTTTTGACTTACTTTCATAAGATGTAAAAAAGATGTAAAATTTTCATTGCATTTATAATATTGCATAAAATAAATATTGCCTTTTCCAATGAAGACGATTGCCATGAACTGGCAAGCAATGGCTAAATGAGGTCAGACTTGCTTTCCTAAATGACTTATAGGTTCTGTCACATTACACCACAGTGGCTTTACAATGAAAACAAAAGGATGGAGTTTGGCTCTTTAAATGCCATTCAGAAAACACAGGCTGTAGGGCTTCAAAGCCTGCTGTTCGCCTGGATACAGCGACCAGAAATCCTGTCTTCCCATTGGCTAGGCGAACTGGCTGCTCGGGGTCCAATCCCCAGCTTCTGCTCGGTGTTCTGTTTACCGATTGGTTGTTTGGGAAGCGGAGGACAGCACTGTGATGCTGTTTACTTCTAACCTCTTGGTGATGTATACCTTATAATGCAAAGCCGCACTGTGCTATGGCTCATCACCTAAAGGTTAGTTAGAATTTTTTTACTTGTTTTCTCATTACACATAGCTGACTGTGCTGATAACTTTAACATTTTGGACATTTACATTGATTATTTATACATTTCCACTGACAATCAGGTTGAACTACTGAAAAAAACTTCAGTAGTTCAAATAAAAATGACGTTTATGTTTTAACTTTAATTGTTTTGACTGTTAAATCATTTTAATAAAATAAAACATTTATTCAGACATATATTAATGTCTTTTGATAAAAGGATTTGCAGGTATATTCCCGTAAATTTATATATTGTTGTTTATATTATATGATTAAAAAATATAAGAATTTACAGCTACTCTGTAAAAAAAAATACTGGTTTGATTGCTTTAATTTCATACTTATGCACAAAATGCAGGGAGAACTCTGTTCCACTGTGTGTTTGGCTGTGCAGAATGATAAAGAAATTCTAAAAGGAGGTGAAGAAAGCAGTTTTTCATTCTAGAGTAAGACATACCATTATTATATTATTATATATTATTATGTAAATGTACACCGTCCACTTTAACAAGCTGCTGGAAACATTTCTTAGAGATTTTGGTCCGTATTGACATGATAACATCACACAGTTGCTGCAGATTTGTCGGCTGCACATCCGTGATGCAAATCTCCCGTTTCATAACATCCCAAATGTGATCTACTGGAAAAAGATCTTGTGATCGTGGAGGCCATTTGAGTACAGTGAACTTATTGTCCAGTTTGAGATTATTTAGTTTTGTGACATGGAACATTTTCCAATGGTCATAAAGGAATAGACATGGTCAGCAACAATAACCAGGGCTCATTTAAGCAATGCTCGCTTCGAACTAAGGTGCTCGAAATGTATAGTTTGCCAAGAAAATATTGCTCACACCATTTTACCATCAGCAGCGGTATCCTGAACAATTGATACAAGCCAGATGGATCCAAGGTTTCATGTTGTTTCCACCAAATTCTGACACTGTTCTAAATGTAGCAGCAGAAAATGAGACATTCACAATCATTTTTCCACTCATCTATTGCCCAATTTTGGTAAGCCTGTGGTGAATTGTAGACCCAGTTTTGTGTTCTTAACAGAGAGGAGTGGCATCCAGTGTAATCTTCTGCTGCTAAAGCCCATCTGCATCAAGGTTTCAACATTTTGTCTGTTCAGAGATGATCTTCGACTCTGTTCCCTCAGAGCACAGCCACTCACTGAATATTTTCTCTTTTTCAGTCCATTTTCTATAAGCAATAGAAATGATTGTGTGTGAAAATTCAAAGTAGATCAGCAGACCAGCCTGTCTGGCACCAACATTGCATTGGATTTCCATGATGTGATTAACAAAGTACAGTATAGAGTATATTTGCATTAACATTTCAAACTTATTGTGTTCCTCAAACCATTTATTCATCTTCTATACCACCTATCCTGTACAGGGTCGTGGTGGGCTCGAAGCCTAGGAGACTTTGGGCACAAGGTGGGGTACACCCAGGACAGGGTGCCAGTCCATCACAGGACACACACACACACGTAATGGGCAATTTAAGATTGCCAATTAGCCTAATCTGCATGTCTTTGGAATGTGGTAGGACACTAGAGTACCAATGATGCTCATATGGCAATTGTAGGAGCTTTTGGCGACTTGGGTCAACATGGGCACTCTGATAGGTCTACAGCTATACAGCCTCATATGCAACAAACTGAGAAGTACTGTGTTCTTACATCTTTATATCGGATCCAGCATTAACTTTTTTAGCGATTTAAGATACTGTAGCTCTTCTATTGAAACGAATTACACCGGCCAGCTTTCACTCCCCACTGCATCAGTGAGCTGTGGCCGTCCATGACTCTGTTTCTAGTTCACTGGTTTTATATATGATGTAAAACATGATGCATGTCTTTCTTAAGTTGGTGACAAGGTATATGCAAATTTTCGAGGATCACTCACTGTCTGTTCACGGCAATTCCCAGTTTGAATTGAACGCCAGTGTGTGGTGTAAGTGTTGTAGTGTGTCTATAAATATCATGTCAAACATATCTCTCTCTCTCTAGAGAGACAGAAAGAGATTTGTTAAAAAAACACTTTTTTTTCCTTCCACTTTACAGTTAAGTGCCACTTTGTTTTGGTTTATCACATAAAATCCCAATAACATTTACATAATACATTAATGTTTGTGTTTGTAACATGACAAAATGTGAAAAGGTTCAGGAGGTAATATTTTTTGGAAGGCACTGTACACTCACACACACACACACACACACACTCTTGACCTGGGATGGTCTTCATCAGAACCAGTTTCATCATGGTGCTCGATCAGTTTTGCACTTGACAATACTGTTTAAGAACTATTCCAGAACAGCTGACCTTTAAATTATAAAATTAAAACTGACTGCTGTTGTTGTTACATAATTACTTAATGCCATATGTGTTATTTTGGAAAAAATCCAGGATTGTCCTAGATTGTAGAAAATAAATCAAAACTTTTGACTGTCACTATGTAGATGGATGGATGGATGGATGGATGGATAGATAGATAGATTGATGTGACAAGAGATTGATAACCTGGAGAAAGACCTAACCAACAATTAAATATTGGGCTAGGCAGATGTTAGTAAGGTTTCCATTAAAAAGAGTGACTAATATACTGAAAGGGAAACAGGATGTGGTTAAAAAGACAAGGAATGACTACTGCTTATTCAAACCCTGCTGCACCTATTACTTTTTATTTTGATTTTAGGTTTTCGTTTTAGTTATGTTCTAGCAATTACCCAGTGTAGCCTACTGAGAAGGAACATGTTTTTTGTGTTATTGTCTTGAGTTTGTTTTTTTGTGTGTATGTATGTACATAGTCATGGGTCTGTGTATGTGTTTTAATTGAATATAGGTTTAAACTATTAAATAGAAAACATGACATAAATATGACATGACGTGTTCTCGGTAGAGTGCTGCTGCTGTTTTACATTTTTGGCTAAGTTATTTATTTTGCATTATGTATCGAGCGCAGTCAGCATTACTGCCTAATGAACAGGGGTGTGTGTGTGTGAGAGAGAGAGAGAGAGAGAGAGGTGTTTCCTGCAGCGTTAGGGCGGGACCAGCCGGCCTTCCAGGAACGAGCAGGCGCAGAGGGAAGAAAAGGACCACAACATGCTGAGTGTGAAAGTGTGAACGCGTCCCTGTAGTGATTTCCAAATCGCTCATGCTTTAGCTTTTCGGCCTGTTAGGGTGTGGTCGTGTTTCCGCTGATCTTTGCTGCGTGTTGGCGCGGTTTGTACGCGCGTCAAACTTGTCAGAGGCGCCTGGAACTGGCGGACGCCATCTTTAGGACTGCTCAGGGAAGAGTCGAGTCTCCGGGCCACCGTTAGCCCCGCCGGAGTCTCACTGTCCTGGACTGTCTGCTTAATGCACTTCCATAAAGTTAGCGACGACCGCGCGGTGTGGAAGTCAACCCAGAGCTCACCCGGAAGCTCTAGACATCTGACAGTGACTTGACTTAAAACTGCTGTCGTGCTGGAGTCGTACTTTATGGACTGTTTATCGAGTTGAAACTCTGAAGACGCTGCACTCGCTGGCTGTCGCAGGGTAAGTCAATTAGCCTGCTAGCTAACTTTGCTCAAGCTAGCTCTGAGCACTGCGCTAAGGTTATTGCCAAAAAGAGCTGCTCTATACAACTGTGTTAACATTAGCCACATTTATCCGCATAGAAAGAGTTCCTGAATGTGAGTAGAGTTTTCAATATAACGCTAACACAATAATAACGTGAACATTTCGATATTTCAATCCTACGGTATTGTGGAGTATTGCCTTTCCGTGTTTAAGCTTGCAACCTAAGCTAGTGGCGCTGCATTTGTAAACATAACCTAAAGCCTGAGCTTACAGGAATTACATTTTGTATGGCGGTATATATTACTACCATGTTATTGTTTCTTCTATGTGATTATAGAGGTAAGGCAGCTCTGCAGCCTTTGGTATGTAATTAAAGTGATAACGTTAACATATAGCTCGCTGTACATCATATGTTAGGTTTTCTCAGATGTATTTTAGCCACAGACCCAGTCGTATAATATGAACATTACTTACGTGTGCATAGTAATATTTAGTATGCTTTTGAAGAAATTGATTTTTATGTTCTTGGATTTTCCACTGAATGAACACATTAGGTCCACTACTTGTATTTTAGTCATTGAGCTCAGATTATTTCAAGTTAAGTTAAGTTCTGTCACAGTAACTTCAAGTAAAACATACACAGACTCCGGCTACGTTTAAATACACCTTTAGGGTTCTCCAGACCTTACATCGGGAACCCTGTGTCTTCAAGTACATCTTCAGTACAAAGTGTTATCCCTTGTTTTATATGAAAACCTAGCAGCTTTATTGATTTAGTTTGTGCTTTGAGACATGGTGTGAACTATATTATTCCCTGTCTATAACAGCTCATTCTTGCTTTTCATGATTCAAAATGATGAGTGAACCAAGGTGTGGTTGCCACCTTAAGTTGACTCTAAAAGAAGGGATTCACCATGATCACACACAGTCCTCTCATTCTAATCTTCTCTTCTCAGCTAGTCAGTCTTTCCATGTGCCAGGACACACATGCTTGCTTGTTTGCTTGCTTATGCTCACTTTCAAACCATGACCTTGCTGTAGGATTAAATAAAGCGGGGTGAATTTAAAGGGATGAACTAGATGCACCTCGTGTCTCCGTAAATGTTTTCTCCCTTTAAAGTAAGTAGCAGAGGCACACTGTGAGTCCCCCCTCCCCCCACCCCAAACAGGAAGTTTGATTCCATTTCATTGGAATCTAGATGCTAGATTAGAACTTGTTTTGGGATAAATTAGTATTGCTTGTCGTGGAGTTTTGCAACTTTAGTTTTGTTTATGAGCTGGCATATGTGTGTAAAACATCAAAACTCCACCATTGTGTGTGTCTACCATATGAGCTGACATTATTCTCATTACACTGATTGTAAAGAAGAGATGTGCAGTCATTATAATCTTGTAAGCATGTGCTTCACTAACCGACCCGATTTGTTTATGGGCTTGTTTCACAGACACATGCAAACCAAGGGAGTGTCAAACAGACTGAATGGTGCGTCTGTTGATGGGAGACACTGTCCTCTTTCTCTCTTTTTTCCTGATCTTATTGCCACCACTTAAAGCTAAACCTCAAGTCTTTTTTTTCCTTCATAACTTGAAGCTTCTTAGAGTCTCTCCACACTAACATGCAAATTGTATTTGCCTTCTGATTGACACTGATGTCTTTAAGTCTTCAGAGAACATTTGTCTTCAACTTTAGCTCATCAATTCTGACTTGTTATTGTCATATTATGCTAGTGTGTACTTGAGAAGAACACTAGCAGATTGGAATCTTTTCTTGTGTGAGAATAAGAGGTCTTTCAGATCTTTTTAGTGATTATATTCATTGCAGCTTAATTTTTAAACACTTATCATATCAGTGGGATCACTGTCTGATTTTTTTTTATCTGTTACCCTTTTGTTAACGGTAGTCTCACTTTTCCGATTTATCACAACTTAAATATGCTTGTGTCCTAAAGCACAAATTGCTGTTTGTTTTAGAGGAACAAATATATTATGTGTAAATCAGGAGCTAACAGTGCATGTGAGTGAAAAACAGTTACAGTTAAAAACATATAAATCACATTACAGACAGATTTTTTTTACAGACTTTTTTAACAAATTAAAATTAAGTCATTTGCAATGGATTTTGTCCCCATTTTAAAAAGTTCTATCTATCTACAGTACCCATCTATCTAATCTATCTATCTATCTATAGTGTGTGTGAGACACTATATTATCTGTAGTACAAATGTAAATGTTTATCTTGTCTGGATTATTTTATTCACCATACACGATTTCCAAATGTACCTTAAAACTGTATAATAAAAAAAGAAAAATATATAATAACATTATAGAAGAATATATGCCTGTAAAGTAGGCAACATTTTACATAACAGACCAGGTTTCAGATGAAGAAGAAACTAATATAGGCTACCCTAAGAAAAAATGCTTTTGGAAACATCATAAAATCTGTAAGATCACTAAAGAATAATAGAATAAACGTTTGGTCTGAAAACTCATTGTTTGAAAATGGCCAATAAGATTAGACAATTGAGAGGGTAAAATAACTTAGGTTTTACTGAGCATGCTGGAGAATATAAGCTTCTGATTACTTTGTCACACTTGTTTCTTAGTATTTTCATGCAAAACCCTGGATATATGTATGTATGTGTGAAATAGGTGTTTATTATTTATATTTTTTATAAATGAGGACAAACTTCGTTACAAGTGTTCTAATGGAGAAATATATCAAGGTGTTTCTTGTGTATTCCCTAAGGTTAATAATCACATGAATTAGATTTGAAGATCTTGCCAAATGAAATGATCAACACAGGTGGAGTAGCTTGTTGTTGTGACTCACAAGGTTACAGTCAGGCCATACTTGAGTACTCAGTAATCATCTGTAGGTATTACCTCGCAACTTAAACACCATTGTGGATAGAAATGACATACATCCATCATTTTTTATTTAAAGGATGGTGAAGGCAGCTTTCTGTTGTGATTGTTTACCTTCAGTGCATGATTGACAACGGTATAAATACCTCAGATAATTTGGAAGTTACATGCTTTTAAGGTGCTGATTAGGTGTCCAGCTTGTGTGATGAGGAAGTCGCTGAACCGTAAGACAGAACCGCATGCACAAGGAATTCCTGCCCTCCTGCCTTGTTGTCCTGCCCTGCTGCATTCCATGTGGTTGTGTTGGATGGCATGCTGTGGCCTTATTCAGCATCTTGCCTCTAGGTCCTTTTTGTCTTAAATAGAACTCTGTAATGAGAAGCCATGCAACATATCGACACAGTGAGAAATCGGTCAGTAGGTTCTCTTTGTGTACAGTAGGAGTGTGTATGGTGACTGATTAACAGTCCAAAAATATTTTACATATTACATTAATTAAGATTATATTAAAATCTCTCAGTTGTCGTCGGTTGGTGTGGGCAGCGTATAGGTCAGTGAGACACGTGATTGACTGTGCAGTGCGGTTTTACTGTGGTGTGTGTTGGGATTGAAAGAGTAGAGCTCAGTGCCAGGGTGTGAGGCAGCTGGTGAGTTGGTGGGAGGCAGAAGCACAGTCCGGTCTTGTGACCATCGCATCAGATCATTTCTCTGCTTTCAGCATTGTGTCTGTGCAGCTGATCATCTGAGCAGCACTCAGCAGGGTGGGGTGATACTGAGCAAAGCAAAAGCAACAAACAAACAAAGCACTATTTTACAATGAGTGAAGCTATGTTCACATTGCAAGGAAAAGTGGCCCCTATCAACCAAATCCATTTTTGGTAGACTGGTTCGTAATGTTTTTGACATACCCTTTATGTGACATTAGTCTAAACCAATTACACTCCTAAAATTACTGAGGTTGCGTTGCGCCCAAGAAATACAAGTAAATAAATAATTTAGCCTGTATTTGATTTAGGACCACATATAGAAGAGGCTCAAATCAGAATAAAAATATTAGATTTTGTGGTGTTCACACTGTTATAAAAACAGACACGAGTCACATATGGGCAAAATTCGGCAAGATTTGGGACACTTTCTACCTGCAGTGTGAAAATAGCCTTAATTGCCATATGGTTGACCACACAAATGGACCAGTTAATAATGCTTGGAATTATAATGGAATAATATCAAATAATTTGACTTTAGGCTTTTCCATTGTGTAAAAAGACAGAACACTTGATGGAACATCAATGCTTCGTTGTAAGCATGAGTTAAGAATTTGATGATGCAGGTGGGGACAGGTGAAGTTGGCCACCTATCATACAGCAGGGAGTGATGGAGCAGTGTATTTGTAAATTCTGGATCCTTATGCTGGTGTAATGATTCTTGCTAGTTTACTCTCTACTACACCCTACTGATTTAGATTTTTTTTTTTTCATATCTGTCACATTTAAAAAGTTAGATTAGTTGATTGAAAAGCATTTTTCTGGATTGTTAGACTACATTCACACATGAAAGTCAGCATAATTGAGGTTAAGCAGTCTGGAGTCACATTTTAAATATTAGTCAAAAACATGTACAGTAGATTAAAACGTTGCTTGAATGTGTTTGATTACAGTGAAAGCGTTCCTTTTTCACCAGTCATTATGAAGGTAAAACAGTAGCAAAACCCGAGAGCTTGCAAATTCGAATGTGGGAACTTGTAAAATGAATATTTGTATTTGTAAGTTGAAATTTGTACTCACAGCTCTGATGTGAAAAGCTGCATCTATCGATTTGCACACCTGTGTTTTGAATTCGAAGTTGCAGATTAACAGGCACAATTGTGTACTACACATTTATCTTTGCGCTTTACTTCAGTTTCGCTGTACAACCACAAGTCAGCGCTCACAACCTCTCAGATCTGGCAGTACAACCTCAAATCCCAGCGCTCTGACTTTTGCTACTCATTTTGCGATATTCCTGTAACAAAACTGACTTGTGCACTTGTAAACGCTGGGGCGGGGCTGGGGTGGAAATGAAGTCATTTTATTGGTCAATGCCTCACCATGCTAGGTATCCAGAGATGATTTCTGCTCACAAAGGTTGTAAAGAATGTTTATTTAGTAATTGTAAGTTACTGTAGCCTTCCTATCAGCTCAAAACAGTGAGCTCTCTCTCAGCACTAAGACATTTCCCACAGAGATACTTAAACCAATCCATCAAGCACTGTCAACCATGCCATGATCAAAGGCACATCAAAGTACTGTAACTGGAGCTCTTGACCTGTATCTGCATGAATTATATATTGTGCTGCTGCCACATGATCAGTTGGTTCAATAATTGCTTGAATAAGCAGGTTCAAAGGTGTTCCTAATAGAATGGCAGGCAAGTATAGTCAGACCGACTAGAGCACAGATGTAACTTGTACTACAGTACTTATTTGCCGATTGATTTCGCCACAACATCTGTGTTGCTTAGGGAAATGTTTTTAGGTCATCGCCTTTCATTAGATCATTTCTTCAAGCTTTAGTCACAGCAGTCATAGACTGCTGAAGCTAAACAAAACCTAACTTATTGCGAATACCTGTAAGAACTTTAGCATGAAATATGCCTAAAACCTTAAAAAAGGTTTGTCTGAAATCAAGCATAGAAATTTGTACTTTTATTGCAACATTGAAGTTCTTAATGACACCACCTAAGGTCCTTGATCAAGGTTTGATAAGCGATTTAGGATTCAGCCTTGTTTAAGGGGCTGTTTAGCTTTTTAGCAGTAAAATAAAAGAACTCAGACATTTGCATTAGATGATTATCTTGCAGCATTATCTTGTGTTTTCTTGCTGAAAATGCTTCTGTGACTGATCTTGATTGTGGTTTTCGGCAGCCAGTTGCTCTCTCCTCAGTTCTGTGGACCATACAGGCCTACTTTCACCATAAGATAGTGTAATTAATGCTTATTGGAACATCTGTGACGTAGGGTAATATATAATATATGATGTAGTTTAACATTCCTGTGCTGTTATTGTTAATTTTCATGCCTTTCTTCCAATCAATGAACAGCCTGTTCACTGTGCGAAACTGTTTCTCTACAGTGCATGTGAGACCATCAGTCATGACATTTCTATACTTTACAGTTTACTTCACTATGTCTGAGTACAATGCTCTGGCACTACCCCTCCTGTATCTATTTATTCTGCTTGCACAAGAACAAACTGCTCGCTACTAGGTAATTGATCACGGAAGACAGATGGATAGATTTTTTAAAAGTATAGGTAAATACTCCTAAGTCCGCCTGAGTATACTCTCTGTGGGGAAACACTGCAATATATGTTTACATTTAAGGTGCTCTTTAATTGTTCACATCGTGTGCTCCTGAATATTAGTCTTTGTGCCATATCTAGTATTAGAATACACTTCCATCATAAGGAAGACTGGTAGGAAGACTTGGTATACTGGGAATGCTTTGCTCCATGTGTGGGCTGATTAGTCTTATCTATCTCTTTTCCTGTCCCTCTGTTTGTGCATATCAGACGGTCAGTCAGTGTGCATGTAAGTCTCACTTGCTGTGTCAGAGAGCCTGGCACATAGCAGAGTTTGGTGGCCCTTCACATCACTGTCGATGTGGTTTCCATGGAAACCAGGGTGTGTGTTCCGTAGAACTAGAACAAAGGGATCTCTCTCGTGCCTGCACTGTGCAGTCCAACATGATGGGATCATGGCATGACCTCAGTGAACAGGTGTAAGTTTTTTTTTATTTTATTTTTATTTAATAGCTGCAAATAAACTTTTAATTAGGGTCAGTTTAGGTTGCACTTCACTTATTAATTCTGTTTTCATGATAAGAGACCAGATTATGGTTTATGTTAAGAAGTTCAGAAACTTTACATTGTATCTTTTTTTATTTATTTTTTTATTTTCCTTTTTTTTTTTTTTTAAAGACACCAGCTGTTATAATATCTTTATACAATTAAGAGGATAATGCTCTGGCAGTTGTAAGATATGTTGATATTTACAGTTATCTCAAGTAAAGTTGAATGCTAAACTATCATTTAGTAAAATCAAAACATTGTTTTGATCAGCATTGTTTGTTCTGTTTTAAATGCATCTGTTTCTGACCAGTTTTCTCTCCGTATTTTGCTATTTACCTGTCATTCTGCTATCTGTGCTGTCTGACAAGTCTCACTCTTGTGTATTTAGAGCGTAAAGCGCAGCTCTGGTTCCAAAATTGGGAACCGGTATGAGCAGTGGAAAAGGGGTACAACAGGAGCTTATCTTTTATCAGTACCCCCAGTGGGATACTGATAAGACTGTCTTTCAGGTTTTTGACTTTGTATGTTGTGGCACAACGTCTGTCCAGTATTCTAAATCCACAGACAAATTGGCAGACAAAATGGTGGCTGGTTTGGTTTTAAATCAGGTCTGACATTAGCTATATCTGTGCTGAGAAAATACAGGAAAGTGGTTTGGGTTGATGGTGTTTGTTTTTTTGTAATGAAATGGTAATTGCAGTTCTTTTAAGTGATATAAACGTGGTTTGCTGAAATGATTCATGTACTTCAGCACTTGCCATGTACTCCACAAAGGCCTGACTGAGGAAGTGAGAGCTGATGAGTGCTCAGTGCTGTGAGTATCTGCTGCACAGTTCCTCTCTCTCACTCAGCAGACGAACAAATTATACAGTCAGCTCAGTATTTGGTCATCTGTCATGAACTTTGTTGGCTAAGGCTGACCACAAAGCTTTGTGGTTTGAAACAGTAAAAGAACTGGTTCAATTTTAAGCTGTTTAATGTAAACCTTATGTTCAGATCAGCTCAAAATAAACTGTTTTTTACTAACATTAGAGTAATTACTTGCATAAATAATTACATACTTAATTACATTACATAAATTCCTTATGTATGGGTTATTGACTTGGGTTAATGGCAGTCAGTATTAAGTGTTTTAAAAATGGCTAAACTTTGCTATCTCATTCCTTCAGTCTTTCTTTACACCTACTTTTGAACATGCACTTGCCAAGTATGATAAGGACTGTGTGTTTCTATAAATACTGCCTATTTTGACGATTATAAATAGCTTGGTTATTTTTAAATGGTTGTACGGCTGTAATGTTTATAAAATTAGTTCAGACTAGGGCTGGGCGATATGGCTGAAAACTGTATCACAATATCATTTTTATTTTAAACTTAACCTTCCTCTGATCATAGTCCCCAGTTATTAAGACAGAAATGTCAATAACCATGGAAAACTCAAATAATTAAAATGTAAACATAAGTCTAAAGTCACAATGAACACTTAACAATTATCACTTAACATTTACGGTGCAAAATGAAAGAAAATGTAAGAAATGCTTAATAAAATGTAATAAAATAAGTGCATTTTCTGCTTTTAAAGAGGAATCCAGTTGTGATACTGTTACATGATTGATGTTAGTGTATCACTCCCTACGTTGCTAGGTTACCAGAGAGCGAGTGCCTTTGTTGATGCAACGGTCACGGGCAACCGGAAGCGGACCAGAAGACTAGCAGTTAGCCCTTTTAGCGTGGACGGTAAATCCAAACGCGGAAATAGCGCGAACAGGCTGGGATAACCACGCCGAGAGCAAGAGTTTACACAATTATACCCGCTGTTGCGGGAAAGAGGTTGATTTTACGGCAGCTGTTTTACGGGAGTGTAGTCCAATGCGGGCAGTGCTTTGTGGGTAATGCAGTCCAATGTGCGTGAGCGCGGAAATGTGAGATGAGCTGGAATATAGAGCATGAACTTGTTTTCTTTTTGTAGTTTTTGGTTTGATTTAAGTACGGATTCCAACTGGAAGTTTGTAATATCACCGACAACGCAGAAAATAAAAGAATGGGCATGCATCGACTCGTTTGTTTTTTCATCACTGCATGGGCATGAATTAACGGGCTGTTGCGCTACCGCGAGAAACGGCAAAATAAAGCGGAGAAGTTAACACCGCGTTCTAGCAACACACACTCAATCAGGAATTGGACCCAAAATCACATAAGATCTGGCGAAGCGTCGGACACGGCATGGGCAGACTCTTGTCTCCTTTTATACTTCCTGAATCGCAACCGTACTCATTCAGGGTCCTAGTGCCGGTCGCGGAGCGCGTTCGCATGACGGCAACCAAACTAGCTTCGCGACCTCTGTTTTCTTCCAAAAAGAATAAAAATTATCGAACGTTTTATCGAACACAATTTATATTGATATCGATCACATGTCTATCACAATACATATCGTTTTATCGCCCAGCCCTAGTTCAGACCTTCATTGCTATTTATGAAACAAAACAAGGCTTAAACAGTAGAGATGAAAGAAAAATCGATTCAGTTATGTTTGGTGATTGTGTTATGTAGCAATTCATGTATATTATTATTATTATTATTATTATTGTTATGGAATTTTTATCTGTGTACATTTGTTGTGGTGTATTCTAAACTAATCAAAAATTGGCAGGCAACGCAGCATCCTGCATGGTAAGAGCAAATTATTTGGCAAGTTTGTTTACAATTGTAATAAAATAAAAAAATAGAATCAGGGTATTTATAAAAATTTGTTTATATAAAATTGTATATATAAAATTGTGTTTTTAAAAGAATCATAGTGCAAATTGCATCAGCATTTAGGTATCATGATAATATTGTATCAGGTGGTCCATCCCTGTTAAAAAGTGTCCAGTGGTTTACAGTGAAACCTCAGATTGCGAGTAACACAGTTTGCGAGTGTTTCGCAAGACGAGCAAAGACTTTTAAAACATTTTTACTTGGAAAACGAACAAGTCTTGGTTTACAAGTGCCGAGTATCATGTACCACACATGCGCTTCTTGTGATGCGCTTCAGTGATCACAACAACGGTTTTTCTCTCTTGTGCTGCAGAATTGTGGGTAATCATCTGCCCTGCTTGGCCTTAGTGCGTTTCTCTTACAGGCATAATCAACATCGGTGCACGCGTGTACAGTTTACTATAACACTGTGGCCATGTGTGTGTGCGTGAAACATATTTCATTTTGTGTCTGTATACGTGTGCGTACAGCACGCGTGTAAAGCAAAAGCAAGTCTCATTAGAGAGGTTAGATCCAGTTTATCTCTCTGCTCAAGGCTCAGCCTGCTCTTTGTGTCTGTGTGCGCACGCGTCATTGGACATCGCCATTCTGCGCCATTCAGCTGAATATTAGGATTTTTGTTCATATTTGTGAATAGGTTTTAATGTATGTAGCCTACAATTCTGGCTAATTGTTATTTACAAAGGGTGTTCAAGTCAAACCAGACCTTGTGATTAAATTTCTCATGACTAAGGGCATAAAACCCATTGACATTCACAAAAGTCTTTAAAGCACAGTACAGTGATGAGACTCTTAGTCGCAGTAAAACATTTGATTAGTGCAGACGTTTTAAAGAACGCAGTACATCCAGAAATCCCCACATACCTGGTATTTGAAAGTCAACAAATAACTTGTTACCAATAAAAGAGATTGATCTGTTCAGGACCTCGGCTGGGAAATATTGCCCCATCCCCCGTACAGTCCTGACCTCACTCCAACCATATGCTTGGACCATTAAAGGAATTCCTGGGAGGCCAGCATTTCAAATGTGTTTCAGATTGTTTTTAGATCATGGCTCTGGTGTACTGAGAACCTTCTACCCTGATGGTATCCAAGCACTAGTGAAATGTTGAGATAATGCATTAGTATGTAGCAGGGGATTATATAGAGAAAGAAAGGAAGTTTTTACTCTCATAACTGTTCTGTTTTTATGCACTATATTATAACAAAAGTCTGTTTCATGAAGTCTCTACACACAGCAGGTGGTTGTTTCTTTCTCTCTCTTTATTTCATGGATGAAAGATCAGAACATCTGTGCACAGCTTTTCGTTCAACAGGTGAAACAGCAATCATGCTAGCTACCGCAACGATCAAAATGGCAGTGGCAGAAATTTCAGTAAAGGGTTAGCCAGTGGATCATAACGCACATCATTTGTTTATTTTTACTCATGTGGTAATTAAATTTGTTAGCCAGAGATAGCAAATATTAGAAATGTGGTTAAAAGCTGATGCGGTAACCATGCCATGATCATGATATCAGGGACTTGGGCTTGAATCTGAGTACCCATGACCCAGGTTCCAGTTCATTTGATTAGTGTGGATACAGTGCATCATACCCAGGCGCACATCATAATAATCGAACTCAGGCGCACTTGAAAATGTGCTCTCGATTATTGTAACCAAACATGAGAATACGACAATATAACTATTTTACTGTCCTGTTCAAACATGGCTGCAAAAAAATAGCTCTGGTTTAATAATGAAATTTTAATTATTGCTTGATATTCATTTATTAAATGCTTGCTTGAACTAAAAGCAAATGATAGTATTGTTAAAATAGTGCGCGTGCGTGTGCGTGTACACTGGTGTAACCCACTCGGAGGGCAGCGCTTTCTGCTTGCATGAGCTCACAGGTGCCCATGATTGGCTGTAGAGCCGTAATTAATGTAATGCCTCCCACCCCACTGAGAGCTCGGCCAATCAGCTCTCTCTAGGCCCTCGGGAATCGGGTAATGCTGCATGGTAATCGGGTAATGCCGCATTTACCACTGTGCCACTCGACAATCTCTTTCTCACACAGACTCTCAACCAGACTCTCCTGTCTTTGCTCTGTGCTTACTAGTGTCAGATAACACTGAATAATTTGGCATATTATGGCCTATAATAGCAGTACTAAAATATCATACTGTAGCTTAATTTTATAGGCACATACACAAAATTAACCGATTTAACAATTTTTATAACCTGCCCAAACATTGGTTTCAGTCAAAGGTGATAAAAGTATAATATAATATTTCTATCTCTAAATTTATATCCCTCCTATTTGTCTGTTTGTTTTTGTGTATGTTCAGGTGTGTATCTGTATGAGGCCATTGTCCTGCAGATGAGCCATATCCGGGGGCTGTTGCGTCGCAGACCCAGATAATCCCTGGTGGCTGCGGCCCAGGCCCCGCCCTACCCAGCATGCCCAACTCTGTTCGAGCGGGGAGTCTGAGGGACCCCGAGATCGCTGAGCTCTTCTTCAAGGAAGATCCTGAAAAACTCTTTACTGATCTCAGAGAGATCGGCCATGGCAGCTTTGGGGCAGTTTATTTCGTAAGTATCAACCGTATATGTAGGCTACAAAGTTCAATCATCTAGTTTTGCAGCTGTTTAAATCAATATTGTTGGTTAAAAATGGCAAGAATTGTTTATTCTTACAACAATTTGTGCTTTGACCACAGGCACGAGACGTGCGCACCTCAGAGGTGGTGGCTATCAAAAAAATGTCCTACAGTGGAAAACAGACCAATGAGGTTAGTGTTTGAATTTCATTATAATTTTTATGATAATCATTAAGAAGGCTCGAATCTTGTCATGTTGCCGTGTTTACATTCACCCACTTGTAAACTGACAATCTGTCCTGTTCATAACCATACACAGCACTCAACCCTCCCAAACATTTTTTTATATTTAATTTAATTTAAATGTTGGAGTCACATACAGTGGAACCTTGGATTACGAGCATAATTCGTTCCTGAAGTGGGCTCGTATTCCAAAACATATAAGAAATAATGGAAACTTAAATTATTTGTTCTACAGCCCCCAAAAAATAAATACATAAAAATAATTAATACAAAATATTAAGTAAAAATAAAACAAATTAACCTGCACTTTACCTTTCAAAAATAAATCCCGGCAGATAAGCGTTTCCCTTTGTGGACGCAGGCGCTGTGTATGTGTGTGTGTGAGGCTAGAGTAAGTGCTCTTGCTTTCAGCCCCTCCTGTATCCCCCTCCTCATCTTACACATTAAAACTTTCTTCTCTTGTTTAAACACACTTACACAGACATTAACGGAAAGACTGTTGTTCTCCTCTAAATTATTAAAGCTCCTCCACTTTATTTTAATGTTGCTCGCGGCAGCGTAACAGCCCGTTAATTCATGCTCGTGTAATGATGAGATCGACAAACTCGCCGATGCCTGTTCTTTTATTTTCTGCATTGTCAGGTTACAGTACAAACTTTGGGTGGATCCTGTACTAAATCCAACTAAAAACAACTTAAATCCAACTTACAAACAAAACTCAGACTCTATATCCTAACTTAAATCTCGCATTCGCGTTCACACACACCGGACTGCATTACCCACAATGGATCTCCCGCACTGGACTACACTTCCGTAAACAGCGGTCATAAATCATTTTTTTAACAGGGATATTACAGGGTAGACATGTAATGTTAAAAACCTCCTTATAAATCCCTATAACACCCACCCCACCCCTCCCTAGCTCCAAGCCAGCTTTACAAGTACAAGGAAAGGCTAGACGCCAGGCACAACAAAGGAGAGAAACTAAAAAAAGAAAAAAGAACCTGGAGCTGGAAGTCTTTTAGTTTTGTGTACAACAACAAAAAGAGAAAAGAGAACAAACAAACAAACGATTAAATAGAAAAGGAATCAAACTATAGATGTATATGAAAAAAGCGAAGGAAGGGCCCCCACACCTGTTGGAATTTTAAGTCTGGATAATGGATTGAGTAGTGGATCTTCTCCAGGGACAGACAAGACATAATATCTCTGAGCCACTGGGCGTGAGTGGGTGAAGTGGCATCCTTCCATTTGAATAAAAGAGAACGCCTGGCCAGGAGTGTCGCAAAAGATAACAAACGCTGTTTAGCTGGAGTTAAACGCTTGTCTTCCTCTCCAGTGACACCAAAGAGAGCGATCAGAGGATCTGGTTCAAGGTTACATTTCAATATGTACGACAAGGTTTTAAAAACATCCCTCCAGAATTTTTCCAAATTCGGGCATGTCCAGTACATATGAATAAGAGACGCCTCTCCACTTTTACATTTCTCACAACAAGGATCAATGTCTGGGTAAAAACGGGAAAGTTTAAGTTTGGAGAAATGAGCCCTGTGTACAACCTTAAACTGTAATAAAGAGTGGCGAGCACATAAGGAAGTTGAATTGACAAGTTTAAGAATTGAATTCCAAGTATCATCTGACAGCGAGAGATTTAAATCTTTCTCCCAAGCAGTTTTAATTTTACTTAAAGGGGTGTAACTCAAACCCATCAATCCACCATAAATAGTGGATATTAGGCCTTTACGCAGCGGGGACAAACATAGGAGATTATCTATAATATTTGCAGCAGGAGCTTCAGGGAAGTTCGGTATTAAAGAGCGAATGAAGTGTCTTACTTGCAGGTATCTGAAAAAGTTTGAATTGGGTAGGTTAAACCTTTCAGAAAGCTGCTCAAACGATGCAAACTTATGGTCAACAAACAGATCTTTGCAAAGCTTGATACCCTTGTTGTACCATTCCTGAAACACTGAGTCATGTAAGGAGGGTTGGAAGAGATGGTTAGAGACAATAGGACTGGACAGAGAGAAGCCCAGAAGACCGCAGTGCTTTCTGAACTGAGCCCATACTCTCAAGGTGTGCCTAACAACTGAGTTATTGATTAATTTTATTGAGGGGATGGGGAGTGCAGATCCAAGGAGTGCAGAGACAGAGAGATTTTTGACAGACTTTATCTCCATTTCCACCCAGGCAGGCCGATTAGGTTGGTTATGAAAATATGCCCAAAAGATGACAGATCGAATGTTTGCTGCCCAGTAGTAAAAGCGAAAATTAGGCAGAGCCATGCCACCATCTCTTTTAGATCTTTGAAGTAGGGACTTATTTAATCGTGGATGTTTACCTTTCCAAAGGTAAGAGGATATAATTGAGTCTAAAGCACCAAAGTAAGATTTGGGAATGAAAACAGGTACAGACTGAAAGAGATATAAAAATTTAGGAAGAATACTCATTTTAATGGCATTAATGCGGCCCACCAGGGACATGGACAGTGGTGACCATTTTTCCAAGTCCTTTTTAGTTTGGGTTAACAACCTAGTAAAATTTTCTTTAAAAAGGTGTTTATGTTTCCTTGTGATTGTAATACCGAGATAGGTAAACTGATTTTTCACTATCTTGAATGGAAAATTGTACATACCAGTTGTTACTGCTGTATTATTAAGCAGAAAAAGTTCACTTTTGCGCAAATTCAATTTATACCCTGAAAAGTAGCTAAATTCACTAAGCAATGACAGCACAGGTGGAAGGGAGGAGATTGGATTTGATATAAAAAGTAGAAGATCATCTGCATAAAGGGAAACTTTATGTTCTTCTCCCTGCCTCCAAATCCCAGATATATCCCTACAACTGCGGAATGCAATTGCTAGTGGCTCAATGGCAAGGTTAAAGAGCAATGGGCTAAGAGGACACCCCTGACGAGTTCCCCGCTGAAGGCTGAATGGTTGGGACTGCTGAGCATTTGTCAGAACTGAGGCAGTAGGGTTTGAATATAATAATTTAACCCAAGCAATAAAACTTGGACCAAAATTAAATTTTTCTAAAGCCCTAAATAAATACTCCCATTCCACACGATCAAAAGCCTTTTCAGCATCTAAAGAAAGGACACACTCAGGGATCCCCTCTGATGGTGTGTACAGGACATCCATAAGACGTCGAATGTTAGAGTAAGAAAAGCGATTTTTGACGAAACCGGTCTGGTCCTCAGATATAATAGAGGGTAAAACAATCTCTAATCTTCGAGCCAAGACTTTAGCAAGGATTTTAACATCCACGTTGAGAAGAGAGATTGGTCTATATGAAGAGCACTCTGTTGGGTCTTTATC
Source organism: Clarias gariepinus (assembly GCF_024256425.1). Lineage (NCBI taxonomy): Eukaryota > Metazoa > Chordata > Actinopteri > Siluriformes > Clariidae > Clarias > Clarias gariepinus. The sequence continues at coordinate 18,736,322 of NC_071110.1, forward strand.
TCTCTTTGCTATAAGAGTGATGCGAGCCTCATTAAATGACGCAGGCATCTTACCTTGCTTAAAAGATTCAGAAAGAACCAAAGCTAGTTGTGGTGCAAGGTATGAGGAGAAAGATTTAAAAAACTCTACAGGGAAGCCATCAGGACCCGGGGACTTACCAGATTGCAATGATGAGATAGCGGAACTAATCTCCTCTTGTGATATGGGCTCTTCTAATCTTAATCTAAAATCAGGGGACAGTGTTGGGATATCTAGTTGATTCAAGAAATTCTCAAGTGAATTACAGTCCTTTGGAAACTCAGAAGTATATAATCGAGAATAAAAATTCTTGAATGCATCATTAATTTTAGAATGGTCGGTAGTAATGGTACCATCCTCCATCTGAATTTTTGTAATGTGTTGTTGTGCTCTAAAACCTCTTAACTGATTAGCTAAAAGTTTCCCAGATTTATCACCATGAATGTAAAATTGGCTCCTACTCTTTAATAATTGGCATTCGATTACATGCGTCGAGATGAGTTCAAAATTAGTTTGCAATTCTATGCGTTTTTTATACAGATCAGGGTTTTTAAATAGAGCATACTGCTGATCGATTTCTTTAATTTGGTTGGTCAAATCTTTTCGTTCTTTATATGCCTTCCTTTTCATATTTGCAGTATACGAAATTATCTGTCCCCTGAGGTAGGCTTTTAGAGCATCCCAAACAGTTAAACATGACACTTCAGGTGTTTCATTTGTGTTCAAGAAAAAAACTATCTGGTCTTCCATAAATTTTTTAAAATCATTCTCTATCAATAATGAAGAATTAAAGCGCCAATGTTTATTAATTTGAGGAAGATTGGGGAGCTTTATAGACATAACAACTGGTGCATGATCCGATATCACAATGCTCTGATAAGCGCAGGAGCTAACCATGGGGATCAGTTGATTATCTAAAAAGAAATAATCAATTCTGGAGAAAGTATGGTGGACATGTGAGAAAAAGGAGTATTCTCTCTTTTTTGGATTAAGAAAGCGCCATATGTCAGAGATACCAAAACTGCAAAGATAGGACTGAAGTAGCATGGCGGATTTACTCAGAGGTATAGGATTGGGAGATGACCTGTCAAGTGATGGATCTAAACAGCAGTTAAAATCTCCCCCTAATATGAGAGAGTATGAGCTCAGATCTGGTAGAACAGAGAAGAAATGTTCAAAGAAGGAAACGTCATCGTAATTAGGGGCATATAAATTAGCCAACACTACATTAGTATTAAATAACTTCCCTGAAACAATGATATAACGACCATGTATATCTGCAATAATATTATGCTGCTCAAAAGAAATGTTTGGATTAATGAGAATTGAGACACCCCTAGCTTTGGCCTGAAAGGTCGAGTGGTAGTGCTGCCCTCCCCAACGCGACATAAGACGAGAATTATCGGAACTGCGAATGTGAGTTTCTTGTAAAAATGCGATGGCAGTGTTAAGTTGTTTAAGGTGTGAGAGCACCTTCCTTCTTTTGACCGGATGGTTTAAACCCTTAACATTCCAGCTCACAAAGTTTAAAGAACTATTCATTCTCCCTAAGAGGAGATGCAGGTAGATAAACATAAATAATAATGAAATGCCCAGCGTCAGTCCTAAAACAGAAGTGTAAAACACAGAGCAACCTATCAAAGATACACCGTGTATACTGAACTAACACAATACTGGCTTTGGAGAACCCCCACCCCTGCCCCACACACCCCTCCCCCACACACCCCACTACCCCCAAACAAACAAAGATAGCTGCTAGGAAACATAGCAGCAAGCTCTTCCATCTTTCCATTTTCCACCTAACCAATCTTCCTGCCGCTAACCACACCATCTTCTGCTCCGACACAGTTTACAAAAACTAAGAATTAAATATATAAATAAAACATTTCCCCACTCCAATACTGAAATCTCTCAATAAGAGAAAAACACAAAACAACCCCCCTCCCCCCACATCACATTGTAACTCTAAAAAAATAAACAGACATGTAAATTATACGTGACTAGAAATAGAGAAAATAATAATAGAAAACCAACAACAACTACACGTGTTTAACACAATACTCTTACCAGGAAAAAACGTAAAAATGGCTGGATTTAAAGTTAAAAAGGGTACTTTCCTGAGAATTGTAGTATTAAAAAGAAATAAAACTATAGTGCACTAGGTAGTTTTCGGCAGACTGTCTATGTGTTTCTGCGCCTCTTCTACCGAGCGAAGCCACTTCTTCTGTCCGGTAGAGAGAGTGATCCGGAGCCGTGCTGGATACAGGAGAGAAGGCCGGAGTCCACGGTTGTATAACTCAGACATAACGTCTCTATACTCGGCTCGCTGGCTTAAAACTTCGGGAGCGTAGTCTTCCACGATACGAACCTGCTGACCGCGGTATTCCAGCTTCCCTCTCCGCCGAGCCTCCCGAACCAGAAGGTCTTTAACCTGGTACCGGTGTACACGGAGAATGACGGGCCGAGGTCTCTGACCTGAAGCGGGTTTGGATGCAGGTATGCGGTGGGCTCTGTCAATCTCAGGCGGGGATGGGAGCGTTTCACTTCCAAACACCTCGCACAGAAACTTCGAGAAAAACTCGGTAGGGAGTCCACTCTCAGTACCCTCCGGAAGACCCAGGACACGCAGGTTCTGTCTCCTGCTCCGGCCTTCTAGGTCTACGACTTTGGCCGTTAACTTAGTGTTGTTTTCCCGAAGTCCGGAGCAGATGTTCTCTAACTCGCTCACACGCTGGCTCAGGTCATCTGTAGCGAGTTCTAACGAAGGTAAGCGCTGTCCATGGTCCTCTACTTGGGATTGAATTTGGTCCAGTTTACTTTCCAGTAAACTTAACGAAGATTTAAATTCAGCCACTAACGCTTCACGTTGTTTATCTAACAGCGCAGAGATGGCCTCGACTGTTAGAGGGGTCACAGTGTCGTCTTTTTTCCCGGCCTTAACACTCCTTGTAGCCATTTTAAATGTGAAAAGTATGTAACCGTGGGGAAGAGTACAAAGTTATTGTATCCTAAAGATTTAGTTTAGCATTTAGAAACGAATAAGGGAGTGAAGGAATGTAAAATTGTCGGAGCACCTAACTTACACGTCTACTCCATGTGGCTGCTAACCGGAAGTCCTAATAAGGCTGTTTAACAATAACAAAACTTGCTTCCAAGTGCTTCCAAACCGCCGACATACTCCGTGTTTGATGCGTAATGACAGTGCGAACGATAATGCTATTTCGGCCGAAAATTTTCGGCGGCCGAAATTTCGGTGCATCCCTAGTAAACGGTGCACGCGTGCACAGATGTTGATTATACCAGTAAGAGACGAGCACTAAGACCCAGCAGGGGAGACGATTCCTCAGCGCAAGAGCGAGAAAAACCTTTGGCTTAGCTGTGATCACGTGACGCTCGGCGTCAAATGAAGAAGCGCATGCGTGAAACATGATACTCGGTGCTCGTAAACCAAGACAATGCTCGTTTTTAAGTTAAATTTTATTAAAAATCTTTGCTCATCTTGCGGAACACTCGTAAACCGTGTTACTCGTAATCCGAGGTTCCACTGTATTCTGTTTTAACCTAAATTAAAATAACAGCTCCCTGTCATCCAAATGCAATAACCTTCTTTGAACAGTTGATATTAAGATATTTCTGCTACGTATGCTCTGTAAAGCCTTCATAACTCCTCTAACCTAAGGTGCTGTTAATTGGTGAGGCTGGTAACTTAAATTAACTTCTTCTCTGTAGCAGAGTAAGTTTTGGTCTTGCTTTCTTGGGATATTCTAAATGAGAGCCAGTTTTATCATGGTGTTTGATAGGTTTTGTAAATGCCCTTGACAATACCGTTTTTGCAAGAACTATTCCAGAACAGCCAACCTTTATGTTTTAAAATCACAACTCACTATTGTTGTAACTTAATTACCCAATGCGCCATTTTATAGTTTTGAAATCTTCAGTATTGTTCTAGAATTTAGAAAATAAATCACAAAACAAAAAACTTCGAATTAGAAGGTGTGTCCAAACTGGTACTATACAAATTCACAGGTAAACAGTAAGATTAGTGGTGGTATTGTGAGACAGGCAAAAGTCCAGTGTGTTTTCATTGGCCTTGAACATTTGCCTTCTGCAGGGAACATGCGTTAGGACAGTGCCATGTCTGAATTATTTTGTTTGGTTCTGCGTTCCTTAGTTCATGTATTTTTGTTGTCTTCTTTCTCTTAGAAATGGCAAGACATAATCAAGGAGGTGAAATTTCTCCAGAATATAAAGCATCCAAACAGCATTGAGTATAAAGGGTGTTACCTGAGAGAACACACAGCATGGGTCAGTGTTCTCGATCTGTGACGACTGTCTTATATACCTTGCTGAAATGTGTGGAAGAATTAAAAAATTTAAATTGAATTTTTTTTTTAATTAGTTTTATGTACGCTGCCTTTAAAACTAATGTAATACATCACAATACACAATGTTCCAAGACTGATCACTGTGTGAATTTGTAACTTGTGGAGGTAAAATCTTTGCTGTCTTCGCTTTATGTTCCCTCTGTGTGTCTAGCTGGCAATGGAGTATTGTCTGGGTTCTGCTTCAGACATCCTAGAAGGTAAGATCTAATGTTTTATTCTTGCGTAATGCTCGACCACTGCAGAGATATGGAGATTGCAGACTTAGCTCCTAATTAACACTCAGATTAAATGAATGATTATTAGGCTAATATGTTTTAATAAGCTGACAGTTTTTATCTTCTAAGAGCTTTCACAAAGATCAGATTTATTACTTGATATCTTGCAGTACACAAAAAGCCATTGCAAGAAGTGGAAATAGCAGCAATTACCCATGGTGCTCTACAGGGGCTGGCATATCTTCACTTCCACAACATGATCCACAGGTGAGGGCAAATTCTTTAAGTGGATATTATTACCTGTTACTGCATAAACATATGGCTGACAGAGCAATCTTCTTAGTCCTAAATCCTTTAGATATCTTTGAATGCTCTTTTATAATTGTCTCTCTACGCATTATGTTGGTCTTTTATTTTTAATTTTCATTAATTAGTTTTTTTCAATATAAACAGTATAAATCACCCAGTCTGTTCTCAAATTGTACACTCTGGTTAGGCTTTTTAGTGTTTTTAGAAGCTAAAATACATTTGTCCTGTTTTATATAACAGAGACATCAAGGCTGGGAATATCCTGCTGACTGAACCAGGCCAAGTGAAACTGGCTGACTTTGGCTCTGCTTCCATTGTGTCTCCTGCTAACTCATTTGTGGGAACTCCATATTGGTAAGTGATGTTAGCTCTGCATTGCTTCTGTCATCTCTTGCCAAACCCACAGCTCCGTATTCAGTTCAGGGCAACCACGTTTGCCCCTAAAACAGGTGGGCTGCTCCATGTGTTTACTTGGCTTAAAGATCTGCATCTTTTACATCCTGTTTCTGGAAGCAGTTCCTTTTGCTTTACTTTTAACTTAATCTTGTTGATGTATGACTAATTTGTGAATTTGCTAATCAGTTTTGTATGTCAATAAATAAATAAAAATTAAAGAATTGATCAGTGGTCTGTTCCTCCACCTAAAATAATTGAGGAACCACTGAAAATTAAGTTTTCTTGGCGGTAAATTAGTGTCCTTTTTCCACTTTTTCTACATGCTAGGATTTCCTTCCTAACTGTTCTAGAATTATGTATAATTTATGGACATTTCGGTCTTATTTTAAAAGAACTAGTATTAAAATAAGCCTGACATATTATACTTTGAACTTTTGGAATAGCAACCTTGTATACATCATGAAGAAACTTCTATCACTAATGGGAAAACAGTAAATGTGATTTATATAATAATTGCTTCAGCAACAGTGTAAATATTCCTGGAAATTGTATTCTGTCTAAATCATAAGCTGATATTGGACAATTACATTAACACTATAACCCCTAAATCCTCATGTACTTTAAGTTGTTTGTCTAAAGAACGCCTAATGCTATTTGGCAGAAAATGTAAAAAAAAAAAAAATTAAAAAAAAAATATCTGTTTATCAATCGTTTTTTTTTGTCTTAGGATGGCCCCTGAGGTAATCCTGGCGATGGATGAGGGTCAATATGATGGCAAAGTGGATGTCTGGTCCTTGGGAATAACGTGTATTGAATTAGGTAAGTGTGTAATTGCTACAGGAAACATGCTCATACAGGATTTGTTGTACATTTACCCCATTTATTTTTTCTTTCTTTTTGTTTTTTAAAAATAAATATAAAAGTATGTTGGTTCACTTGGTTGTTACACACATTCTACTTTATTTTTTTTGCAGCGGAGAGAAAGCCTCCACTTTTCAACATGAATGCAATGAGTGCCTTATACCATATAGCACAGAACGAGAGCCCAACACTGCAGTCAAGTGAATGGTGAGTGCAGTGCATATTGATTTTCTCTGGTTCAAGCCGAGTGCCTATGCACCTACTTAATTAGGTCTTCAGTAATGTGAGTTGTGTGAAAAAAATCAGCCTGTTTGCTCTGTTTTCAGGACTGATTTCTGTAGAAACTTTGTGGACTCCTGCCTACAGAAACTCCCTCAAGATAGACCTACTTCTGAAGAGCTTTTGCAGGTAAATCAACGAGAAACCTTTTGTAGAACTTTGGTTACTAATTGAACACTACTTAAAAATGTATTTCTTGCACAGTTCAGAATGTTTGCATGATGAAGCATGCTGACTAATATGGGTCATGTTCTTACTAGTGTTGTAGTGGAATAAACTGTTCATGCAGATTGCAGAATAAAACATTTGAAAGCAAGGATTTTGGGTGTGGTCGAGCAGGCGTTTTAAAGCAATTTAATGAAAAGACGGCAACAACTGCTGAGTTGTGTTTTGCTGTGACTTAGATAATCTATTATTATATATTATATTATTAATATATTTTTAATGCACAGAGAAGGTGACTATAAACTTTATTAAAACAGCTGTGCTGTTAGGAAAATTAATCACTAAATGCCATTAGTTAGATATGCATAACCATCTACTAAGATTACATGTACATGGAAACAGTGATTTTCAATGGAGTGCTGAGTTTAAGGCGCCTTATTTAACTACAAACTGGGATTCTTCATTTGTCTATTAAACCCAATGACTTATATTGTCGAATATTTCACTATAAACTGTCTATGAATATACTGTCATTACATAAAACGTATTAAATTATTCTCATTGTGGTTCTTCCTGCTCTACTGCAGCATGCATTTGTTGTGCGTGAGCGAGCTGAGTCTGTGCTAATGGATCTGATCCATCGCACCAAAGATGCTGTGAGAGAGCTGGACAACCTGCAGTACCGCAGGATGAAGAAAATCATCTTCCCTGATCCACAAAATGGGCTCGTGGCAGAGGCTCAGGACGAGGAGGAGGTTAGCTCTTTGAGTTAGAGGGTTTTTTTTGTTGTTGTTTTTTTCACACTTCATGTCATTGTTGCTTGATGATTTCTGATTAATTGATAGTCACAATTTCTAAGCCATAATTTGTCCCTTAATGTAATATGTTTGCTGAGAAACCCCAGATGGCTGTAGTGAAAGTGTTTGTTCTGCAGGAGCAAGAGCACAGCACAGGGCACACAGGCACAGTGAACAGTGTGGGTAGCAGCCAGTCCATTCCTAGCATGTCCATCAGTGCCAGCTCTCAGAGCAGCTCTGTCAACAGCTTGCCTGATACTACTGAGGATAACAAGAGTGAACTGGACCTGCTGGAGGGAGACCACACGGTCATGTCCAACAGCTCTGTCATACACCTTAAACCGGTCAGTGCATTAACTTCATATTAATTAGTACAAAACTTAAGATTGTTTATCTTAAACATGTAACTCCAAAGCTTTAAAAGCTGGAAAAAGTCTTAAAATAGTAAGTCCATAATGTAAATAATGTACTTAAATTATTTTCGATATGTCTCTTAACTGAAACTGAAAAAAGGTAAACATTTGTAACTGATTTGTTTATCTGTATACATCATAAAAAGGGAACATTGGTATATTGTGGATTGCCGATAAATAATTTTTCACACTATAGACAAAGTATTTTATTTTTATAATTAACAAACAATTCATCTTTTTTTCCCTGAAGGTTAATATCTAAAGGTCTTGACCTTTAGATCCACGATTAATTTTAGTATTATAACTGAAAGTGCTTGAAAATATGCTTGAAGTTTCCAGTTTTTGCTGGCTGTCTGTTTTCAGCTATTCTTTTGAATCAACATATAACATTGTCAACCACTTTTTTTTAAGTGGCCTGTGTTCACACTAAATGTCAGCAAGCTAAAACTAAAATGTTAGATGTTGCAAACAGTCATCAAAAAAGTGCTAAAGCAATTTCACTTAAAATAAGCAACATGCCTATGAGGAAAAAACATGTTTGTTTTTTGTTTGGCTTGTTACAGGAGGAGGAGGTGGAGGAGGAAGAAGAGGGGGAGGAGGAAAGTCAACAGGAGACCCCAGAGATTCCTACGGAGCCAGCTGAAGAGCAGTCTCCTCCTGCACAGACTCGCCGTCACTACCGTAACAGAGAGCATTTTGCCACCATCCGCACAGCCTCACTGGTGTGACATTATTTCACTATTTGTAACTGAGTATTTATTTCCATCAGGCCTAAATTGTATGTAGTTACCTGCAACAGCTTGTTGGTAAGTTGCTGAATACATACGTTTGCCCAGTATTAATTGTGTATATTCTCCAGGTGACGCGACAAATTCAGGAACATGAGCAGAACTCAGAGCTGCGGGAACAAATATCTGGGTACAAGAGAATGCGGCGGCAGCACCAGAAGCAGCTGTTGGCTCTGGAGAACAAGCTCAGGGCAGACCTAGATGAGCACAGGCTCAAGTTAGACAAGGAGCTGGAGAACCAGAGGAACAGCTTCGCTGCTGAGATGGACAAACTTGTCAAGAAGCATCAGGCAGCCTTAGAAAAAGATGTAATTGACTTCTGGGGCTAACTCATTGTTATCTTGTTCGTCTGCGTTTGAATCTGATAGTCTTTCAATTGAATTACAGATAATTTGTTTATGGCTAAAAAAAAAAACATTGTTTCCTCATTTAGGCCAAGAACTTTGCCAATGATGAGAAGAAATTCCAGCAGCATATCCAGAGCCAGCAAAAGAAGGAGCTCAACAGCTTCCTCGAGTCTCAGAAACGTGAATACAAACTACGCAAGGAGCAACTTAAAGAGGTTAAATGTTCTCTTGACTAGCCTGCCATTTAGCTGAGTCTCGTATTACGTAACATCTACTAATAAACTCTTTAATTCTTTTGATTGTGTAAAGCTGCTTTGTGATGATGTAAATCGTTAAAAGCGCTATACAAATAAAATTGAAAATTTAATTGAATTGAATAATAAGCAACTATTTGTTGCTTATTCTGTGTAATGTACTTAAAGCATAAAAATAAATTATGGGTGAATTTGTTTAACCTAATAATAGCCATCAGGTGTGGCCTTTACCCTCTCTGTGTGCCGGCTGTTTTATGATGGGCAATAGTTGCCGCATGGGTGGAAATTGTCAGGAGCAATTAAGTCTTTAGTATAAATTGAAGAAAAAATAACGCAAGACGATAATGCTTCTTAATAATAAAAATGGGGATTTTGTCGAAGTTTGAGTCTTTTCCCCTAAAAGTTCACATTGGGAGCTTTCCCTTAGCATATAATGCAGTATTTATTTACCTGCTAGTTTCCTATGTAATTCTATATTTGTATTTTATATTATAAGCGAGCTATTACTGAATTACTTGGTTTCTTGGCATTACCGAATAAAATCTCCACATTTTCCTTTTTCAGGAACTAAGTGAGAATCAATCTACACCAAAGAAAGAAAAGCAAGAGTGGCTATCAAAGCAGAAGGAGAACTTGCAGCACTTCCAGGCTGAAGAGGAAGCAAACCTTCAGCGCAAGCAGCGTCAGTACCTGGATCTTGAGTGCCGAAGGTTCAAACGGCGTATTCTTGTTGTTCGTCACAATGTGGAGCAGGACCTGGCAAGAGAGGTGAGGACGACTAGCATTTGCCAAAGTACTCCGTGCCTATGAAGTGTGTGATCAAAGTTTTAATAACTTTCTTCACACTAATACTAATGGTTTTCTACTCTTGGTTGTTTAAAGGAGTTAAACAAGCGGCAGACACAAAAGGACCTGGAGCATGCCATGCTACTTCGACACCATGAGTCCATGCAAGAGCTGGAGTTCAGGCACTTGAGCACCATTCAAAAGACACGGGCTGAGCTTATTCGCTTACAGCACCAGACTGAGCTTACCAACCAAATTGAGTACAACAAACGCAGAGAGAGAGAACTTCGACGCAAGCATGTCATGGAGGTCCGCCAGCAGCCCAAAAGCTTGAAGGTAACGTTTGCAATCTGATGTTTACAAGTGTAGTTATAATCCTGAACTACAGGTAACATGACTGCCTTAGTCATCCATTTCATTTAATTTCATATATACACAGCTCAATACACAGGAATAATATCAAGAGGAAGATGGATTGTCACAAACCATTAAGAGAAACTAAGCTGTTGGGTTTTTTTGTAAAAAGAGTGGTATAGCGTTACCCAGCAGCAATGTCAAAAACTGGTGGAGAGCATACCAAAACGCATTAAAGCTATAATTACAAATCGGGGTTATTCCACCAAATACTGATTATCATAGTTATATTTTGAATTTAGAAGAAATATTGTCAGCAGTTCACAAAAAAATAAAACAAAAGTGATTTTTTTTTTTGTATATATGGGTATATAAATAAAAACACAATCCAAATTGGAGATACTGTGTGTGTGTGTATGTATATATACAAACACGCTAAACTCTTTTTAGGCCTAGTGTAATTGAGGCTGTTTTTTGTGTTCTTTGAACAGCATGGTGTAGTGCAGTAGTTTCAGCGCTACTGCCCCCAGTGATTTCACTAGAGTATTACATTCGGTCTGAAATAAGAGACCTGTGAGTAGATGACTTGTTACATAGTCAGTATTATTGATTACTCAGACTAATACCAGTCCACTTTTCCTGTCCTTCTCTCAGCCCAAAGAGGTTCAGATCAAGAAGCAGTTTCAAGAAACATGTAAAATCCAAACACGGCAATACAAGGCCCTCAAGAATCAACTGCTAGAGAGCACACCCAAGGCAGAACACAAAACCATGCTAAAGAGGCTGAAGGAGGAGCAGACACGCAAACTGGCCATTCTTGCAGAGCAGTATGACCATTCAATCAATGACATGCTCTCAACACAGGCTGTAAGTGACATGCATTCAAGTCATCGCTGGAATTTCTGGCGAGGAGCTGATTTTTATATAATTTATTTAAATGGTCAATTTTTCTGTCTGTCACAGTTGCGGCTCGATGAGGCACAGGAGTCTGAGTGTCAGGTATTGCGGATGCAGCTGCAACAGGAGCTGGAGCTGCTGAACGCGTATCAAAGTAAGATCAAGATGCAGACGGAGTCACAGCAGGAGCGAGAGAGGAAAGAGCTGGAGCAGAGAGTATCTTTGCGTAGGGCTCTGCTGGAACAGAAGGTCTGGTGCATTGCACAAATACAGTCATAAGCAAATCACTTATCAGTTAATAGAGAATGCAACATTTTGACTTAGAGCTGAACATTAAACATGTTTTGTGATTCATCCTTCTGAGCTTTTTTAAATCTACACAACCTCAGCCTCATCTGCACTGGCTCAAATAATAACTTCCAAAAGTGCTAGTGCTACTGGTTTTTAAGAATAATAAATAAGAAAATTAATCAAACCACACACATGCTCTTAATAATGCACAACCACAAGCTAATTTGTGGTCCCACCTGTAATTTCTTCTTGCTGATGCTTGGTATTTCTTGACATGGATGTGATTTTGATCAGGGTTAAGGGAATCAAGTAAAGTATGACACGATAATGAAGCAAGGATTTTAATAAAGCAGTGTTTACTATAATGTGCATCTGTCATGTGCTGTGGCACGGTGCAGCAAACTTGAAATAATCTGGTACCATACTATGTGTAATGTACAGGTCCTTTTAAAAAAATTAGCATATTGTGATAAAGTTCATTATTTTCTGTAATGTACATTACATGTACAATGAACATTAGACTTTCATATATTTTAGATTCATTACACACAACTGAAGTAGTTCAAGCCCTGTTTTAATATTGATGATTTTGGCATACAGATCCTAAAAATAAAAATTCCTATCTCAAAAAAATAGCATATCATGAAAAGGTTCTCTAAACGAGCTATTAACCTAATCATCTGAATCAACTTATTAACTCTAAACACCTGCAAAAGATTTCTGAGGCATTTAAAACTCCCAGCCTGGTTCATTACTCAAAACCGCAATCATGGGTAAGACTGCCGACCTGACTGCTGTCCAGAAGGCCATGATTGACGCCCTCAAGCAAGAGGGTAAGACACACAGAAATTTCTGAACAAATAGGCTGTTCCCAGAGTGCTGTATCAAGGCACCTCAGTGGGAAGTCTGTGGGAAGGAAAAAGTGTGGCAGAAAACGCTGCACAATGAAAAGAGTTGACCGGACCCTGAGGAAGCTTGTGGAGAAGGACCGATTCCAGACCTTGGGGGACCTGCGGAAGCAGTGGACTGAGTCTGCGGTCTGAGTGATGGTCTGGGGTGCCATGTCAGCTGCTGGTGTTGGTCCACTGTGTTTTATCAAGGGCAGGGTCAATGCAGCTAGCTATCAGAAAATTTTGGAGCACTTCATGCTTCCATCTGCTGAAAAGCTTTATGGAGATGAAGATTTCATTTTTCAGCACGACCTGGCACCTGCTTACAGTGCCAAAACCACTGGTAAATGGTTTACTGACCATGGTATCACTGTGCTCGATTGGCCTGCCAACTCTCCTGACCTGAACCCCATAGAGAATCTGTGGGATATTGTGAAGAGAAAGTTGAGAGACGCAAGACCCAACACTCTGGATGAGCTTAAGGCCGCTATCGAAGCATCCTGGGCCTCCATAACACCTCAGCAGTGCCACAGGCTGATTGCCACGCCGCATTAAAGCAGTCATTTCTGCAAAAGGATTCCCGACTAAGCATAACTGAACATAATTATTTGAAGGTTGACTTTTTTTGTATTAAAAACACTTTTCTTTTATTGGTCGGATAAAATATGCTAATTGTTTGAGATAGGAATTTTGGGTTTTCATGAGCTGTATACCAAAATCATCAATATTAAAACTATAAAAGGCTTGAACTACTTCAGTTGTGTGTAATGAATCTAAAATATATGAAAGTATAAAGTTTTTTCAGTACATTACAGAAAATAATGAACTTTATCACAATATGCTAATTTTTTTGAGAAGGACCTGTATATTGTGTCACTGTTGTTTGCCCTTAATATTTTTATGATGTCTCATTGGGTCCATGAAGTCATCATACACTTATTAAGGGCAAACAAAAGAATTGAAGTGATATATATATATATATCACACACACACATGCATCAAATGGACTTTAACTAAATCTGGACACTGTACAAGCCCCTGTAAATGTTTTTAAACTGCAAGCCTATATTTTTGTTTGCTTTTATCATACACTGAAAACCTTTTGGTTTGGGACTAAAAGATGAATATAAGAGACTAGATCAGGATTTTATTATTCTAAGTTTAACACATCTTAAATTCTAATTTATTGTCTCATTTTCATCCCTTGATCTCAAACCTAAATGTCTTCAGTTCATATCAAAAACAGAAGAATTGGCCTTGACATTCCAGTTGATTCGGTGAGGTTTATATACAGTGCATCCGGAAAGTATTTACAGCCCATCAACTTTTCCCACATTTTGTTATTTTACAGCCTTATTCCAAAATGGATTAAAATAAAAAAAAATCTCAGAATTCTACACACAACACCCCATAATGACAACATGAAAAAAGTTTGAGATGTGCACTGTATATACTACAAATGTTAGAACATATACTTAGTGCTGCCTGTCTTGTTTTACTGTTGACACCAATATCCTCTGCTGCGTGACCCACAGATTGAAGATGAAATGCAAATTCTGCAGAATGAACGCTCTGAGCGTATCCGCAGCCTGCTGGAGCGTCAAGCTCGAGAAATTGAGGCCTTTGACTCAGAGAGCATGCGTCTTGGCTTCAGCAACATGGTGCTAGCCAACATTTCCCCTGAGTCACTAAGCAACAGCTTTCCTGGAGCACCAGCCAACTGGGCCCAATCAGCCAATTCCCAGAGTTCTCAGTGGAGCTGTTGCTCAGGCCCTGGCCATCAGTACCAGGCAAATCAGGGAGGAGCACCTGGCCAGCAGGTCTGGGGAGCATCTGTCTCAGGAGCAGTACCTCCACAGTGGAGCCATACACCGGGGGGCCTCCTAGGGGCTGTGCCAAAGGGCAGCGGGAGTATGGTCATGAAAAACAGCCCACAGGCCCTTAGGAGGACCACGTCAGGGGGGCACAATGAGCAGAACATGAGCAGGAGCACCAGCATCACCTCTCAGATATCCAATGGCTCCCACCTATCCTACACATAGACCCCAGAGTACCAGTTCCAGGCCTCCACACACTTGTACAGGTTCAGGGACTGCCAAACTGCAGACAGGCACCTAGAATCAGCTGAATGGCACATCACATGCTAGTCCTGCCCTGTGTTTTGTCTTTTTGTGTCCTGATTGAAAGTGTGAGGTATAGATAAACATTGCTCAGGTCAATAGCTGTTCCATCTGTGCATGACGGTTAACTGGCACATATGCGGAGCTAGAATTTGTCTAATATTACAACTTACATGATGCTCTGTTGATTTCCGTAAATCCTTTTAACTGTCTCTGCAATCCTAATTAACTGTTTAAAATGCATGTATATTATTTGTAATGAAAACAAAACATTTTAAACATTTTGCCTGCCTTTTGAACACCATAGTGTCAATTAAGGTCAGATTTAAGGGGGATGTAAAAAAGACAGCGACACATAAGTATAGTAATAATAGACTAAATGCCAAAATAAACTTAAATCAAACATGTAGATGCTTCTCATTCTGCTACATTGCCAGCCTGTTGTTATGCCCCAGGTGAATCCCATGAATGTTCCTCTTCAGGTAGAGTGTTAAACTATAATTTGTGTTGAAAAAAAGCTATTGGCTGCTGCGTGGTGTGTAATATGAGGCTGAGTGTCGAAAAGTAGTCAGTAAACTTCAGTGTAGATGTGCAATCATAAACCTGTTAGCGGATTAGAGGATTTTTATTTTTAAGATTTACATGTTTGAAGAGACATACTTTTACTGTCAATAACAGTGATCTTTTTAAAATCCAGGCTAAAATGTTAGTGCCAGCAGGACTATTTGTCATCATTATATTTTAAATAGTATCTGGATATCTAAAATATTTGGTTTCCTTCTGGCATGCCAAACAAATCTTTCCCATAATCCTGTAGAAAGTCTAAAACACAATATAGTTTTTTAAAGTTTAAACTGTATGTTAAAAGTTATTAAGCACTTTGGAAAACGAGGGAAATATTGCGCATCATGTCCTTTACAGTTTTACTCCTACATCTGCTTGTGAAACTGGTTTGTTTTTATGCTTTTTAAATCTCATCTAGCAACATATTTAACCAAAGACATCAGGTTTGTTTTACCTGTTTTGAACTTGAGTGCCTTTTTAAAGCCTTTCCTTGATTAGTCATCACATGACCCTGACAGTTTTACTCTGTCCAGTAAATTTTGCCAATTAAAGGATTAATTCGAAATTGTATTCAATGGAAGGACGTGAAACAAAACCTGGTGCAAACATCTTTCATGCTCCCATAAGTGTTGCGGCCTGGAAAATCTTTGCTATAGTAAAATTCTGAAAAGGACAGATTTCCATAATTTGATGTCCCTAAAAGTGAAAAATATATTTAAACATTCCAGCTGTTTAAAAAGTATTTAGTTTCTTAAAGTGTCAATGTGTGTTAGAATGGTGGAAAAATATATATTTTGTGGGGTTTTGGTTGTCAGAACGCAGCTACTGTGTATTCATCTTATTAAACTGCAGGGGAGTGTGTTTATCAGCAGTGTGTGATGTACGGTTGAATCTGAATGCCATGCTAGAAGAAGGTTGACTTAAAATGAATGCAGAGGGTATGTGCACCTGAACATGGGTATTATTTCTGCCTTATTCTGTAGACAGTAGTCTGTGGCTCCTTTTTTTTTTTTTTTTTTTTTTAATGCCAAACAGGATCACGCTTATGTTATGGGATTTTTTTTTAGCAAAATGCTTTGACCATGAATTTTAAATACTATGTTTAGTATGCCATTTTTTTACTGTCCCACTAAAGGACAAGCCACAACACTGTCTAAAACACCAAGTAGGGACACAGAGTAATTGTTACTGCATTGCCATGTATCAGTCCAAAGTTTGTTTAAACCTTTCTGAATGAAGGACTTGAGGATTATTACTGTATCAAGAGTTCTTAGCAAAGTGGGACAATGAAAACATGATTGTATGTAAGCTAGCAGTTGCCTCATAGACTGAAGGACTGCATGTTGGGAAGAGGGCTGCACTTTGTGTTTTTTAAGGTCATGACAGCAGGCTTAGCAGTGCAAATGGGCAGATCTGTATGGGAGCAAGCACTCACTCTGAACTAAAAGTCACTAGTTTTATTTCTTGTGAATGACAGTCGGAAGATAAAAAATCTTTTTTTTTTATTTAAAAGATAAAGAGGTGACCAAACACAAGCAGGGAATATTAGTGTATGGTTTTCATTTTCACTCTTGCTTGGTCTTGTACTCTGTGGAGTAGGTAGTGCTGCCTGGAGCTCTGGGTACATGAGTAGTGTTGCTGATGCCCCTGTTAGCCCTTAATCTCAGACCACCTCCTCCTTCTCCTCCTTGGCTTCACACAAAGCCAAGCTCTGCCTGGATCAAGTGTTTCAGCTGATGGATGAGTGAATGCACTTTGAAACAAAATTTGTTTGCTCTTCAAATCAGTTTTGTTTACACTCTGAATACGGTGACTAACTGGATTCATGGTGATTGAATTATTATTTTTTTAACCTTTTAAACTGATACTGATGCACGCTTTTTGTTTCTTTCTGGTATGTTTTTTTTTTTTGTAGTGCACTTCTGAGTAAAGTAACTTCTCTTTCTCTTAAGGCAAAACAAATGAGATGAGCACTGGTGTTTTTCTGTTTGTTTGTTTAGTTTTGTTTTTAATTAAAATCTGATTTTATAACCATAAATCCTTACTTACTGAAAGGCACCATCCTTTAAAGACAATTTTATTGATAAAGTTTATTTAATTAATAATCAAGATACTTTAATCCACATTTGGGTGTTTGTGGAATGTTCATATTGTATAATAAGACAAACTAAAGTCATCTATGTGCAACCTCTCATAGGGAAAGATGCTGAGATATATGAACTGTTTTGATTTAGGTTTTGCAATTGGGGAATTACTCTGGAGGGGTCTCCAGGTTGGATTTCAGGGATTTGTGTGTTTTACACTGCACACTTTGTGTTCTCCCAATTTTATGAAAGAGTTTAGACTTCAGTTCACAGCACCGAGTCTGCATGTGTTGTACTCTTCATGATTCTTTTTTATTCTCCATTGCATTTATGATCCACCTTAAGTGAAAGCCTCCGAATATTATGCTTCCATTGTACAAGAAAACTGATATCTCTTCCCATAAGCAAAGGCTATAGTCTTCAACTTTGTTGAAAAGTTAGGTTGTAGACTTAGTTCGGCCAAATCAGTTTTCTGATTTAAATGTTTTGTGTTATTTTGTGGTTAAATACATTAACATCTTTTGCTTTTCATGTTTTTGTTTACTTCCATCATTTGGATGAAGCATTGATTCCTTTTTTTGTGTATATTATCTTTTGTTAATTTTAAAGTTTTGTCCTACTGACTAAATTTAGGGAATGTGTAATACTGATCTAAGAAATACTGGTATCAACTGTATACATTTATTTTGCATTTTATATATGTTGGAGGTTAAACCTCCAATAAAATACTGTGCCATTTCACAGCCACCAAGCTTAGTTACTACTGCAGTGTCTCCACACCAGTAAAATCAGCAGTGGTTATTTTACAGAGTTTTGCCACTCTATTGCCAACATTGAAGAAATAAAATGGATAAAGGGGCTATTAAAAGTAGAAATGGTACATTTCTGTAAAGAATTATGTCAGTATTCATTATTTTCTGGTTGAGCATCACCACTACAATTCATATGTAATCTGTATCAAAATGTATAGTTTGTGAAACATGTTACTGAATGTCTAAAAGATTATGGCTTGAGATTATATTAAAGTATTCATAAATCAGAAAAAAAACATCTAGGATTTAATGAACAATTTTCCTTGTACTGTATTGTCTTGATGAAAGAATAATGGAGAGAGGATTAGCTGTAATAAAATAAAAACATTTTAGTATAATGGATTGTCTGTCTTTTATTTGTTTGAGTGGGTAATTAGTTGTTTATTATATACATGAATCAGTCATAACTTTAAAACCACATAAAGGTGAAAATAACATGAATTATTCATTGTATGTTTTGAAAGCAGGGACAATGGGTAAGAGAAGCATCTGATTGACTCTGATATGATACTATTTGTGATGGTTAGACATTGGGTCAGAACATCTGTAAAATGTTCCTGGTATGCAGTGGTTAATACCAAAACTGGTCCAAGAAAGGATGACTGGTAAACAAGCAACCAGTTTGCAGTTTTATGGGCATACGAGGCTCAGTGATCTGTGTGGGGAACTAAAGGCTAGCAACAACATCAAGAGTTAATTAAAAAGTTAGTTCTGAAATTTTTTTATACATTCCATTACAGTGTGTATGGCACTCGAACCAGTCTCAGACCACTGACTAGTCAGGGTGCCTGTTCTGATTCCTGTCCACCATGAAAGTGCCTGCAATGGGTGTATGAATATCAGAAATGGAAGAAGGTTGCCTGATCTGATGAATAGTATTTTCTTTTCATTTTGGTGGCCTAGTGCATTGCTTACCTGGGAAAAAGATGGATTTGCTGAGAAACCTTTGGCCATGATGTCCATCTGAGTGTTATGTTGGCATTTACCACCTACCTAAACATTATTGCACACCTTTAGGGGTATTATGGATTTCATACCTTAACAGGTTAGAGCTGTTGTGGCAAAAAAAGGTGAATTAATAATATTATGCAGGTGGTTTTAATGTTATGAATAATGCAGTTTAGATAATTAACTAAAAATAAAGCATTTTACTTGGCAGATAGCATTTTGGCATATTGCAACTCAGTAAAATTTTACCAAGAACTATAATCAAAATATTTGAAATGTTGTTTTCCTGTTAATGTATGAATACCTTTAACACTGTCTTCCATTTCTCCTTTCCTCAATTAAACATGTATGGCTAAATGTATGCTTAACACCTGTCCTTAATCATCTATTTAAAATGTACTCCTTTTTTAGTCATGCTGTTGTTATAAAGTTCCCTATACTGAGGAGGCCTGGTTTTTGGAGTGTGGCTGGGCTTATTCATTTCATTGTAAATTGTATGCTTCAGCACACAAAGGCAATTGTGGCAACACTTCGGGGAAGGGCCGTGTGTGTGTGAGAGAGACAGTCAGGTGTCTCAATAAACTTGCAGCCATATAGTGATGCTTATGGGGGGGAAATATCTGACCACATTTACCCCTTTTGTATTACAATATTTGGAATATTCCATAGGTCACACTGCCCGCTGAGTATCCTGTAGATCAGAAAATAACTTGACATGTTAAAAATGTACTTTATGTTAACATAAATGCATTTTCTACTAATAAACAACTTGACTTTCAACCTTAGAACACATTAAGGAAGGAATGTATTTATGGCCGTGCTATCTAGTATCATCCAAAAGGCTTTTCTTTCGAATCTGGTTCCTTTTGAGGTTTTTTCCTCATGTTGTCTCAGGGACTTTTCCTGGCCATTGTCGCCTCTGGCTTCCTCATAGGGGACAAACTGATAAAGCTGAAGAATGTATACATTTTTCACTTTATACCCAGATATTTTTTTTCAGTTAAGCTATTAAAATTCTATACACTCACTCACTCATTCTCTTTACTGCTTTATTTTATATACAGGGATTAAGCGGTATACAGGATTGCGTGGGGCCTGAAGTCTATCCCAGGAGACCGAGGCAGGGTACACTCTGGACAGGGTGCCAATCCCTCACAGGGCACACATACAGAAGCGCTCATTCACACACTACGGGCGATTTGAGAAGGGCAATTAGACTCACCTGCATGCCTTTGGACTGTGGGAGGAAACCGGAGTTCCCAGAAGAAACCCTGCAAGCACGGAGAGAACATGCAAACTCCATGCACTCAGACCCCAGGTGGCAATCGAACCCAGACCCTGGAGGTGCAAGGAGACAGCGCTAACCACTACAGCACTGTGCCGCCAAGTGCTATACAAATCAATGTCGTTTTTTTATTTCAAATTATGTTGTGATATTGACAGTCACCCTGAAATTAATGTAAAGTAATTGAAGTATTTACTATATATAAGGCCTCTTAAAACCGTGTCTCTTTAAAACCAGTGAAATATCAAGATCAGGTTAGCTCACGGTTACTTCCTGTACATTACTAGCTGTAAAATGCTTTATAATTGTCGTTCTACATTCTTTATCCCACTAATTAGTCCGCCTATCTACTGCGATGTATGTGGGGGATATCAAGACTGCATGGAATATTTCCTGTGCGAATAATAAGGTAAATCCCTCCCAAGTGAACTAGGGTTAGGAACTAGCTAGTGAATGCAGGGTGTTTGGGACAGGCCACTGGAATGTAAAGTCTGGTATAACCCATGTGGGCCACCGTAGGGAAAATGTACTCGTGGTTAAAGGGGGGAGTATTATTTACCAGTGACGTGAACGCTGGAGGTAACTGGTGTGTCGGACATGTTGCAGTTCTCCAGACTTCTCCCACAGTCCTGAGAGTTAGAGAGAGTTCCAGGTGCTGAGAGACGGAGGAGCTGTTATTGTTGTTATGAGGACGTTGTTAGCTTTGATTTAAGTCGAGTAACTGGTTTACAGCGACACACAGGCGTTAGTATGGAAATAATACACACGTTCACGGACTTCACTGCTGAACACTGAGAGAGAGAGAGAGAGACGCTCCTGTTCGCTTCAGGGTTCTGGTTCCGGGCGGAATGGAGTCCTCCTGCGCCTCCTCGGGAACCTGCGCAGTGAACAGAGAGCAACCCGAGGGAGTGTGTGTGTGTGTGTGTGTGTGTGTGTGAGTGTGAGTGAGCGGGACTGAGGAGCTATGGGGCTCAGAGCTCAGGGGCTGATGTGTGGACTTGCGGCTCTGTGTGTGATCCAGCACCACTCAGGACTGAGCCAGCTCTGCGACAACGGCAAGGTAACCTCAGCCCAAGCAGAGCTCAAGCATGGAAAGGGTTTAAAGGGCGAGAAATTCCCGCCTCGGGTCTGTGTGCGTGGAGTTTACATGTTTCAAAAAATTTTTTTTTTTTGCACTTTCCTATTATTTACTACTGTTAGGTGATAAACTGATCATTGTCTCTCTGTTTTACATGTACTTTGCAATGACAACACTTGTTATGTCTGTCTGTCTGTCGCATTTATATATTCTCAAATATGACCTAAAGACAAAGCTGGAGACAGACCTCCCATCTCCGGATGAGTTTCTCTGCCTGAAGCCAAGTCCACTAACATCATCAGCTCCGGTAACATGTTTTATCATAATCACACTGGAGAACACACCACTAGCATGGTGTTACTGTTTATATAAGAAAAATATTCTCATTATGTTTTTTTTTTTTTTTTTTTTTTGTAAAATCTCAAACAATGTCTCACATATTGGTCTCTTAGTAAAACGAAAGAGACCAATATGTGGTCTCTCTTTGCCTAAGCAAACCAAATGAAAATAATTTTTCTAATCCACATTTACTAATATTTTGGAAAAGCTGATTTTCATGGTGCTTGTATACGTATGCTGATAACACATTTCCGACACATTTCATCTCATGTGTTGATGCCCACTTAACCAGCAAAAAAAAGTACAAAGCCTAAGGCAGAAATAAATTTTATTTTGATTTACTAATGTGCAATTAAATATATTAAATAATCTTTAATATTTATAATAATAAGTGAGCGCAGATGAGGCATTTGTTTACAGCTATACATGGACAGACTGGCTCATTTCTCTTTCAAAATAAGCACCATTTCTTTTGTTATAATTTCTTCTTTTGTTCACCATTTCTTCATCCCTAGGGATTGGGGTAATCCATGCACTAATCCTTGCCAGTTAATTGATTTGAAGTACAACACCTCGAGGTTTACTTTAGTCAGACTTCCTATACATAGGAATACATAAATTTTACATTTACACACACAGGCGCACAAAGAGCATTTTCATGAACACCAAATTTCTTCTTTTAAGCTAAAAAAAGATGCTGTGATTGAAAGACTGCCTATTGATCCAGAAATACGTGTTTTGTTTAGTTATGGTCAGGATGCCATGTTTTTTGTGTAATTGGCATGTGTCATGTATGATAATGTGAGCAACGTGAACAATTTTAGGAGAGGCAGCAGAGGTAAAAGTGTAATGTTTTCAATGCGTTAAAATTAAAATGCCCAATCTGATCTGCTACCAATTCATCACCTCACATCGGTATCTGGTTGGTACATCCCATACATCTCCAGGAAAAATCATAACATGAAATGAGAGAGTTCTTATTTCTGTAGGGATAAATCTCAGTAGACAAGTGTGAACATGTGAGGCTTAATGTGTGGTGTAATGAACCTTGTCCTGTATTGGAAATTTGACCTAATTTGTTATCTCCCCCTCCTTGTGTTGCAGGAGCTCCTGGATATTTCCACCAAATATATTCCACAGGTAAAACATTCACCACTCCATGTTTAATTAACTACCTTACTATCTGAGTGTTTTTCCCCTCACCTATACAAATATAATTGTAAATCTAATGCTGGCCCACTTTGTTGACCCTAGATACTGTCATTATAGTAATTCTTAATAAAACACAAAACAGCTGAAGCCACGTCAGACAGACAGATTTAAACATGTCATTGGTCCCAGCTGGAAATGGGGCACACACACTCAAGATCCTTTTAGATCCTTATAGATCCTATAGAGGGAATTGTAATTAGCAAAACTAATGTTCAAGTATTTATCAAGTGAAATATTGACCTCATCAAAACAACCCAGACCATGAAGCTATAGCATACAAGATGGTCAGGAAAAAAAACTCAAAAAAATCTGCTATATTGTCCCAGCATGTGAAATATAGGTGGATAGCTTTTAGTTATAAACGGCATGGTGGCTTAGAGGTTAGCGCTGTTACCTTGCACCTCCAGGGTCCATGTTTGGTTCCTGCCTTTGTGTCCATAGAAGACATTCGGATTAGGCTAACTAGCGTTCTCAAATTGCCCTGAATGAGTGTGTGGATGTGTGTACGCTGCCTCATGCCCTAAGTGTCCTGGGATAGGCTCCAGGCCCCCAACGACCCTGTGTACAGGATAAAGCGGTATACTGTGTGTGTAAGAGTGAGTGGGTGAGCTTTTAGTTGTGTCTTCAGCTTTGCATCTGAAGCATCAGTGCATGTCAGGACAAATAGATATATTTTTTATGGATTTTGTTATACACTGTAAATAATGGTTTTTATCTTTTCAGTCAGCTAGGCATGTCTGCATGGGTTTACCCATAACATACCATCAAACAATCCCTAACAGGTATGTCCACACACAGTGTGCTGCATTCTCAAGGGTTGTTTTGTGTTCTTGATTTGCTGAAAGGGTTTTGTATGGAGACCTTTTATAATGGAGTTGTTACTCTTTATAATGAAGTCAATCACTTGTTATAGGCAAAATGAAAATGTTAGTAGGTTTTATTTTTTTTTATTGTACAGTTTTTAAATATAGAGTGTTTTCTGTTGTGTGTGTTTTCTGTTTTTTACTCCAGTGGAGCTCACAGGCCTATAGGAGCTCAGAGTGGAGAATACTTGTACTGCCCTCCTCAACGCTGGCTTAACAACCTGAAGGTAAAAACTCCAGTCAAATTTTCCATTTATCTTCTAATTTCATGCTACAGCTTCATTTTTTTTTATTATTTTTTTTTTTATTGTGTGGAAAAACCTTTTACACACAGGTTCAAGACATTACCCAAAGTGGCATTGTAATTCAAAAGCCAGATTATCCAGATGTTGGAGCATGTGGTATGCACAGGTTGTAGCAAAGCCTGGCACTTATGCTTTTGGGGAGTTGATGAGTTTGTTCATTAGCTTGTTGACTGTAATGGTGCAACATTGGTGGTGGTTAATGGGTGGTTAATGATCACCGGGTTGAGCTCAGCAGTGAAGACCAGCGGAGAGGTGTCAAATCTAATGAAAACAAGTCAAACATGTTTGCTTTTGTCTTGGCTGCTCCCCTGCCTGGTATGCTGCTCTCTTACAAGTTTCTCTTCAGATTCAGTGGTATGTTGTTGAGGAAAGACTTTTTTAAATTGTATGTAGTCTGTCATAACAGTGGTGAGGCCATTAATATCTGTAGTCATCAATGAAACATTCCACAGCTTTGCAGAATCACGTTTCAGACTTTAATTAATTTGGTTAGATGGAGGTGCCCACGCTGACACAGGTGAGGTAGTGAGGCTAAAGGTGCAACTAACATTAACAGATCACTAGTACTTTATTTCCTTGTGTTACTTCAAGTTACAAATTGTGTGAACATTGACAGCATGGAGAAAGGAGGTGCTAACCAGCCCCAAGCCTAAATTAACAGATCAGTGAACAGGGGGGAAAAAACACATGACTACCAACATCCGTCCAATCAGGACAAAGAGACATTTCAACATTCTTATCAGTCATATTGGTTTCTCTCACTCTCTGAACCTGTCTGTTTAATGGTCTATTTCACCTACCAAGAACCAATTTAATTCAAGACTTACCTTTACCAACAGAGAATCTCTCTTGGATACTCTCTTAATCTTCACATTAGCATTTAAAGTATCTAGTCTGGACGTGTGTGTGGCATTAAATGGAAAACTGAAAAGGAAAAATTAGGATATTAATGAAGTTTGCTCATCAAAACTGTTAGGCAGGATGGGACAACTTTGGTCATTCAGGACACTCAATCAGTTGACTTAATTTTGTTGCCACATAATGTTGCAGAGCCTAAACTTGACCAACTAATGCAACCCCAGATCATAACACTGCCTCCAGAGGCTTATACAGCTGACATTATGCATTAACCCTCTACACAGATTTGTGGCTACAAGAAAACCACTTCTTTGTGAAAATAATTAGACAAAGGCTGCGATTTTTAATCTAGTTGAAATATCACCCTATTTGATGGGTGCATCAGGGTATGAAGGAAAGCACATGAAGCATTGCATCCATTACTCTGTAACAGGATTAGTCTGGACTCCTCAGTCTACATAACTTTATTACATTGCTCAAATGTCCAAACTATATGCTCGCTTGAAAATATAAGCCTTTTTTCTGGCTATTCTCACTAACAAGTAGTTTACTTATGGCCACACAGCTGTTTAGCCCTAGTTGTGTGTGAAAATCTTCTTACTTTCATTATTTAACATATCTGTAATTTCCACTGTTGTTTATTACAGCGCAACCTCACAAGTGATTGAGTTCTTTAAAAAATTTTTAACCACATATCCTCCACGAAGGTTCACCACTATCATTTCAGGTTATAATAATGTGTTTTCTAAATTGACCTTAGTTTTTCTAATGCAGGCCTTAACTAGTGAGGTTTTTTTTTTTTTTTTTAACTGACCGTGTAATTTCTCAAAGAAGACTCTCAGCGGGAGCCCAGTTAACACAGTTGTACATGTGTTTATGTTTCTGCATGTTACAGATTAAAATAAAAATGTGGTTTTATGATGCAAAACTTAAATAAAACTGAAGTAATTTCCCTACCTCCACAGGATGGCGCCACAGTGCTCCTGTTTCACCCCTGTGCTTCTCAGGATGCTCGCAATAGTCTGGCGGCCGTGGCTCATTCCTGTCTGCCTCACTTTATCCTCACAGCTTATCCTGATCTCAGCCAGCAAAGAGTGAGTCAGTGTTTCACACCACCACCATTCTGATGAGCAAAGTGTGGAAACTTGCTGACTCAGTGTATTACTCAATAATGAATGTTGTCTGAAATGAATTAATGTGTCTGGCCAACAGAATAAAATTATCTACAAAAACTATAATATGTTAACAAAAACATATATTTAAAAATAACTACTTATTTTAAATTCCATAAAAAATAAGGTATTCTTTTCTGTGAATAACTATTGGAGTAGATGTACCATCAATAACCATGAGCATTTTGACTTGTAGCAATTAAGCATAATGTACATCATATCATAACCCACTTTAGCTAATGCTGTTTGTTTGAAATGTGAATTTATATTCAAGTGCATCTCAGTAAATTAAAATATCATTGAAAAGTTGATTTATTTCAGTAATTAAATTCAAAAAGTGAAACTTGTATTATATTATATTATATGCATCAGTCTCAGTATCTATAGACTGATGCATTTCAATTAAAAAAATAATATTTTTAACACAGAAATATTAGACTTCTAAAAAGTATGAATATGTACAGTACTCAATACGGTGAACCCTCCGATTGCGAGTAACACGGTGTGTGCCACACACAGACCCCTCCTACTTTCGCCTTCACACACACTCTTTCTCTCGCGATTCTTTTCAAAGGTAAAGTGCAGGTTAATTTGTTTGATTTTTTACTTTACAGCAGTAGTTTCTGATTAAAAGGTGTTTTCGTTGTGTGCGCACGCGCGTGTGAAAAGAGTGGAGGAGGGGTAGCTGTGTAAGACGATAAGGGGGAGAGGGGAGCTTACTTTAGATTCACTTACACACATGCACACAGCCCTTGCACACACAAACAAACACTCATCTGTCGGGATTTATTGTAACTTGTAACTGTAAAGTGCAGGTTAATTTGTTTTATTTTTACATTTTGTGTTAATTATTGTTATGTATGTATTTTTTGGGGGGCCGTGGAACAAATTATTTGAATTTCCATTATTTCTTATGAAAAAAAAAAATTGGTTTACGAGTGTTTTGGAATACGCTCGTATTCCGCAGGGGTGATAGCGTTCCGGCACCACGCCGGATTTCCGGCGTACTGTGGCTGCGGGGGGGAAAAATCAGCTTCGTGGATATCGATCTGTCATTTCTCTAGATCTGAGATGCGCAGGTCAGAGAGCAGCTTTAACGCTCAACGACTCAAACAATACACCTACTAGCCGATGAGCCAATCAGAAGTAGGGAAGGGGACAATTCATTCCATGATGTTTTTTGATGGGTATGCGCTTTTCAGCAGAGAAAATTAATATAAATAATTTGAGCCTCCTAGCTACAAAAGAAAAGAAAAAAAGAGTTCCATTGCGTTTACTTTGCTTCAGCACTTCCTTCACAGGAAGGATTTGTTTTAGCTTTGTAGATGTTCAGAGCTTGTATGGCTGTAGCATCTGTAGCATTTACTTCCAGTGTGAGAAACTTAACCAGACTGAGAGACTATTTATTTTTGAATTAATTAGCTGATTAAAATGTGACACCATGAGTCTCCAATATTGAACATTATTACAATATTCTAATTTTCTGGGATACTATTTTGGGCTTTCATTAGCTCTAAGCCATAATGATAAATAAAAAGAATGAAACACTTAAAATACATCAGTCTTTGTATAATAAGTTTCACTTTTTTGAATTGAATTCCTAAAAATAAATCAACTTTTCAATGATATTTTAATTCATTGAGATGCACCTGTACATCCAAAGTCATACATGCCTAAAACAATTAATGTAGCAGAGCTTTTATTACATTGTATATAATGCCATTAACTCTCATTAACTGGCATTATGAACAAGCGGATTATAAATAGGAGGCGGTTTACAGTTACTTTTCTGTTTTATTTCCTACAAGCCAATTGCTTTGGTTTCCTGGGGTCGCACACTAGAGATGTCCCACATCAGCACAGCAGGATTGTGTGAGTGGTTGTTTACATCGTCCTCCAGCTTTAACCAAACAACAGCAAGCCACAATTACAACCTGTATTTGACAAAAGCTGCACCAATAGACCGTGCACTGAATACATCTGTGAAGGTCAGTGATCATGAGTTGCTCTTAATACAAGACATACTTTTTACAGTGTATTGTTAATATTTGTGTAATATTTTGTCAGTCCCTGAAAGCATGCTGTGTGGAGACTCTATCTGCCTACGAGGCTACAGCGAGAATGAGGAAGGTCCGATCAGTCCCGCAGCCTGCAAAAGAAGAAATGGAGAAAGAAGAAGTGAAACACTCTAAAACTGCTTTTTCCATCAGCTCTGAGTCTGCCACACTAAATTCTACACACAGACAGGAACTGAACAATAGCGAGGATAAAGATTCTCTTTCTAAAGACCCTCACAGCAATGTCAGCACTGTCCATACTGCTGTGCATGCAGAGGAACGTGGAGGTGGTGTGAGGACGGACACAAAGACAGCAACCACACAGATGAAGACACTAAAAGACCCACATGGCGACACCAGAGGAGATAAACCTGTGATTAACACACATGATTCACAAAATGATGTTAAGTCTCCAAAGTTGATCAACACTGACACTTCAAGGAAGCAGCGCATTAAGACTGATCTAGGTGAGCTGAGTGCAGTAGGGTGTGCGGGTTCCGGTCACTGCGGAACTCCTGACATGGACCCTGCAGTAGTAAGAGGACCACTGAAGGGACGCAAGATGACTGTCCAGCGCACCGACGAGGCTGTGTGGGCAGCAGCAGCTCTGGGTTTCCTCCTGGTTTTGCTCACACTTTCAGTGCTCCATACACGCTTGTACCGAAACTGCCGTGCACCGTCCAGCCTGTACTGGCGAGAGAGCCAGCAGGACTATGAAAGTGTCGCAGGTATTAGCTTGCATATCAGATACACCTGCATTTAAAATATATTTAGTGTGTTACTAGCATTTTGATAAATATCTTGGGGAATACAAACAGACTGGTCTCCTCAAAGCCTCAAGAGTGCTTTATAGTAAAAAAAAAAAAAACTTAAAACTTAAAGAACTGAATATTTTATCCTTTCTGTTGCTCATCTTATCTTGCCTTGCTTTTGCATTTTAATATTTAAGGTCATTAATAAAATCTTAAGCCTCATTTTGAGCCACTTTAAATAAAATCCTGTTAGATAAGGCATTTTCAGCTGATGCATTTCATTACTTTTATTTAGATATTTATTGTTGGTGTTATATGCAGTTGAAGACTGTGTAAGCTTTCAGTAGTAATTACAGCTGTATAAAATCTGTAACAGGATGTGCCTTTTTGTTGCAGACATCATTCGCAGGAGGCTGAAGAAGGTGGGCAGGAGGAAGAGGAGAGCGAGCCAAAGCAGGCGGCAGGAATGTCCTTTGCTCTCTGACTCCAGCACTGATAATGACTGACTCACTGTAGGACAGTGGATGTGAGGAGTCCAGTCTCTTCCCAATTCACTAAATGCAAGTCTGCATTTAACAGCACTGTAGTTCCCTGTTGTGCACAGGAACCTAAATGAAGGACCATCTATTACATGACCCAAAACAGGTTTTTGTTTTTTTCTAAACCAATGAAGTTTGTAAACATGTACTCTGACTTTATTTAAGCCTTTTAATTGTGTGTTTTTAGACGGTACAGTGCCTCGATATAGAAGTCTTCACTACCCCCTTTATTTATTGACTTTTTTTTTTGTACTGTATTTTAACATCAAATTTAAGCATATCAGAGTAAGACTTTATGTGCTCCTATCAAAGTGACGACAGAAATAAACTACACAGATGTCCATTAGAATTATTTTTGTAATTTCAAATTGGAAAACTTAAAAAGATTTGTGTTGTCTCAGATTTAGACTTGTTGAGCTTTGTAAATTTTTATTTAGACATTTTCTTTCATTCCTGTTAAATGAACATTGATGGTTAGCAGTTATTATTCTTCAGTAAAATTTATGTCTGGCCTTTGATTGTAACTTTAAACTGACCAAAGAAATTCTGAATTCTAAAGCTGTGTAATAAAATCAAATATAAAGTTGCAATACAGTAAAACAGTAGTTATCACCAGGGATGGGGTGTTTTACTTGTAGATTGCAAGATGTGTAAAAACATTTTTGCGTACTGTATGATGCAAAGGATGAATGGGAATGCTGAAGTATTACTGCTAAATATTACTGCATATTCAGTACGTTAAAATATAAAAAAATTACCAGTGCAAAATATATTTTTTAGGTATTTTCATTTTATAATGCAGTAAAGGTTTTCTAAACCTGTGATAATTACATTTCAGAAACCTTTTGAAATCAGCTCCTTTTTCAACTGAAGCAGAAGTGCTCTTCTCAGCTCGGCCCTGTTTCTTAAAAGTTCCATAAAAACAAAATTTTGTTGTAAAACCAAAATTAAGATTTTTTTCCCCAATTTTTACTAAATATTGTTAGTTTTAAATTCTCCTCGTTTTCTCAAACTGTAATGTTTTTGACCATACTTTGTTTCGTATGAAGTATAACTGAATTGATTTAAGTAATAACCCAAGGAGTGTTGTTATACTGAGTATATCAGCATGGCTATAATGCTTTTGTAGATCTCACAGCTGTGAAAACAGCACGACCTTGATGGGGTCAGGGGTAGCTCAGTGGTTAAGGCATTGGACTACGGTTCGGAAGATCCCAGGTTCAAACCCCACAACCACCGAGTTGCCACTGTTGGGCCCTTGAGCAAGGCCCTTAACTGCTCGGATGTATATGAGATTAAAAAAAAATGTAAGTCGCTCTGGATAAGAGCGTCTGCCAAATGCCTAAATGTAAAAATCACACATCAGTCGAGATTTTTTGCCCTGATGGCACAGGGATGCTCTAGGACCTATATTGTGAAAGAGTGGTTCTGGAAACATACGGAATCATTCTCACACATGAACAAGCCACCACATTGTGTGCTGTCTTAAAGAATAAAGGGTATTGAATGTGAATTTTTTTAGCCTTTTTTATTTTGGCCTTAAGATGTTTTTGGGTTGTTTTAATGGTACGCTTTGGGTCATCTTCAGTTTTGTAGAATTTGCCTGAATCTAAACAAAAAGTACAAATTAAGAATTCATCCGAGCGACCCAGTTTCACAGGCAGCTGTACATACTGTAACACTGCCTTCACTATGTGATACAAAAATCATGTGGTATGCTTTGGATCTTGACCTCTGAAGTTAATTTTGGATTCTTCTGTCCAAAGAATCTTGTTCCAAAACTGGACATGTTTTTTTCATGTCTCTTGAGTGTAGACTTTGACAATGTTATGCTACCCTTCCAAGAGTGTTCTTGACTTTGCTAGATTTTGTGAAGGGGTTTCTCTTCACTAAGGAAATAATTTTATGATCATCCACTGTAGTTGACTTCATTAATTTTGGCCATTACTAAAGTTTTTGCTATCTCTCTGTTGGGTCTGGGGTTTGTTTTTTTTTTCAGCTTAATGATGGCCTCCTTCACTTGCATCAATACTTTAATGGACCTCATTTTAAAAGTTCCCATGAACAACTACAAGATGCAAAGTCAACACTTTTATCTCCTGAATTCGTCATAAGTAAAACTACAGGCCATACCTGGCTGTGAAGCTGCTTATCAGTTAGTTGTCTGATTTACGTTTTAACCTGTTTAAATAGAGGCACTAGATTCCTAAATGATTAATAATAAATATTTTAAAATAAAAACTCAAAGTTTACACTATTTTTAATATCTTAATCTATTATGGCAATGTACAGAGGCAAAAACACAAAAGCTGTGTCACTGTCTAATACCCAACTGTATGTAATAATGGCCCTTACAATCTAAGAGTCAAAGAATCAAAGAGTTATGAACACCATATTATTATTAATATTATTACTACTACTACTACAGTTAACACCAACCAGCCCTTACAAACAAACAACTTACTGAGACTC
The DNA here is from genome assembly GCF_024256425.1 of Clarias gariepinus. Classification (NCBI taxonomy): domain Eukaryota; kingdom Metazoa; phylum Chordata; class Actinopteri; order Siluriformes; family Clariidae; genus Clarias; species Clarias gariepinus. The sequence continues at coordinate 18,768,227 of NC_071110.1, forward strand.
ATTGGTAATCTCTATGCTCTTACACAAGTGGGAGTGTGTGTGTTCTGGATACTGTTTGTAATTATCACAGCATTAAGCAAGAGAAGCAAAATAATAGATCCAGTGCAATATGAGGATCATTCGCCTTAGGCTTCATATTGTGAAACTGTTGTAGTAAATAAGAGACACAGAAACAGTATGACAAGCTATTAGGATTGCACTCAGGCAGGTGGCATTACACAATTTGCTGCGTGTTAATATATACTGAGTGTAGACAATTCTAAAGGACAAACAATCGACTAAATGGCATGTTTATGACTTCATATGCAAGCCTGTCATGTCTTTCATTCACTGCCACCCCTACATTTCCATTCCCAACTGGCAAATTCACATTTCACAGTTAAAAAAAACAGCCCACAATTTACCTCTAATAATTCCAAATCTTCTTTAGATCCTCTTTATAAAAGATATATTTTTTATTTTCTATTTTCTCCCCCCAAATCTGAGAGGGAGTCTGTGGCTGGCAGAAACTGTAGGTAAAATGAAATGTTAGTACAACAGCATCATGTTAGATTTACATCTATGTGAAAAATTATTAGCTCCCTGAATATTTTCTTTTGAGCAGATCAAGCTGAGATTTTCAAGCTTTCCTTTTTAATTGAACATCATATGGACAGTCTCTAAACTACAATTATAAAGGAACCTTATAAATATTGACAAATGTTCTTTAAAATCCTTTTTATCATAATTTACTCATAAATGAACATGCAGCAAAAAATGGCTAAGGGGATGGAATTATTATGGTTTAAGAACAGATTCATTAACACATCAATGAATTAGCTCTGTAGCTGTAACAGCTGCCATTGCTGCTGCCGCTGATGAGAATGATTCTCATTATTATTATTATTATTATTATTATTATTATCTATACATTTCCAAAAAAGTGATTTTAGTGTCCTGCGTCCTTACCGAACTCCTCCCAGCGTGTGAGCTTTTTCATCCTCAGCGCTCATTGAGTCATAGGTATGTGTTAAAAGGCCTTTCCAGCTACCTTCCTCTTCCAGTCCAGCTCTTCTCTAGCTGGCCGCTTTCAGCAGCTCTGTGATTCAGAGCCGGACGATGGGGCTCTTTTTGGGTTTAGTATGTGTCTTTGCTCTTTTTGCCCCTCTGTATCTTGGAGCTCCTATGCAGCAGGTTGAGCAAAAAATTGCGACATTGCATCAGAGGGAAAAACGCAAGGATGACATGGAACTGGCAGCTGTAAGGTTTTTTTTCTCTCATTTTCTTTAATAATACATTGTTTAATTGTTTACAGCTAAATTATTAAATTAATTTAAATATTAATTTAAATTATTAAATTAAATAAAAGTGAATTATTAAATTCACTTTTGTGATCATAAATGGTATGCTTTATGTAAAACTAAAAATTTGTTGCTAATTTATTGAAACGTGTTCTTGTCTCTAACTTTACACTAGTACGTTTTTAATTGAAAAGATGCTCATTGATCCTACACATTGGTTTGGTAATAAAATATAAAATAAGCCAAAAAAAGCATAATCGCTAAAGACGTGTGATTAGAAAAGTAAAAATATACTGAATAGCTATGATATTGAAACAACTTGCCTGATATTGTGTAGGTCCAATGTAGTACTGATAAAAAAAAAAAAGCTCTAACTTGTCACGGCATGGACTCCGCAAGATCTCTGAAGGTGCGCTGTGGTATCTGTCACCAAGACGTCAGTAGAGCTTTTGATTACTGTAAGTTGTGAGGTGGAACCTCCATGAATTGGACTTGTTAGTCCAGCACATCCCACAGTCGCTTGTCCCGAGTTATAGAATTTGGAGGTTGAGTCAACACCTTAAACACTTTGTCTTGTCTTCAAATCATACTTGAAATTTTTACTGTGTGGCAGAGAGTATTATTCTGCTAAAAGATGCCCCTGCCAACTGGGAAAATCATTGCCATGAAGAGGTGTAATGTCTGCAACAATGTTTAGGTAGGTGGTACGTGTCAAAGTAACATCCACATGAATGCCAGGACCCAAAGGTTTCCCAACAGAACGTGCCTTCTTCCCATAGTTCATCCTGGTCCCATCTTTTCCCCAGGTAAACAACGCACATCCACCCAGCTGTCAACATGACGTAAAAGAAAATATGATTTATCACACCAGGCCACCTTCCTCCATTGCGCCATGGTCCATTTCTGATGTTCACATGTTGAATGTAAGCACCTTTGCGAGTGGACAGGAGTCAGCATGGGTATTCTGACTAATCAGCAGCTACTCAGCCCCATATGCAGGAAGCTGTAAAGCATTATGTGTTCTGATACCTTTCTATACAGTAGCTTTGATACAGTAGCTTTTCTATCTGATTGGACCAAATGATGAAGCTTTTGCTCCTCACATGCATCTGTAAGACTTGGGTGCTCACAACCCTGTTGCTTGTTTATTGGTTGTATGTTTTATTAGTTGCAGTTTTTAGTTGTTTGGACCCAGTCGATGGGGCAAAACAATTTGGCCTTTGTCAAATTCACTCCTGGCCATATTTCCTGCTTTCAGTTTCCATCCAACTTCTTGCCATTGTAACAAGATAAGCAATGTTTTTCATGTGACCTGTAAGTGGGTTAAATTTTATGGCTGATCTGTGTATCTACACAACAAAACACGTCCAACTGTTATAAAGAGAAAATAGGAAAGTCATTCGAACTTCCACTGCTGTGATTTCTTCCTTCTCTTTCACAGAAATACATCGAACATTTCTACAGTTTTCAGACAGGTCCCCCTGGTCACAGGAAGAGAAGTCATCCTTCATTTTCCTCTAAACTGATTGACATGCAGAGCTTTTTCGGACTGAATCAGACAGGCAGACTGGACACAGAGACACTGGCTGTAATGAAGATGCCCAGGTGTGGTGTTCCTGATATTGAGGAATATGTTTACAACCGAGGCAACAGATGGAAGAAAAACACGATTTCTTACAGGTAATAAACTTCACCTGTATATGTGTTCAGAACTGGTAATTAGCTGTACTGCTGGGGCCTAAATTTTAAATAAACTTAAATGACAGATATTTAAACCCCAAACATTTCACATTACCTATGTTTAGGCTAAGAATAAGGGTAACTACTTTATTTTATTATAGGAATTTATTTTAGAGTAATACTTGAGACAAATTAATAAAAAATTTCATTTACTATATATTTTTATTATATATATATATATGTTTTACTAGATTTTCGGTTTATCAGAAGTTTACATACAATCGCTGTGTATTTGTTTGAAATGGTTATTCATTATTAATCAACACCGGGGCTAGGCCAAAGGCTTCCCACAGTACTTTGCTAGAATTTCCTCTGAGAGAACTGGTGTAATGCAGGCAGGGCTTCTCCTATACGTTCATTTTGTAGTCTTTAAGCCATTTTTCTACTAATTCTAAGCTATTTTCGGGATCACAGTCCTGCTGGTAGACCAAGTTGCAACCAAATTTTTTGCTCATGTCCTTAGGTATTGCTTCAGTATTTCTCCATAATCCTGCTTTCCTATGATACCATCTGTTTTCCAAAGAGCATTAATCCTTCTTGTAGCAAAACACCAAAACTACCTCCACAGTTGTGATTGTGTTCTTCTTGACTTTTTTGACAAAACTAATTAAATCACTTGGAGATCATTTCTAGCTCTTTTCGAACAGTGCAGTGTTTGTTTGGTCTTAAGTTTTTTTATTTTATTTTAAAATGCAGATGTTTGTGCAGATGTGTGTGGTATGTGCAGTTGTTTGGCTATTGCTCCTAAGGGGCGACTAGACTTGTGGAAGTCCTTGATTATTTTTCTGAGGTCTCAGTTGAGTTGTTTGGAGTTTCCTATTGTACCAAGGGCAAAAGGGCACTGACCTTTAAACACAGCCACAGGTACATCCTCAGTTAAATATCAGTAATGACCATTGACCATTGATATTATTTCTTAGCATCTTTCAGACTGTTTAAAGACTGAAATGCCTGGGACTGAACACAAATCATTGAACACGCTATAAACTTTATGTCTAAACTGTATACAGTATGCCATTCGCTCAGTTTTAGAATAAAACCTTTACATTTCTCTTGACATTTCAGCATTGGGCGGTACACCAATGACTTACCTATGAAAACAGTAGACTCCTTGATTGGAGCAGCTCTGGATGTGTGGGCAAAGGCCAGCCCTTTACATTTCTTTAGGTCCTTCTCTCAACAAGCTGACATCATGGTGGAGTTTGGCTCCAAATGTAAGAACACTTGTGGTGATTTCAGACCTACACAAAGTTTACTGGACAGAGACGAATGCTCTATGGGCTCTTAGATTCTAATAATGAGACATTGAGAGATAATTAGTTGTACACTCTTATATGTTATATATGTATAACTATACCAGTTCCTTTTTTGGGCTTGTCTTTATACAAAACAATCCAAGACCATGGAGACAACTATCCCTTTGATGGACCTAAGGGTACACTGGCTCATGCTTTTGACCCTGGAGAGGGCATTGGAGGAGATGTTCACTTTGATGAAGATGAACTTTGGACAGCAGATTCCAGAGGTACTTCTTTAGTTTGTCAAATTAAATATGCACTACATGAATGACTATGCTAGTGGGACAATTTAATCAAATATATTTCTAGAATTGAAGTTCCTGGGAGAGAAGAATAGTAATTTCTGAAATTTCTAAAACCAAGTTATATGTCCTCTTTCTTAAAAAAAAAAAAAAAAAAAAAAGGACCTAAAATAGTAATATTGCTAGGCTAGCGTCAATTTTAAGCTACTTTGAGCTCAGGTTCTTGTTGAACATTACACCTTTGAACATTTTAACATTAAACATTTCACCTTTTTTTTCAAATAATCCCACAAGGAGTTTAAGCTGTGTTGACTTTGCAAAAGACTGTTTACTTTGCAGGGGAGTAATACACAGATTTGGTCCTTAGCACCCAGTTGTCATCCTCCAAAGCCTCATAGGAAGATGGAAACTTTAAAAGGGTTTGTTTTTCTTCGTGGTGTATTTGAGAACGACAAGTGATTTTACATAGGATTTCTGTCTCCCACTCCAGGATTTAACCTGTATTTGGTTGCAGCACATGAGTTTGGACACGCCTTGGGTTTAAAACATTCTCAAAACCCACAGTCCCTCATGTATCCCACATACAGAAACCGTCAAACACAAAACATGCTTTCCAGTGAAGATATTATGAACATCAACGCCCTGTATGGTATAAATTCACTTACTTTTTTTTTTGCCCACATTTAAAGTAAAAAAAAAAATTAAAGTCACTGACATTTGCTTTCTTTTTCAATTAAACATAAAATTATAAATAATGTTCTGATGTTCCACAGGGCCAAGCGTTACAGCGCCGTATTACCCACGGCTGAATTGGAATTATCCGTTCAAATCTTGGCTCTCTGGCTTTTACTATTCAAGGGCATTTAAGGACAAATGTGATCCTGACCTGTCTTTTGACTCTGTTACTAATTTAGGGGCAGCAACTTTATTTTTCAAAGATCGGTAAGTCACTTGCCAACATTTATAGCATATTTATAGAATCATAAAAATCCCTTAATACAGTGTTTTTTTCATGCTGTGAGAAACCTTCATTGACATGTTTGAGTCCACTTGTGGAAAATTATTAAATAAAATTTTTTTATTACGATAAAGTCTTTCATCTTAATGATCTCTTTTAGGATTGTCCTCATACACTGAATGTGTGAAGTACGATATTCATATTAACAGTTTTCAGGTCTCAACCCAATTAAACACCTATGGGGGACGAGTTGGACAGTGTTGTCCACCACTATCATCTAATCATCAACTGGTGGAATGTCTTTTGGAAGAATTATGTTAATCTCTCAGAAACTTTAAATATCTTTGCAGATGTACCCAAAGCTGTTGATGCAGCTGCATGTACTTTTTCCTTTAATTCATCACCTGCCTGTACATATGATCTTTAGACCTTTTCGGGCATTTGATACAGTCATCACTGTGCATGTAATTAATTTTCATTACAGTACCAGATGAACCATACCACATTGTTTACTTTTCCTAACATAAGTGCTATCCTTGTTTATCTGTGAAGGTATTTATGGATCAAGAAAAAGAAAAATGACATAATAGAGGGTCCCATTAAAAGTTTCTTTCCAAAAATCAATTCAACCATTGACGCTGCCTACTGGTTTCCACAACACTCCACTACCTTCCTTTTCAGCGGTATTTACCCTCACTTAAACAGTTTAGCACAATTACAGTATGTATGTAGGTACTATGGTAATAGTCTTCAATTTATTCATCTTTATATAGGTTCCAGCTACTGGACAGGGAAGAGCTTTTGGAAGAAAGGCTGGCATCATCAGAAAATCACCAGATTTGGTTTCCCAGCCTCAGTCGACCACATTGATGCAGTGGTTCACATTCCCAACACTGGCAACACCTTATTCTTTACTCAGGATCACTACTGGAGGTATGTGATACATGAATCAAATGTCTTGTATGTAAACATACTTAGCAAAATAATACCAGATTCTAATTCTGATGTAGATGAGTCTATATTAATAATAATAATAATAATAATATATAAGATATATTATTATATCTACATTATATTTATTCAAATGATTTGCTTCTTTAGATATAATGAAAATCGTAAAGCCTTGGAAAAATCTAACCCACACATCATCTCAGATGATTTCCCTGGCATCAAGTCTCCCATCAGTGCGGCTGTTTATAAGCATGGTGGGTAAACAACACAAGTCTATATCCTATTTTAATCTAGTTCAGTGTAATATATTGTTAAATATTTATATGGATAATGCTCATATTTTAAAAATTATTTATGTCTTCCTTTCCAGGTTTCCTTCACTTCTTTGTTGGAGCAGAGGTGTACAAATATGATGTAAATGTAAGGGAGGTTATTAGAATTAAAAAAGCTAATTCTTGGCTTGAATGTTAACAGATAATTTAAATTATATTTTTATAGGCTCATACAACCTACACTTATAATTGTGCAGGAAATCATATGAAATTTGTAATCTACTTGGCATATAGTGTGTTAAAGTTTACCAACTGGTTTTAAAGTACTTTTTTCAGAGGGCATGAGAAACAGATGTGTGTGTGTGGGGGGGGGGGTGTAAGTACAGTCACTTATGTTATGTTTGCATTCATTCATATCAGTCCATTAACACTTGTATGAGCATTAAATACATTGTAGAATACCTCTACTGCTAATTAGATAGTGTGTTATTTTTTCAGTATCGGTACATTTAGCATGAGATGAGAGAGCATCTCCTTTAAAAGTGTTTATTTTTTTAATAACTGATACTGTAGAATTTGCCCTAAATTTGCCTAATATTTAAAATGTAAAAGATGTAACTGATTTCATACATGACAGACTGTTTAAAATGTATTATTATTGTTTAGATCAAATTTAATTGTCATATTCGGTCAGACTACATGAATAGTTAGATTTTATGCATAACTGGAACTAGTGGTGGACAAAGTACACAAATTCTGTACTTTAGTAAAAGTAAAGATAGGTAAAATATTACTTCGATTAATGTACAGTGGAACCTTGGATTACAAGGATAATTCGTTCTGGAAGCGGGCTTGTATTCCAAAACAATTGTAAATCAAAGCAAATTTTTCCATAAGACATAATGGAAACTCAAATTATTCATTCCACAATATAAAGTAAAAATAAAACAATTTAACCTCCACTTTACCTTTAAAAAACAAAACAAAACAAAAATCCCGACAGATAAGTGTTTCTGTTTATGTGCATGAGTAAAAATAAGAAGCGCATGAGTAATAAATGATCCTCGGTACTCGTAAACCAAGACTTGCTTGTTTTTTTTTTAAGTCAAAATTTATTAAAAATCTTTGCTCGTCTTGCGGAACACTCGCAAACTGCATTACTCGCAATCCGAGGTTCCACTGTATGTAGCAGTGTTCTTTTTATATTTCCACTTAGGCAAAAGTATAAAATTGCTTGCCTTCAAATATACTAAAAATAAAAGTATAACATTATTATAGTTTGGTATCTTTAATTAGGTCAGGGGGTAGCTGGGGGGGGGGGTGACTTCAGGGGTAGCTGAGTGGTTAAGGCATTGGACTACGGTTCGGAAGATCCCAGGTTCAAACCCCACAACCACCGAGTTGCCACTGTTGGGCCCTTGAGCAAGGCCCTTAACCCTCAACTGCTCAGATGTATAATGAGATAAAAATGTAAGTCGCTCTGGATAAGAGCATCTGCCAAATGCCTAAATGTAATTTGACTCTTGTTGATTAATCTACTTATTTTAGGTGAGAAGGCTCTAAAGTCACTCTCAGCTCACAGATCTGTTAATACAAGGTCATTAAAGTAGTCTGACACTTGTATGACGCAAGTACAGTATGACAGAAGGAATTACTTACTTGCGATCATGTTGTACTGAATATCAGCATTGCTATGATGTTGCCATATATGCATATGTATATAATAGTACAAACTCATGTGTGATATTGATTTTGTACTATAGTTCTTTAAATGCACTTTTCAACAGATTATGAACCCTGACTGGCAAAGCTGGTGACAATTAAGTGTAATTACCAGAGGTGGTTTACTTATGAGTATTATGTAGCAAAAATGTGAGAAAAATCAACCATGAGGTGGTGCACAGTCCTGTAAATCCTATAAGTTTTTCTTCATATTTCTATTTATTCTTCTTTAGGACATCACCTAATTTCAGGGGTTCCAGTCTTTGAGATTTAGGCTTGTGTTAGAAGGTGTGAAGTTCACGTTAGCTGTGAACAGAACAATACAGACAGGTCAGAGGAAAATTGGATCAACTTAGTAAGCAATTACTAAGGAGACAGAGTCTTTCCAATGACAACACTATCAGATGTATTTTCACATGGGTTTTGAAGGTAAGTTGAGAGACCTGAACATTCATCATGCAGCTATTGAATCACCCAATAAGGTAGAAGCAGCCCAATGCATAAAATCTTACTGTTACAATTCAGGAGTATTCTGTAAAGTGGTCATTTGAAATGAAAGTTAAAACATTTTTCAGAGATTCAAGTTCATATTCACATGCCTGAATCATTTGGTTTAACTGCTACAAATCTCTCATTTCACCTCAACCCAAAGATGTTCTACTAGATTCGGTTCTGGTAACTGAGGAGGCCAATAAAGTACAATATTTAAGTTAATTATATTTATGAACCAGTTTAGGAAACAATAAGATTTGTGACATAGCACATTACAGCGCTGGAAGTAGCCATTGCACGAAGATCGGCAAATGTGGGCTTTAATTTGTCAAAAACCCGACATGCCGAATATTGCTGTTGTAGCCTACCGATATCAATATATAGACGTATATATGCATAATGTTCTGCTCACCTCAGTTGTAAAAACTAAAATAATGATAAAATAATGAATAAAAACATTAAAATCATTCTGGTCATTTACAACTGATTTCTCCCTCATCTCCAATGCATTTCTGCCCATAGAACATATGCTCAGCTGAAGTTTTTTTTTGTTTGATTGTTTTTTGCATCATTTGTGTAAACTCTATAGACTGTTGCATCAATCACATTAGATCAACAGTCTGTGTCTGAAAAACCACTCCTTTCAATAGTATTGCCATGGTCCTGTCCCTGTCAATGAGATCGCATTTTCTTATTCTGATGTTTATATTAAGAACAGTAACTGAAGCTCTGAACATATCTGCATTATCTTATAGATTAAACTACTGCCAGATTATTATAAAAAAAGAGAGATTTTCCTTATTTAGAAATTCTATTTAGTTTTAAAGTTCTCCAGACATGTTTCAAGATAACTTTAAAAAATAATTGTAAAAGTCCATAACAAAAGTACCCATTGCATTTTAACTACTATACAACATTGCAAAACTGCCAGTAAAATATAGTACTGAATATAAATAATTTATCTTAAATGTACTATATTTAAGTGAACATTAAGCAGTGTGCAAGTGTGGCTATACAATAACTAATCTTTTTATAATAACTTTTCCTGGGACAGTAAGTATTACACATTTACAACTATACATAACCATAATAAGAAGCATTAGAAATGGAAGTATTTCGTTCTTGTGTCCTTTCTTGTGACCTCCTTCTTTGTTGCCTCTTCAGCATTTATTCTGAACTTTTTGCCCATTTCACTCATTCGTCATAATGCAACGATGACAGGAACTTGTCCACATCTAGGTCATGTGGGAAGGAATCAAGAAGCTTCTTCTGTTTCTACAAGATAAAGGAAAATGGCAGATATCTTCTCAACAAATGTTTCTTCAAAACAGATTATTTAAATTTTATTCACTCCTACATGACAGGAAATATCTTTTAATTTCAGGACCCATGGGGTCAAATTCTTTTTCCAGTGAACATTTAACTCCACTCACCTTGGCCTTCTTCTTACTGCCTGATGAACTCGTGAGGTGTAAATCTTTCTTCACTGTAGGGCTCAGGTCAGTGTGCTTGCGCTTCTTTCCTTTGGAAGCACTCGATTTGGCAGCACCAGCCTCCTCCTGGCGCAAGCTGTTTTTTAAAGGCCCTCCTGTTCTGGCAGCACGCGAGAGGATCATGAGTGTATGGGCGGCCATGTTGATGCTGTTCTCGCTCCCTGCCTCGCTGGCTGGGCTGCAGGTTGGAAGGTCAGGTGTAGCAGGAGGAGCCAGGTGTCTGGGTGTGCCCTCTCCTTCGTGCCCGTGCCTTTGCCTTGAGGGTGTTCTCAAACTGTCCAGCAAATCATCCTGGAGATGCCCAGGTACAGGGGTTTTTGGAAGAAGCAGGTCTGAGGAGGTTCTCTTTTTGGGTGGTGTGGAGACAGGACTCTGACTCTGGATGTCTTGTAACATCTCCACTGCCTGCTTGGTAAGTGGACTTGTTTTACATGTTGTTTTTCCCAAACCACCCTGAGACACTGGAGTAGGAGATCTTAGTGTAGACACTATTGGGGCAGCTGCTTGCCAACCACCTTCGACTTCATTCTCCTTGTTTGCAGTGATGTTAGGCGAGTCCTGTGTGACGCTGCTCTCAGAGGGTCCCTCAGGTGTTTTAACAGGTCTTTGTTCACGTTTTTCCTCCTGTAAAACGTCTTTTGTGAAGCTAGTAGACATGGGCTTGAGGCTCTGAGAAGAAGACTTGAAACTGTGCTCAGGGTTTGATAATGCTGCTGAGTCAATATTTTTGGGCTCTAATCTACTAGACGGACTGTTTAAGGATGTGCTGGAACTGACAGTCTGTTCAGACCCGGTTTCTGTTCGAGTGCTTTTTGCAGCCTCTATTTTCTGTTGATTTGTAAAAGCCCTTTCGGATTCCTTTGTTCCTGTACTTTGACTTGGCTCTGATAATCGTATGGTCTCGACCCTTCTCTTGGCATTAGTGTTGCCTAAAATGCAAGGGTGGGGTTGCTCTGTCCTTGTGGATTCCTCCATAACAGGAGAAGATGAAGCTGAATTTGTACTTTTCTGGCTAGTGTTCTCATCAAAGCAAAGTATTCTTCTGTGACTAGAGCTGGCACTGGTTGTGAAGTTTGACTGCTCTAAGCTCTGAGAACTGTTTAAGACTTGATTAGAACCGCTAACTGGTGTGCCACTTTTGCCTGAAAAATGTAAACACCTCCATTTTAGATTTAAAAAATAATGAGGGGAAAAACATGTACATAAAAATTAAGATGATCATTCCTATGTAAAGCTTCTTCCGCATTCCATAAATCTTACCCGATTCCACATTATCCTTAGGCACTAATTTAGGTTTTGACACAACCTTTGCTGACTGGTTCACCAATTTCGGACTTGGCAACGCCAACACCTGTAAAGAATGTTAAGTTACAATTTTTTTTATCTACAGATTTCCAAACAATAAACTCAAGCTTAATCTTCCACCAAAAAACTGATCTGTCTATCAGCACAACATACCTGACTGGGTACCACTGTGAGTTGTCCTGTACTGTTCTGTCCCAAAACAGACACTGGGACTGCCACATTCTGTATCACAGGCTGAACCGGTGATGAAATGATAATGGCTGATGCTAGAAATATACACAGCACTGATCAAGCCACAAAAACACTGGCAATGCTGAATATGAATATGACAAACATCTGATTAAAAATGCAACTAATGCAGCTGTCTACAATTCTTTGACTTACCGGGTGGGAATGGTTGAGCTGCAGTTGGTGCAATGGAAACCACAGTCCGAGGTCGTGGTGGTGTAGCCATAACATGTGAGGGCGAACATACTGCTCCTTCACTTGCACCACCTGAAAGCAGCATCATACTGGAACGCTGGTCAACTCCTGAATTTCGATCGGTCACAACAAAATAGCTGCTTGGTCCTCCGAATGTAGGGTTAGCAGGCAACAGCTGGATGAAACCAGTCTCTGGTGCTATGGGCCGTGCCTGTGCAGGTGGCAAATTTTTCTGCAAACTTATGACTGGGTCTCCAGCAGCCTCGGATCCCTGCAAACAGCTCACTGCCTGCTCAGTCTCCTCTGGGGTAATGGAAGAGCCAGGAGTAGAAGGTGGTACCTTGGTCAGAGATTTGGCTGGGGAGGACAGGAAGATTGTGGGGATAGGCTCACTGCTGATGCTAGAGACAGCTTGGTTTAAAGCAGAATCACTGCCCTGTTGCTCCTGCTCATCACTAATGATGATCTTAAGTGCAACTATCTTATTAGGATCAGACTCAATAGTTTGAGACTGGGAAGGATTAATAACTAAGGAGGCAGAGGAGGTGGGGGTGGTGGCGTCGGCTGTAGATACAACCGAAGCTAATGGCTCAAAGGAAATTGATGCTGTGCTGTTAGTCCTGGTTGTATTGGGGCTAGACTCCATCTCCTGCATTACAGTGTTGAATAACGGAATCTTATTTGTTGCTTGTTGATGACTCAATGTTTGATTCAAAATTGAGGTTTCATTGGTGCTGTAGCATGAAAGCTCCCTTTGATCTGAAACTTCATGAGCTCTTGCAACTAGTTGTGTTTTTCCCCCTTTCTCTGCTCCACATGTATTCCCTGATGTGTCTACTCCCACTTTGGAAGGGGCTTCTGGTTCCTCAGTGGAAACAGAAGCAATTTCATCATTTAATGGAGTCTGAGAAATTTCCTGATGGACTTGCTGTGTCATCCCTTCGGTACTGCATTCCAAGGACATTTCGAACGTTGGATCATCCACCTCCATGCTTGCTCCCTCTTCAGATAAAGATGGGCTTGGTATGTATGGATTAGATGTTGATACAGAATGTCCTTTGTTGTTCAGCTGCCCTTGCAAGGCCTGCTTCTTGCTGACTGGGCCTCTGCTTCTGCTGGTGCCTTTTTTGTTTTGTGCGGTTCCTGGTGAAGTTGCTGATTTCTTAGTAACTGCACATGACTGAGAGGGTGCTGGAACCTGCCTACCTGTGTTTAAAGGAATAGCGGTCTTCCTTTTACTTTTTGCCTCTTTTATGTTCCTACTTCTTAGTATTCTTGTGGCAGTTTCTCCGCCTAATGTGGAACCTTCCAGTCCAGTCCCTTATAAGATTTAAAGAAATACATTAATACATAATTAAAAATAAATAAATAAAACACACAATTATCTTGTGTTAACAAGTAATAATAATAATAAGTAATTTTGTGGTCAAAGAGCTTCAGTGCTATGAATAAAACATTCCCTGTCTGGACATGTAAAAATGATATGTAAATAAGAAAGTAATCTTTGCAGAAGGGTCAAATCATTGTAAATAAGTTCCTATGATTGGAATTGGTTTAAGAATTGTCCAACATATTATTACAGCTATTCTGAAAGGATAGTGCTAAAATGTCTATTTTGTGAAATTAGAAAAAAATATTCATTACTTATATGCTTGATAAAGTTGGATCATAAGAAAAAAAAAACTATACTATAGACTAAACAGGGAGAATGCTAGGGAGAATGTATACTGGACTTTTGAGCAATGAAAAAAGGTCATGTGGTCTGATCAGGTCAGATTGACCCTGTTTCAGCAATGAGTGCATCAGGATAAGAAGGAAAGTGCATCATGCATAGTGCCCACTGTGTAAACCTCTGGAGGTAGTGTTATGATGTGGGGTTGCTTTAGGCTCAGCACCATCCAAAAAAAAATTACATTTTAAAAATGCTGAAAACGGGAACATTTCCCAAAATTCATCACAATGACCGTTAATCAGAATTAATTAAAGCCCGTGGGACAGTTATACTAGAGCTTACATAATGTGACCGTACCCGTGTCTGTAGCACTATCCACAGGAGCAGGCTCATCGCTCTCCTGAGTACTGTTACTTCTATCAGCAATCTCACAACCTTCAGAAGTTTTATTTTTCCCTGCAACCAGTTAAACAGTTACCTGCTAGTAAGCAGTGCGTACAAGATAGATACAAAATGCACATGACATTGTATATCAATTGTCAACTAGTAGCTTGCAAACCAAAATGAAACAGTTTTAAACACCCAGATAAGTGCTCTGTGGGTGTATGAATGAATGAAGTAATTTGCTTGAACTAATATATATATATATATATATATATATATATATATATACACACAAACAGTAATTCAATCAAATGAATGCAGGATGATCTAGAATTATGATTAATGTTTTTTTTGTACAATATCAATATAATGCACTCATTTTAGTATATATTTATATATACCTATACAAATACACCAGCTCATTTTTACAGTTAAAGAGGCCAACCACATGGCAAGGGCACAATGGATAAAATCGTACAGATGGAAGGTTTTTCCATACTCTTTCAAGTAATACTTAAACCTGCAAATAACTATACAATGGTTGAGGATACAAAGATCACATTTTTCTTTCATTCTGATGTTCGATGTAAACATTCACTGAAGCTCTTAACCATACTTTGATGCACTGTGCCTCTGCCAGGTGATTGGTTGATTGGACAATTACAGTGGTGTGAAAAACTATTTGCCCCCTTCCTGATTTCTTATTCTTTTGCATGTTTGTCACACAAAATGTTTCTGATCATCAAACACATTTAACAATTAGTCAAAGATAACACAAATGAACACAAAATGCTGGTTTTTATTATTTAGGGAGAAAAAAATTCCAAACCTACATGGCCCTGTGTAAAAAAAGTAATGGCCCCTGAACCTAATAAATAGTTGGGCCACCCTTAGCAGCAATAACTGCAATTAAGCGTTTGCGATAACTTGCAACGAGTCTTTTACAGCGCTCTGGAGGAATTTTGGCCCACTCATCTTTGCAGAATTGTTGTAGCTTTATTTGAGGGTTTTCTAGCATGAACCGCCTTTTTAAGGTCATGCCACAACATCTCAATAGGATTCAGGTCAGGACTTTGACTAGGCCACTCCAAAGTCTTTATTTTGTTTTTCTTCAGCCATTCAGAGGTGGATTTGCTGGTGTGTTTTGGGTCATTGTCCTGCTGCAGCACCCAAGATCGCTTCAGCTTGAGTTGACGAACAGATGGCCGGACATTCTCCTTCAGGATTTTTTGGTAAACAGTAGAATTCATGGTTCCATCTATCACAGCAAGCCTTCCAGGTCCTGAAGCAGCAAAACAACCCCAGACCATCACACTACCACCACCATATTTTACTGTTGGTATGCTGTTCTTTTTCTGAAATGCTGTGTTACTTTTACACCAGATGTAACGGGACACGCACCTTCCAAAAAGTTCAACTTTTGTCTCGTCGGTCCACAAGGTATTTTCCCAAAAGTCTTGGCAATCATTGAGATGTTTTTTTTTTTATCAAAATTGAGACGAGCCTTAATGTTCTTTTTGCTTAAAAGTGGTTTGCGCCTTGGAAATCTGATATGCAGGCCGTTTTTTGCCCAGTCTCTTTCTTATGGTGGAGTCGTGAACACTGACCTAAATTGAGGCAAGTGAGGCCTGCAGTTCTTTAGATGTTGTCCTGGGGTCTTTTGTGTCCTCTCGGATGAGTTGTCTCTGCGCTCTTGGGTAATTTTGGTCGGCCGGCCACTCCTGGGAAGGTTCACCACTGTTCCATGTTTTTGCCATTTGTGGTACCAGACTGATAGATCTCAATTACTTTTGTTCTCATTTGTTCCTGAATTTCTTTGGATCTTGGCATGATGTCTAGCTTTTGAGGTGCTTTTGGTCTACTTCTCTGTGTCAGGTAGCTCCTATTTAAGTGATTTCTTGATTGAAACAGGTGTGGCAGTAATCAGGCCTGGGGGTGACTACAGAAATTGAACTCAGGCGTGATAAACCACAGTTAAGTTATTTTTTAACAAGGAGGCAATCACTTTTTCACTTTTTTGGGGGGGATTTTTTTTTCTCCCTTAATAACGTAAACCTTCATTTAAAAACTGCATTTTGTGTTCAATTACGTTATCTTTGACTATTAGTTAACGTTTTTTGATGAGCAGAAACATTTAAGTGTGACAAACATGCAAAAGAATAAGAAATCAGAAAGGGGGCAAATAGTTTTTCACACCACTGTATATGAATGCGCAGTTGTATGTGTTCCTATAAAACAGGACAATGTGTTTACACAGCATACATATGCACGCACATGCATTAGGGTCTAGAAATGGCATGTCTGCTTGAATTAACATGATAAATCTTACCATAATCAAAGAGGTCAAAGAGAGCCTGAAAGGCAGGATCTGACTCTGTCTGTTCTAAAATATCCTGGATGGCATCATCAGTCATATGAATCTCGCCCTAAACATAACCCAGAAAACATTAGCCACAAATTTTACTTCTATAATATTTTTCATGAACAAAGGACAATGTTTATCTCTTACTACATGAAGACAAAATAAATACATTCACATGGCATTACTTCATACCCCAATTTGCACTACATTCCCTTTGAAGCCTCTAGACTAGTTTAAATCCCATTAAATCCCATCAAAAAACAAAAGCATGCATTTTAAGTCTTCTCTGTCCAGTGATTGGACAAACACCCACTGATGGAGACTGAAGCCCTACCTCTTCATCAATCAAAGTACTAAATTTAAATAACTATTTTTTAACAGTATTCTTAGTCCCTGACCCATTTATCTTAGCAAGATATTTTTTAGGATTATGAAGCACTTCTGCAAGTGAGTCTGGATAAAGGTATCTACTGAATGCTGGAAACATCAGTTAAAATGATTAAATGAATCCTTCACCTGTAGGCCCAGTATTTCATCTATGGATTGTTCTTGCTCCACTGTGCTGCACACAGCCTTTGATGACTGCGGGCTGTTATCGCTGTTAACAGATATAACAAAGAATCATTACTTACATACCTGAACACCAGCAATGTGACATCTAAATATCCATAACAAGAACAGGAAAATGTTGCACATCTGTAAAAATTCATTACCTGGCCAGAATTTTGTTGATATTTTCTGCAAGTTTTTCTTGTAAAGATCTGTCATTTAGAATCTTTTCTCTGGCATTCTCAATCACCATTTGCTGCAAAGGAAAAAAGCATACCACTAACGATAAAACAGTCCTACACTGTGATTTAAGTAAACCCTTAAAGCAGCAATGTGCAAGGTGAGGAAATTGTTTTCTTTAAACTTACAGACAAATTCTCCGTCACAGCCTCCTGGCTCTGTGATTCCACAGTGAGCATGCTTGTCACTGTAATTCCTCTGCTGATTCCAATCTGACCCGCTCTTCGTCTTGGAGAGTCACTGGATTAACACAGAACATGCCTTGATGTCATGGTTAATTTCAGCACCAAGCTGACTGGGATCATGACTACTTGTTGTGACTTCGATTTGCATAGAGTAAAGTTAGAATAAACTCCCCATAAACTTTGTCTTACCATTTCCTGCGACCTGGAGATAATGGCCCTGGTGTGAATCTATGGTCAGGTACTATTATTTGCAAAGGTGTGTCTTCTGTGAATGGAAGAACACAAATAACAAACCATTATTTTAAAACCTTCTGGAACATAACTGTACACATACATGTTTAATTAATTAGTTTAATATTCAGGTCTCACCTGACTGAGAGAGGTTGATGGTAGAGGGTCTAGTGTGGGATGTATAGCACACAGGGGTGGAGTGTCCCAAGATGCCCTGGGAAGCCGCGACAGGCCTGGCGACACAGTTCCCTGGAGTAGAAACAGTCAGACCCGCAGTGGAAGGAGTCTGAGACAAGGCCCTCTGACGCCGCATACTCTGAATGCTGTTCTGGGTGCGGACTGTTCGCAATACAAGAACCAGTAATAATGGTTAAAAATTTATAAACACTTCCATAATGAAAAAAAATGCATTGTAAAGTTATGCTTCCTATGCACGTCACTATTTAATGACTTGAATTTCTGATCACAACTTTTAGTTAAAGTAACTATCAAATAAACTAGGGATGCACCGAAATGAAAATTCTGGGCCGAAAACGAAACCGAAATTTTTGGATGCACTTGGCCGAAAACCGATACCGAAACCGAAAATGGCTTCATTAAAAAACATGTTTAAAATATTTTTTTTGTTTGTATTAAAAAAACTACAAATTAATTAAGCAATCAAACTTTTATTGATAATAAATAACAGTAATAAGGCTGTTTAACAATAACAAAACTTGCTTCCAAGTGCTTCCAAACCGCCGACAAACTCCGTGTTTGATGCGTGATGACAGCGCGAACGAGACGGGAGGATGGGAGAGGCGTGGCGACAATTTCGGCTTTTATTTTCGGCGCTTTCTTACGTTTCGGCCGAAACCGATAATGCTATTTCGGCCGAAAATTTTCGGCGGCCGAAATTTCGGTGCATCCCTAAAATAAACATCATGTATATTAATCTTAAAGGGTGTACAAGATTTATTTTAGTATAGAATAGAGTTGACACTTTTTATCAACATGTTGGTCTAGTTTCTACATTCTGTTTAATGCTGTTTAACTACCAGCTGATAGTAGAGCCAGTTGGATTTATCATGTCCTCTACTATAAATTCTGTTTAAAGAGATAACCTTTTAAAGCTATAACGTTCACATTAATACTTCTATCTACATCAGTGTGTCATCTTCCAGATTGGGAACTCCCCAAGCCAGGTTAAAGTTAGTTAGCTTTCTCACTTTGGGGATTTTTTTTTTTATAATGTGATATTGAATCCTACTTAGGAAAAAGAAATATGGTTTAACACCAAACCCTGACCTTTATCCTCATGTGTGAAATCAATGTATCCTTGCAATTAATATTGAGTCCCAGACAATATTAACTGCTTATAAATATAAACCCCTATCCCCCATCCCCCCAAAATCAATAAAATTTCTTTTCACATCACAAATATTTTAATATAAAAATAGTTTCACGGTGGACCTTAATTTCATAGCTTAAATAAACAGTGTGTTTGATGTTTAACTAGTTTTTAGTTTACCTTAGCAATTTAGTTTATCAGAATATGCTGATTGGTCAGACTGCTATAAATGCATAAAACTAAAATATACCCTCTACTGAGCGATCAATTTAGCTGTTCAATTTAACAGAATACAACTGGCGAGTTATAAACTAGGTACTAGGTAACTTGTTCTCTAGTGCAGTGGTTTTTACAGCGTACTTTATGAAGCATGGCCAGGGGGTCGAAAACGATGTGATTTTGTTTCAATGGAATAAATCATTTCCAGATTATAAAATCTATTATATTTAAAGATTTAAGCACTAACCAAGTCAACCTAATTCTAATGTGTTCAGAAATAAAACGATATATGACACCAAAATTTTTTAAAATATAAAATGCTTTTTACATGCAGCAAAACTGAGAGGATCAATGGGATTAATTTTACAGTTAAAGAGGTGTATGGCTAAAACAATATTTGAAAACAGTTGCTCCAAAGCAGTACTCATTATAACTTTTTAGATTAGACACAGATTCAACTTACGCCGCTGGATTTGTTGAACAGCAGGAGAGTTTTGCATAGATCTGTAAAAAATTAAGCATACTTTTTAAGCAAGAAAGTTTTGTTAAAAAACTAACTTCAAATATCCATATTAATACTAAACACATATGAGCTTTTGGCTCACTTGATTTGGTTGAGGGTGAAGTCCAGCCTTTTCCATAATGAGGTCATTACAGCTGGTATTTGATTCTCTTGACATGTTTCTATAAAAGAAATACATGTGAGTAATGACAGTACAACTGATTTAAGTCAAAGAGACATCATAACTTATGTATGAGCTGCTACCTTTTGCTTTTGCAGCAACGTATTCATTTAGTATTGTGGTCAGGTTTTTTCCAAAAAGGGACTGTAAAAACAAGATCATTCATATTAGACATCTATCAGGTGTTTATGTGTTAATTATACCGGGTCACTCCATGGATATTGCAGCCATTTGCTAGCCACTTGTGACATTTCAAGCAGGGCATTGTGAGGTCACTCTTATACCATTCTGTAGATTGTATGTAGATAAAAACTAAAAGAACAGATATGGGCTTCATCACTAATCACTGCATTCTGCTAATTTGTGGCATCCATTTTTGCTTATACCGCAGTTAAAAATTCACTGATGCAACACGTTCACACCTGCACAGCAGTAACTGGAGAGGCGCTTGCCTTGAACGAAAAAAAACGGACTGATAAGACAGTGTGGCCAACAGAAGTTTTAATATCGTTTTTAATTCATCCTTGTGCATGTAATAGTATTTCGTTGCTTAATCATGTTTGGGTGCTGATGTGGGTCTTTTGCCACATATGTCATGTCTGATTGGCTTGTCACCATAAGCATAGGGATGTTCTTTAATATACATGTTGAATTTTACCCTAGTTTGGCTGCAGTGTTCCTGGAGTGACCCTACTGCATATCAGCATTTAAACAAAATGTTGGATTATTGCTATGAACAGCATCTACAATGACCAAATCAATCATGTGGAAGAATCATGAACATAAACAGGTTAAATAGGGGGTTCAAAAAGTTGCCATACAAACACGCAGGCAGGTATAACTCCATCCTCAGAGCTGTGTTCAGCATACTCTCTCAGGTTAGGGCTCTCCAGGATAAACGCCCGACTTGTAGCACTCAGTCCTTCCTGCTGCAGATATCCTACACACACACCACCAACAACAGCTGTGCTTTCACCAGGACAATAACTCATAATTCTAGCCGTCCAGCAGGGTGGACCGACATAAATTAGTATTAAAATGTGTATTCTTATCATTTTTAATGTTGTTATTGTTGTTTCTCTCTTGTGTTCAGAGCCCGCAGCTGCTCTGCGTGCTAGTCTGTAACCTTAACAACGCAGTGCAGAAATGTCTGAACTTACCCAGCACAAGTCTCGCGACATCAGACGGAAGCAGCATGTTTAGATCTTAGTTTATCTGGAAAACGAAATTAAATTGTATACGAATGCTTTGTAAAGGCATCTATTACCAAACATCATTATGCTTAATAGAAATATCGCTGTCGGTTTGGGTCAAATGTTCCATAAAGCGAAAAGGCGCGGAGAAGCTCGAGTCACCCGGATGTGCTTCAGTACCAGACGTGCTGGGAATTGTAGTTTTCCGGTATTGCCCAAGAGTGTTCGGTTGTTTTTTTTTCTAACCAGTTTTTAATTAGGTTTTCTTTCAGATCTTCTGTATAGAGTATTAGCACTAGTGTTTGTCTGTTTCTGTTTACCAGTTTTTGTCTGTTCCAAAATGATATATTTCAACAAATATATACAGTCTTATATTCCTTCCACAG
The DNA here is from genome assembly GCF_024256425.1 of Clarias gariepinus. NCBI lineage: Eukaryota > Metazoa > Chordata > Actinopteri > Siluriformes > Clariidae > Clarias > Clarias gariepinus. Next base: position 18,789,837 of record NC_071110.1, read on the forward strand.
GTGCTTATTTAAAAATGCATGTGTGGGTGTTAGAGCTTACAATAGGTGGGTGGACAGTGGTGGTGAAGTGGATGTCACTGAGGGGCCCAACTTGGAAATTGTGTCCTCCTGTCCTTAATCTCTAATTTATAATGTCTGGCCTGTTCCCTAGTTTCATATCAGGAGTCTTCCAGTCTGGCTTTAAGCTCTTAATCATTATCTATGCAGACCGATTTTTTTGTATGGATTGGATGACACTCAGAGCCTCTGGAATGCTAAGATATTAGCATTGGCAAAAAAAAAAACAAATACTCTACAATGGCAAGGTTTGTGATTCCAACTTTAACAGAGTTATCACAGTCAAGAAGGAAAGAAGAAACTTAGCTGGAAAGAGAACAGAGAGTAGCATCAGGAAGGCTACGAATATCTTCTTCTTTAAGGATGATAGATGGTATTGACTGCAGATTCTTCTAATACACTTGATAAATTAAGATAACTACAGAACAAAAATGGCATGTGTTACTGTGAATTGTGCAGAATTTCAATTAAATTTAATTGTACATTTACAGTGCTTTTAACAATTGTCATTGGTGCAAAGCAGCTTTAAACAATCAAAAGAAAACTATGGAAATTTGTATGAAATGTGAAAAATATGAATCAAAATGATCAGATAATCCCTGATGAGCATGCCAACGATGACAGTGACAAGGAAAAACTCCCTGAGATGGCAATCGGAAGAAACATTGAGAAAAAACAGACTCAACAGGGAACCCATCCACATTTGGGCTATTTATGAATTTGGAATAATTGTGGATACTTTTATTATATAAATGCTGGTCTAAAATATTTATGTCTACCTTTTTTAGGATTGTCATTCATAAAAACCAAATTATCCTTTTTCCACTGGTACATGTCATAACTCTCTGTCTATATCATTATGTTGTACACAAAAGTGCATGCAGGTGTCTCCACCTGACACTGTTGTTCTGTTCTGCCTACTCCAGATGCTACACTTTACCTTGTTGTAGTTTTGCACATATTCTGTTATAGTAATTCTGATGCAGTCTTTATGCACCTTGGATCTTACATTTTTAAGTCTTACATTTTTGCACATTATTCCTTTTATCTCTTTGCACCACCTTAACTGATAATACATATTGAATATCATTATTAAATGTTATGTCCTTTTTGTCCCCAATTTTCTCATTTTACAAGGATAGCATTAAGACCTTCTCTGATTATGTACAAATATATTTTTTAAAATATATCCAAGTAGGACATGAATGCTCTGAAATAACATAGATCAGTTAATAGCCTTAACCACCATATTATTTGTAATACAAATGTTGTTATATGTTTACGAAGTCTGCATTATTATGTACATAATCATTCGCCATTTTCGAAAATAAATTAAAACATTAATAAATGACCAACACTACATTTTTGTCTGTAAAGAAAGCATCATATTACGTGACAGACCTAATGTAGGCTTATCATATATACACTCATCATATACAATATACCACTTTGTCCTGTATACAGGGTTGTGACAATGGCATTAGGCGGCGTACACCCTGGACAGGATGCCAATCTATGCTCCTGGGTTTTGTAAGAAAATAGAAAGTTGCAAATGTGACAAAGTAACCAGAAGAATTATTAAACTGCACAAACCTATATGTAAAATTACTGGTATTTTTAAACAGTTTTTACACAAAATATTAACTGTGTTTATTTTATTACTGTTTAGTGATTTTATAGAAGTTTATTTCATGTAGAAATGTTTTCAAAAGCATATTTTATTATGCCTTTTTTCTAGGTTCCCAGCTGTTAGGTTTTACTGTGTGTGCTGGAGAATATGACTTCTTCTAATAACTTGCTTCTTTTTATTTAAGAGCATATATATATATATATATATATATATATATATATATATATATATATATTTTTTTTTTTTTTTTTTTCTGAAATCTGGTCTGTCATGTAATATGTTGCTTACAAGCATGCAAATAGTTTTCTGTACTATTATTTATTAATTTATAAGACATGTTTGAAAATAGTGAGTGGTTTTGTACATAACAATGCAGGCAGATTTAAAATATATAACTACAATTCGTAGCACATGTAATAAGCATTTGTGAGGTCAGACGCTGATGTTTGATGAGAAGACCTGGCTTGCAGTCTCCGCTCTAATTTATCCCAAAGGTATTCTGTCGGGTTGAGGTGCAGGCTAGTCATGTTCTTCCACACTAAAACTCACTCATCCATGTCTTTATGGACCTTGCTTTGTGCACTGGTGTGCAGTCATGTTGGAACAGGAAGGAGACATCCCCAAATTGCTCCCACAAAGTGCATATATATATATATATATAGAGAGAGAGAGAGAGAGAGAGACTATATATATATATATATATATATATATATATATATATATATATAGTCTCTAAATATCCTGTTTTAGTAAAAACTGCACAAGACTTTTATTGTAGTGAAATACCGCCTCCTGCCCAGGCTGAGATAAACAGAGAGAGAGAGAGAGAGAGAGGAGTAGAGAGGGAGAGAGAGAGGGGTATAGAGGGAGGGCTGAGCTGCTCCTCGCGGATTAACCTGCGTTGAAGGAATATTATTATTGTTATTATTATTTACGTTGGAGTCTGTGAGTGTAACGTGCACTATGACGACTACTGTGGCTAAAAGGTCAGTATTACATATTTTCTCTTATTGGTTTATTACACGCATTTGTTCGGGAAATGTGCCTGAACTAAAGAACAGCTGGCTAACTGCAGCTAACAGGCTAACTGCAGCTAACATGCTAATACACACAGAGACACACAGGCAGGGAGTAAAATGTCTGTGAGATGAGGTCTCCCAGCGTGCTCGGGTCAGGAGACCAAGGCTCCACTACAGACTTCTGTTTATTTCTCATGAATTGAGTTTTTGGTCTGAAAGCGTGAATGTGAGCAGTGTTAATTTTCATGTAAAGGTCAGGAGTGGAGCAGAATAAACAGGTTTGCAGCATAAAGTGCAAAACAAAGCCCCAGCACTCGGCTAGGAGCAGCCAGCCATGTTATTATTAGGTTTTGGTCTGAGACACTGTTCAATGGAGAGTGTGTGTTTGTTGATTGAAATTGTTAGGAAGTTAACCCATTCATAAAATTTCAGAAAAAACACCGTTGTACATCTTTATATTTTCTTATTTACTTATCTGATGTTTTTGTTATCTTTTTAAAGATAATATATAATTTGCAGTTTATTTCAGCATGTTCTAACAAAAAGAAACTGTGTGTGTGTGTGTGTGCATGCAGATATACATAGACAGATACAAACATATATGCATTTCATCTCACACACACACACATATATACATTTTTTATATATAATTTATGTATAGATACATTTTTAAGAATTATATTTTGCCTGTGTTGTGTGAGTTGGTGTGTCTGTCCCATAATCTAGTATCTGAGCTGCAGGGAACACTATGTTTCTTTCATACACTCCGCCCCTCCAGCTCAGCTATGTTTATGACCCTCTTATGGACACGCCTCCCGAAGTGAACTTTCATGAACTAAGTACACTTGAAGAATGTTCAGCAAGACACCCTTTCGGTCAGTATTTTGAACAAATCAAATTTGAAAAGTGTTAAAATGAGTGGTTTGGCTCAGACTGAGTGATGGGTTTCAAATGTTTTGGGGTGTATCGTGTCTGTCCTTCACAGACAAGCACAGAGGAGAGTTGCATGCAAAGTGTTGGGACTTGATGTCAGCAGAGTACTCAATGTTCCTAAAATATGGCGGAAGTTCGTCAGAGCCATGGTCGAAAGACACACACATGCTCTAACTCTCACATGCTCACACTCTCTCATGCTCTCATACCAAACAACTGGCCTTTTGAATTAGAGCACAGGTCTTCACCTTTTATTCTACTTGGAGCTCACATGTGAGCTGTGCACAAACATTTGATTAGTGTAATCTAATTAATCATAAACAAGTTTTTTTTTTTTTTTTTAACATTCCACCTTTGCTCCTGTTTTAAAATGATGGTACAAAACATTTTGTATGGAGTTACCAACACTTTTCTTTATTAAAATTTACAATATAAAATAGTTTAAAACTGGCATATTTGTGTTTTTTAAAGGTACTAGTTGCTTAAGCTTATAACTAAGTTTGTTTAATAATAATCATAACATCTCTCATGGTAAAAAGTCAATCATTGATCATGGGCTCCTTGCAGGACTTTGAGGCCCATCTTAAGAACCTAAAAATTATAAGAGATGTGAATGTTTAGATTTTTTTTTTTTTTTTTTGCAACTTTTTGAAATATATTTAATAATCAATTATACTTACCCATATTGCCAAGTGTTTATCCTATCATATCTAACTTTGACATAACTCTCACTTTGATAGAGTTTGTAAGAACGTAACTCCGAAATCCTAGTGTTTGTGACTCTGACTCCTATGTACATTAGAAAACTCAGCAGTTTATTAAACATTTTTTCTCCTGCCACCTCCTACATTGGCTGTTTGGTTTTGTTTCAACTTGCACAGGCCTGAGGCGAAGTGGCTTGACCTGCATGACCTTAAGCATTGTTCGTCTGCAAGAACAAGTTTTTGACAATACTAAAGTACTTCAGGATAAAGAGAATTATCACATTCAGCTCTCACACATATCCCAAAACTGTTTATTGATTTGAAATGTTCCTGAATTATGATTAAAATGTGTTTTCAACCGCAGATATACCATATTTATTAATATGTTACAAATATATGATGCATATTATTACAGGCTAGAGATGGGAATAACCAGGGTACCATATTATTAGGATACCTAAGGGCAGATTCAATTTGTATTGAATTCAATTCTGTAAGTGGACAATTTTATAAACATCTCGATTCTATAGTAAACTTTTTTTTTGTATTTTGTTACAATTCTAAAAAAACTTAGCAAATAGTTTTCACCTGCCTGCCAATGTGTGAATAGTTTAGAGCACCACCTGTAGGATTATCAATAAACAGCTAAATTTTGCCACCTCAAATGAAAACATATATAAATTCTGAAAAGCTTTAGATGCATGAATTGCCACATGAGTGAAATGTGATATGTAACTAAAATCATTTTTTCCCTCTCAATTTTTTTCCCATCTCTATTACGCCTCTAGTTCTATCCTAGCCTCAAAAAGGAGTAGTAACCCAGCTCTGATTTTATATTGGCAGTTGTCCTGGTTATATATGAGCACTGCATGCCCACTCTATATGTGAAGTTGAGAACTCATGTCATGGTTAGGTTCTGTACAGCATTTTCTACACATTCCACAAGTTTTTGTTTTGAATGAACAACAATATTTCAATGAGACAAACTCCACCAGGGTTTAGAATGAAGGCCATACTGAACTGATGAAGTCAGTCATCTTCTTGCACCAGTCACATTTTTTTTTCATTACCCTGTACAGCTTTGCGTCATTCGTATGATGTTTATTCAGGGTAAGGTTTTAAGCTGGTTGTTCATTCCCTGGTTAGGATAACAGCCTGTGTACTATTGCAGACAGCTGTGTGTTTGTTTTGGATTTAGTGTCCTTCAAGGAGTATTAAACTTACATCCTGGGTTTTTGTGCTGTTTGTTATTAAACTGTCCACTAAGTCCAGACATGCCTTTTCTGCTCATTCTGAAAAAAAAAAGCAAAGAGGAGTAGAACACAGACATGTTTTCTATTTTTGAGATTGTTTTTTTTACACATGAACTGTTTAAGGGGAAGTTATTGTAAAGGAAAGACGATGCTCCAAAACAGGCATCTTAATTTTTCAAGTATATGGTTTCAGTGTTGTATTGTGATTTAAGAATTCAGGATTTAATGAATCCAAGCGTCTGATTTGTTCCTGGAGCACACCCTACAAGGATGTTTTCATGTTTCCGAACTACGCTTTAGTGAGTTTATTGGTTTAGACGATAGTGAACAAACAGCTGCTAGTTTTACTCCTGTTACGTCATGAAATTTATTATTTTTCTGCTCATCTTGTCAGGTGTTTAAAACAACCTCACCATAATATTTGCTAAGGTTTGTTCGAAAATTATCATGCAACTAGTTCATATATGTCTTTTTTTTTTTGTTCTTGTAGTTAATAAATAAACAATAAATTTGTTTCTTTGGTTTTAACCATAATTTTGTGTGGAGTTTTAAAGACGTTAAGTACACCTTTAGGACACTGAGTTACATAACAGGATTTTAAATTCTCTGGGCTTTCTTTCATTAAAAAGGGCATGTCTTTTAAACCAGTTTCTTGTCACAATGCAAGCTTTGATTGAAAGACTGAAGCTTTTCTTGTAAGTGGTAGAAAAGTGTGGCGACCTCGCATATTGTGACTGACATTCTGCAGGTCCCAGCAAACAAAGTCACAAGACAGGTTGAATTTTACTTTTATGGGGTCAAAGAAACGTTAGAAATGAAGCTCCTTGGACCAACAGCAACCATGTTGATTATCATTGATCATCATACATATGAAAAAGTTTCGGGTATATACAGTACGCTGAGCAACAGATTTACCTATTTAGTTTTTTTGTTCAGGGTCTCTTTATATATTTGAAATATAATAACATAAGTTAATAGAAAGTGCTGCAAGCATTATCCAAAAACAGAAGAGGCCATATTGGTCATTTGGGTGCGGGGGGTGGCTTGAAAACAGTCCGGTGCACAACTCTACTTAGGGGCATATTGAGGATTCAGCTGGTGTCTCATGATGGGGTGTTGGGGTTAGGGTGCACAGGAGGGGGCCTGGAGGATGGGCTCTGATGCCTAACAGACATCAAGCATTTCTGTGGGGGAAGGGGGTTGAGTGGGAAGAGAGTTAAACGGGGGTTTTGCCTTAGTGAAAGTTGATCTGGCATGCCCTAATTGACAAAACAAAACCTGACAGCCCCGGGACACTGGCATTAATATTAGGGTGCAGAAAGAAAAAGTGGATTAGTCCTAGTTGGGTGTTTTTGGGGGTAGTTCTATTTTAGTTTTATCTAGGTATAAAAGTTTTTCTTGCGAAATTTGAATCTGAACTGTAATAAACTTACTTTTGTTTTTTTCATAAACAAAAGCAGCCACCTATTTAAGTCAGGTTTGTGTTTGTGACACATTGTTAAATTGTTTTCAGTTTTAGGACACTCACTCACTTCCTCACTAACTAACTATCTAAAGTTAAGTTCAGCCTTTATTTGCCACATACATTACTGCACAGTGAAATTCTTTATTCTTCGCATATCCCAGGTTCTTGTTAGTAGAAAGGGGTCAGAGCGCATAGTCAGCCATTTTTTACGGTGCCCCTGGAGCAGACAGGGTTAAGGGCCTTGCTCAAGGACCTAACAGCAGCAAATTGGCGGAGCTGGGACTCGACCCGCCGACCTTCCGATCCGTAACTCAAAGCCTTAGAACACTGAGCCACCACTGCCCCCTAACTAACTAGACGGGGTACACCCAAGAACAGGGGGCCAATTTGTTATGGGACATAAGCATGCACACACTCGCACACACTATGGGCAGTTTGGAAATGTCAATTAACCTAATGGCTTTAGATTGTGGAAGGAAATCGTAATACCCAGAGGAAACCTACCAAGCATGGGTAGGACATGCAAACTCCACATGTACCGACCCAACAGCGAGACTGAAGCGCTCACCGTATAATTTTTTTTTACATCACTCTCTCTGTAGGCCAAGCTCGGAGCAGAGGAAGGTACGTCTGCGTGATGCAGCTCGCTGTAGGCGGAGTCAGGAGACAGAGGTTTTCTACGAACTCGCCCACTCGTTGCCCCTGTCACGCCGCATCACCTCCCACCTAGACAAAGCTGGGATCATGAGGGTGACCCTTAGCTACCTGCGTATGCGCCACCTTCTCCACTCCCGTAAGTTGATGATCAGATCCGAAAATCACTGAGAATGCTGGTGACATTCTGACTGGGGCAAGAAATTTTTTCCCTTTCGATATTTTTTTCAATAATCATCTTTCTGAAAGAAGAGAAAAATATTTTTAAAAGTTATGCTTTTGGCCTTTTTATTAATACTTTTGTTTTTGCTATCTGTGACTTGGTTTTCTATGCAGCTTGGACCAAGGTACCAGATACCTCGGAGGAGGAAGAGGAACCCACTGATGCTTTCTACCAACAGGCGCTCGCTGGATTTATCCTGGTGTTGAATGAAGAGGGAGACATGGTCTTCCTTTCTGAAAATGTCAACAAGTTCATTGGGATCACACAGGTCTGTGCAGCACTTAAAGTGCTAATTCCTCTCTGAAGAATGAATTCTGTGTATAATGCAATAGTCAGGTCCATACATTTTGGAATAAAGATAAGTTTTTTTGGCATTTCGCCTCCGTATACAACCACATTAAAATGAGGTACTTAGTATCTGAGGAAAAACAAGACCATTTTCATCAGTCCAAAGAATCTGGCAAAGCTCTCTGGCAGAGTCTAATGTGGCCTTTCTGTTCTTGAGCGTTACCAGTGCATTGTGCCTTTGTAAACCATCTATATTTATGACATCTATTTCCTTAAGAATGTTCCTGACTTGATGTTGTGAAAGGGTATTTCTTCACCACTGAATGTCTGGTCATTCCTTGTGTAATCTTCTCTAGCTGGAGCTGCTTGGCCAGTGTGTGTATGATTATGTCCATCCATGTGATCAAGAGGAGCTGAGAGACCTTCTTACTACCAAACCCGGTAAAATAATTTTTAAATGGAAGTGCCTAAAGAAATTCATGTTAACTTATGTAAGCTAATTGCAGTGTCTTTTTTTCCAATATAGGACTCTTTAAGAAAAGGTCTGAAAGTTGTACAGAGTGCAACTTCTTCCTGAGACTGAAAAGCACACTTACAAGCCGTGGCAAAACAGTGAACATCAAATCAGCCACCTGGAAGGTATTCTCAACTTGATTTTGCAGTAATGACTGAATGACGTGAGATAACATGTTTGTTCCAGAGGATTTGATGTCCCAGTTGCAATGCTGCAATCTAAATTTAAAGGAGAGTAGATAGTCTATTGACAAAATCAGAATAGTAATGCTGTACATGATCTTCTCTATGATAAAGGCTTGTTTTGTTTATTTTCATTCAGAGTTCTAATCTTTAGCCCTTAGGCACTGTACATTAAGAAAAAACTGATTTAAACAAACACAATGCACTGAGTTAATTTAAAAAGTGAAAATGTTTCACTTTTTAAAAAGAAAATGCACCATTAAATTGATCAGGTTTAGTGTACACAGAACAGCAAAAAGTAAAAACACACCTGCAGGTTAATGATGACATGTATAAATAAATAAACCTTGAATTGCTTTAACATTTAACAGACTTTGATGCATACATTATTAATACTGTGTAGATTTTCTTTTAGCAGTTTTAAGAGCAACAACTTGCAGAGGCATAGAGTGAGGGAGCTGTTCTTAACAAATATTTGAACAGCACTAAGACGTCTTTTAGATGGCCCAGGTCATGACACTGTTCATATGTTACCCTTTTCCTTAAATTGAACTATAATTAACTATGTTAATAATAAAGAAGCATTACAAGATTCCTAGTAAACAATCTTGCCTCTATGAAAATCAGAAATTTCTTTGGATTTTTACTTTTTCTTTGTTTTTTTTTAAAGTTATAATATGTTATATAAAGTTATATTCCAATCTGAAACTAAAGAAACAAATCATGGTCAAAATATCAGCAACATATTTTAGTGCACAAATTTATCAAAAACCCTTTGGTGTTTAGTTACTTGTTGCATATCTGGGGACATTCATGCCATAGCTAAAATCCAAGAAATGATGCAGCAGTTGATTAAAAGGCCTGAAACTAGTACAATCCCTGGAGCATCATCACAAGGTTTCAGCTGTCAACAGAAGACAGTACAGAAGTCTGGTTTTACCTGGCTGGAATTTGCCAGGCAGAGATTTTACATTTCTCTTCCCATATGCAGGTGATTCACTGCACAGGCTACATGAAGACGCTCAACCAGGAAGGGGAAGCATCATCCCTGGGAGAAAGCTACATGACCCTGTTGTGTGAGCCTATCCCCCACCCGAGCTGCGTGGAGTTCCCTCTGGACAGCAGCACCTTTCTCACACGCCACACCATGGACCTGCATTTCAGTCAGTGTGACGGCCGGTAAGCATGCAGCACCAGATGTGACTCAAGCGTGGACACCCCAGCTTGTATTCATCTGTCAGGCCAGCACAGTTTATGTTTTTATATATATATATATATATATATATATATATATAATAGTGTGTGTGTGTCTGTCCATGAATGCACTCTATACATTCTTGGCACTAAGAATAACTGTGCTGAGCCTACGTGCAGGAACCTTGTTTTTCTGCTGGAACTGTACAGCCACTGGTAAACATAAATAGCTGAAGTTTACTAAATCTAGCACAAATATTTTTCAGCACACACTGTGGTAAAATGTTTTGCACCTGGGTAGTAACCGTGCACACCCCTATTGGCATGAAACTGAGAGTGTAGATAGTTTTTCTTTTGTTTAGTCAGCTGTTGCTTTTCGAATTCTATGAGATGGCAGAGCTTGGAAAAACTTCTGTTATGATGAACATACAATGTCCTATTTTTTTGGTACATGGTGCCAACCATGAAAAAAATTACATGTCCTAAAGTCCTGTGTTATCTGTTCAGCTATTAGATAGGACACAGATAAGGTGATTAGATTTTTGGAATTTATCCAGACAAGGTCAAATTTACAACAAGCTAAAATCCCTGAGATTTTTTCCTGCAATGAAGTGTTCTGTAGACTTCAGCATCATGTCCATTTGACCATTTTCTGTTTAAAAAAAATGCTATTGCTAATCATTTATTAAACATGACCTGGTGTTATGTCTTTAAAACAGATTGTTACCACATGCCAATATGTGAACCTTAAAATTAGTAGATAGCGACAGAATTTCTTTTATGACCTGTGGATGTTAAGAGTAGCTTCTGAAAGAAATGAGCAATTGTTTATTCTATTTAGATCTTTTCTCACTCTAACCACAAGGGGGCGATGCTGATCAGAGCGTGAACAAATTTTTCATTCGCTGTACTCTGTCAAGGACAGTGTGTTCAAAACAATATTTCACCATGAACATGTGTTTACAGGGTGACGGAGCTTGTTGGGTACCATCCCAATGATCTGATTGGCCGATCTGCCTATGATTTTTTCCATGCACTTGATTTTGATCATCTGACAAGAAGCTTGCATGTCTGTAAGTAACTGTGTCAATATTTACAGTTAATAAAAGCAGTGTTAAAATTGTTAAAAAGACTTAAAGAGCTCAAATGGCGAACGTTCTGCCCCTGTCCTCCCTCAGTGCTCTCCAAAGGTCAGGTATGCACTAGCCGTTACCGATTTCTGGCTAAGAACGGGGGATTCGTTTGGACTGAGACCCAGGCCACAGTGCTCTATAACAGCAAGACTTCCCAGCCTGAAGCTGTGGTGTGCCTCAACTTCATCCTCAGGTGCTTAGACCATTGCAAGATCCTTATATACTTATGTGTTGTATCTAATAGCTGTTCTTCCTGTTTATCTTGTAGTGCGGTGGAGGAGGCAGACGTCGTGTTTTCCATCGAGCAGACACGCAGTGACTTGATGCAGGACAAACTGAGTGTGATTGAGGTGGAGGACTCGGATGATGAGATGAGTAGCAGCAGCAGTAGCAGTGAACTTTACCATAGTTTGAAGGACGATCCAGAGGATCTGCTGCAGCTGGCACCGGCCCCTGGAGATACCATCATACCACTGACAGGTGAAGCCTGAACGCACTTCTCATGTTATAGGATTCTGTTAAAAGATGCTTAGTGAATGGATGCACTTGGCACTTCTCTGGTTTCTTGTTTGGCACTAAGCCAAGAATGTTGCTGAGTTTATGGCATGCATTAAAGGAGTGGCTTATCGAAAAGCTTTCACATTTTCACTGCTGTTGTATGTTTTTTTTCCCCCATTCTGCAGGGCATACAGAGTTGTTCTTTGTCCCACCATCCAGCCCCAACTCGGTGCCCAAATGTCCAAAGGAGCTGTGTACTCCCAAACTCCGCCAGCTCCTCTCACCCATATTCGACAGCTCTTGCCCCACTTCCCCTGATCATGTGGGTCACACGCTCTGTCTTATGTAGCTTGAGCTTTTGAGTTTTCTTTCCATTTTGTGGAATATTATTTATTCGTCATTGTTGTTGTGGCCTTTAGAGTTCAGGAGATGAGTTTCCCATGGACACTGGTGAGGTGGAGAAGTTCTTTGCCGACAAGCCAGAGGAGACTCAGAAAAAAAAAATGGAGGTACATGCTTGCTACCATCTAAAAAGTTTCAGGATCTTAAAATAGTACAAGCAGCAAATAAAAGCTTATCCTGATTCTGCTGTCTTTCAGGATATGGATGACATAGATTTAGATATGTTGGCACCGTATATCTCCATGGATGAAGACTTCCAGCTGACCTTCTTGCCGCAATTGCCTGAGGCAGACACACAGACTCCTGAGGCACAAATCACAGCTTCTAAGAAAAGGTAGTGCTCTAGTGTAGAACATAGAGTGTTATAGCTAAACTGCCTGCCATCTAACACACAGTATGAATGCAGATCAATTCCTGCTTTCTGTTTCACCCCAATGAGGATGGGTTCCCTGTTGAGTCTGGTCAAGGTTTCTTCCTCTTGCCATCTCAGGGAGTTTTTCCTTGCCATCGTCACCCTCCGTTTGCTCATCAGGGACAATCTGACCATTTTGATTTATACAAATTCACATTCCATACAAACTTAAATATTTTTTTGACTGTGTAAAGTTGCTTTGCGACAATGACGATTGTTAAAAGTGCTATACAAATAAAATTTAATTTAATTTAATTAAATAGAGTAGTAACTTATGGCTGCTCGTTTCTTGTGTTCAGCAACAAAGAAACCCTCATAATAAATAGTGTTAAAATATAAACACTGGGTGTAATTTGGGAATAGACTTGTGTATATAAATTGCAAAATACTCATGTATTTATTTCTATTTTAAGGAATCTGATCAGCTTAATTCAGAGTTTGTGAAGGTATAGGAAAGTGTGCACTGACGCACAAAGCTGTTTTCTTATCCTAAACAGAGCTCTGGACGAGGAGGACGACATGCCATCTCTAACATCCAACTGGGAGAAGAGACGGAAGAACTGCCCCATAGAGGATGAGTTTCTGCTTTCACGGTCCTCACTGGTAAGAAGATCGCTGATGGTGTTAAAGATACTTAACAGTAAAAGCAGGAGTCTGTGGTCTGTGTTAATGTTTAAATTATGTGTTTTGGATCAGATGGACCTGCAGGTTGCTGGTGGTTTAGAGGAGCTGGACCCTGACCGCTGGAAACCGAGTCAGCTCCTGACCGACAGAGACCCTGTCCTGGGAGCAACACAAGCACTGTGCGATACAGCAGGTATACACTAGAGGGCACTGTTTGTTACATTCCAGTTCACTTGTGTCACCCTTAATCTAAATAATTTTAGATATTTCATGCAGCTATATGTTTATATAGTAACTAATGAATAGTGCAGACCCTTACCTTCATTTCATTCAGTTTAATGTATTTTTATTTATTTTGCATTCAAATCAGGCACCTATCCCACCTTCTTTATTTGTGTGGATTGAAGTCAGATTGGTTTCATATTTCTTTTACAAAATTTATATACATATAAATGTATTTTGTGATTTTACATATAAATTATTCTCTACAAATATATTTTTCAGCGCACACAAAAATATTTCTTAATTTTGCATTTCTTTTTCCAAACACATGGGGAGTAATTCGAGGGTATGATTGAAGGTGAACATGTTGCGTTACATCTGTGTAACATCTGTTAAGCCCAATTAAAGATGTGCATGATTACACGTTACTTAAATATACTCATGTTTGAAGGCTTGCATAGTCAGTGATGTGGCATGTACATATGCACACTTGCTCAAATGTAATGCAGTGTAAACACATTCATTCAGAACTTCATATTTATCTTTCTTTGATATGACTGAAAATTTCATAGACATCTGATAGGCTGCAGGAACGTCCTTTGCAAAAAAATGGATTTTTTGAATTTTGCATGTCGGAGTAGTTTCACACAAATGCAGGAATGTTCATGAATGGCGAGTGGTTTGTAAATGCAGGTTTATCAGTCTGTAAAAAAATTTAAGTATAATAAATTTGTGAGTCTTTCTATGCAAGTCAAAAATACATATGTGAATTATGTGACATTTATATGTGAAATACATTTGTGAATATGTTGTTCCAGATCCCTAAAAACTTTTTTTTCTTCTTTTTTTTTTTTAAGTGTTAGAGCTCACCAGTGTGTTATTATTTTAAAGTGATCCAGATAGTTGATCTGACCACATGTCATGTTTTTGCTAAGTATCCGATGGATTTGTTTTGATTATATTTTTCCCTAACCACTTAATAAAAAGTGATATAATTTCTTTACCGTTCCTGATTTGGGTGTACCTGAAGAGACTGACTGAACTGAAGTGTACCATACCAATTCTTTTTAAATGTATTCAATTCAATTCACTTCAATTTTATTTGTATAGTGCTTTTAGCAATTGTCATTGCCGCAAAGCAGCTTTACACAAACAAAAGAATTATTTAAGTTTGTAATGTATGAAACGTTTACTGTAGGAGCGTTTTGTGTATGCATGTTTGCCCATTAACATTGTGTTGCTGTCTTTTCAACAGCTTTAATGAGGAATTCTTTCTCATCACAACCACCGGATTTAATGGCTTAATTAACTGGGACTATATTGCCACTCGCCTGAGGAGAGAAGTGTAATGTAAATCCTAAAGCTACAACCAAGGAGCATAATTATCTTTTTACACATTATATTACACATAACTCAGTTCAGGAAATTCTAATGATGCATCATCTGTGAATTAAAACCACTTAAGAAAGAACAGATTCTTAAAGGTTTCTTGTGCCATTCTCTCAAGACTGAGTGTACCTGGGTTGTGAGAACTAATCTCGCTTTACTATGGTTTAACTAACCATCCTTTGAGCAGAATCGGTCACTGGTTTTGAAATCAGTCACACCACACTTGCTTCACAAGTGTGCACCTCAGACTCGAGCAGAGCTGGCTGATGCTGTGAAACCAACTATTGTCCAGACCCTAACACATACAAAAACAGACAGAACTCTATCCGATGAGTAAAAGTTTGCAAAATGTGCTATCTCAAACCTGGACAACCAGTTAATTCAGGTTTTTATTATTACATTTTTCTGCTGCATAAATAAACATGATTAAACATCAGTTTAGTGTCACATATTGCAGAAGATGTCAAAGTAAAGTAACCACAATATTTCATTGTAAATGAAAATACTTTTTTTTTTCTATTTGAAATGAGTGATTTTTTTTTTTACAGTAGGTTCATTTTGAGCCTCACTTTTAAATCGAGGAATTATCATGTCTGATTAATGCCATACGTAACGCACACAAAATCCTCACCTATTTCTGTAACGTCTTTTTATTAAAAATTTTATATACCTTTGCATATGTAAAGTGTGAGTCTAAATACAGATGTTTGTTTTGTTTATACAATGTATGTTCCTTTTGTTTCTATTTGAAATTCACAGTAATCTCTGCAACATGTCTGCTCTTCTTGTAGTGTTCATGTTAACAGAAACATGTCATGTATAAGCTTTAGCAGTTTGGGGGAAAGTGGCTGGGAAATGTTTTTAATAGTCTTTTACATGTAAGCACTGAATGTGTTGCATTTTGGTCATATAGTTTATCAATATACAAGCTAGCAATATGTGAAATGATGCAGTATTCAATTTTCATGGAATTGTGTTCTCAGTACTTTTTGTTTGTTTATTTTTTGAGGGGATGGAGGAACACTTGCCCCTATTTTAAAGATCCTGGTTGGAATGCCTTACAGGATATGTTGATGGCCAGTAAGGCATGCCTTGCTTGTACTTTTCTTTATTACTTTGTTCTTTAAATCCTGTTTGTCGTTTCAGTTCAGAATATTACATCCTGAATTTGACCTGTGATGTTTAACCATGGATTAATTTTTTTTTTTTTTAACAGAAATACAATAAAATGAGTATATGATGATGTAACAATCATTTTTTTAAACAAAGAAGTAAGCAGAAACGAATCAATTGGAAATTAAATATTATAACCCAGCCCGATGTGAACACTACTCATCTAGAAAATTTGCATTATCCTTGCCTTGCCTTAAATTGCAAAATCTTCCAGGATTTATTAGGTTATTACAAATATTTTTAAATATAAATTTCTTCATATTAAATTAAATTATGCAGCTTAAATTAAAGCAATGAAATGTTTTACTGCAGCAGAAAACAAGCACTTTGCACTGCCAAGTGCTTAAAGATAAAATTTTTCTTTGGTAAAAGTACAAAATCGATTGTTTATGTAACAGCCTTGCCTTGTGGTGTAGTGGTTGCCAGTGATGTGTGGATGAGTGTGTGAGTGTTGGTATGTGTGTGCCCTACAATGGATTGGCACCCTGTTCAGGGTGTACCCCACCTGGGAGAGACGATGAGTGAGTGATGTAACAGGCTCAGAAGGAACCTCATTTCCCCTCGTGTCTGTTCCACTCAACCTTCAGCATCATCGGTATCCTGATCACTCTAATCCGGCATCTGTTTCTCACTGATTTGTGCCTCAAGTTAGATGGTTTAATGTTTAAATGATTTAAAAAACTCTAAAACTGGTCAGGTACAAGGATTAGACTGAAAATTAGAGCCAAAAAAGGCCTTCAAGGAGCTAGAAGAAAATGTTAAATGTTTAAAATACATGATTGTCTGGCTCATTGGAAGCAAAATATGAAGAAATGAGGGTTGGCTTAGGATATTTACGCAATGCCATACCTATTATGTTTTGTTTTATGGAGTTAATTATGTGCCAAAATGTAACAAACAAACACAATCTGCTTTGCGAAGAAAAAATCGACTCACAAATGCAATGGAGCAACTTCCTCGTATGCGACATGATGCATCAAAATCTTTTATAATTAGTGATCATATCCCCATTTAAATAGTCTGTTTCTGTAGTACAATCCTACATTGTAGACAGCTGTTGCAGCGTGAGGTGTAGATACAGTAAGATTCAGGAATCATTGTATTTGACTGCATGAAATTAATGAAACTTTTTACAGCAGGTTTGTAATAGAATTCTGTCTGTAATTCAGTATGTTTACTGTTCATTTAAAGCTTTTTCCCCCTTATAACTTTGTTAAAGTTTATTTAAATGTAGATATGATCACAATATAAAAGATTTTGATGCATCATGTCGCATACGTCCATTATGGATATAAAAAGCCAATGGCAGTTCTTTCAGCCTTCAATAGTTCATTAAAATGCAACTGTGGTTTGATATAACTGTATTCCCCTACAGGGCTCTATCCTAAAGATAGTGGAGTGTTAATATGTCTGGCTGTCTGGATATATAATGGACACCTCAAAACTGTTCCCCACTCATATTCCTCTGGGACATAAGGGTAAACCATATAAACATGTTGTTTGAGGTCTCGGGAGAATAGAGTAAATTGACCGATAGCGCCATCTGCTGTTTTGGAAGAGGAAGTTGCTCCATTGCATTTGTGAGAAAATACGGTGGGCGCATTTGTGAGAATGTCGATTTTTTATTTTTTTATTTTTTGCAAAGCAGATTGTGTTTGTTTGCAAAACGCTGCATTTGTGAGAAAGTCGATTTTTTTTTTTGCAAAGCAGATTGTGCTTTGCAAGCGTTTTTCTTGCATTCGTAGCATCCGGTCAGGGTGGATCAAGCGGCGAGTGTTTTCTACACATAGGAGTCAATGAGAGTATTCACACAAGCTTTGGTGACGTCCGTTTGTCCGGCATTAAAAAAACGTTGCATGCAGCTTTATCTTGTCGTTCAAAACCCAATGAACGTAAGGAAACCGCTTCTAGAGCGTTTTCTTCGCGTTCATTTTACGCTTCGGAGGACCGGATATATCCCATGGTCCTACATGCTATACATAGCATGTGAAAATATGTGAGAATAGCGGGAAAAGGCAAAATAAAAAAAATTAATTGTTGAAAAACTTGCGCGGCATTCCTTCATAAACCACAAAAAATGTCCTTTAATCCGACGTTGTGCAGTGATCCCGGTAGTGGCGGGCTTTCATATCCAGTTCCCGACACACTGCCCCCACAGGTTAACACACAAACTACAGTTTGGGCTGCAGGCTGACGTTAGAGACAAACTAACGCCGGTGTAGAAGTCAATCAAGCGCCACTACAAAACGCAACATAATGTATAGGACGTTTAGAGCACGTTCGTTTATCCAAAAATTTAACGCCCGTGTGAACAAGGCCTTAGTGTGCATTTTCTCTCTTCTGAGTTCCTTTACCCATCAACCTCACTCCTTGCTGTTTCCTCACCACTTCTGCACCCATGGTTTCTGTCAATAAAAAAATTGTCTTAGACTTCCCTTCTCTTATACAATTTCACAATGCTTCCTCACTGAGTAGTGACACATGTTCTTATACTTAGTCAAGGTCACAGACTTGTACTTTCAGTATGCCTCACTGGTACTGATATACAGTAAATTAGCTTTCTTTAGTCATTTAGGGGAATGTTAGCTTCAAGTGAGAAGAGGGAAGAGGATTACAGGATTACTTGCAGGTGAATTTGAGGTCATCCCAAAATTTTATCAGAAATTAGCAAGGTATCACAGGGGTCAATCTGAAAATTAGTTTTAATAATTTTCCCTTTAAAAAGATTTATACTATATATGAGAGTATAAATATACATACATATATACACACAAACGAAAAAAAAAAAAAACTTGTAATAATATTATTGATTACTGTTTGTAGATAAAGAAAAAAGCAAAAGTGCACATTCAAATACACCCCATCTTCTGTGAACCAGCATCAGAGAACAGATAGCATGGCTTTATGTGGATAGTTTGACTTCATAAGCATTCATATATTAAACATTATACAATAAAGTTCCTCATAACTAACCTTATTTTAGTTATTGTAAACAAACCATGAACTTTAGCATTAATGCACTCATTAACAATGGAACTAAACATGTGTTAATTGCTGTCTTTTTTTTATAGTAAGCTGTATAATTATAAATTAGTGAAAATGAATCCGTAATAAACAAAATGAACTAACAGAAAAGCAAGTTGCAATATTTACACATGGATCAAAGTTAAGTAAATTAGCAACATTTAGAAAAATGTTGTAATCTAACTTCCGTCAGTTTATGTTCTTTAATAATCTTAAAGTTATGGACTAAATATACATTTTGTATTGGCGTATATTTCATTACCAGTTATACCAACATCAATGAGTTTGTGTTAACTTACTTTATTCAATTGTTAACATTACTTTCAGTTTACTAACATTGAAGTTCAAGGCTTCTTAATGTTTACTAATGCAGTAAATATTAAGAAAGGAATAACTAGGGGACCCTCAATGCAAAGCATCATATACACCCTATATGCCAGCTGTTAAATAAGGGTTTTCAGCAGCAGTCACAGGTAACTGACACTGCAAACATGAAAGAACAAATAGAATGAGGAATCCAACAAGGGAAAAGCTTCTCACGTGGCAGAAATGAATCATTAGTCCACCCTCAGCACCTAGGCAAGCCCTTTTCCTTTACATTATCCATACTAATGGAAGTTCTGCTAGAGTCACATTCATTCATTTACTCAACATGGGCAACCTAGTAAGTTGCAATCCTTCAACAGAAAATCACAATCCACTAAGGTAATGTCTGTGTTATTACAGTCCTTGAGACCACTGTGGTCAAGTCCCCTCACTGAGGGTAATAATATGCATGTCTCCAGCAGCACTGAAAACATTTTCTCTTGAGCACGTCACAAACTCTCACTCACTTGCTAAATACCTACGCCCTCTCAGCTGCATTGTTTTATTTAAATAAAAAAATACCCAAAACTTTGTTCAATTAAAAACGTTGGAATCTGACAGTAAACTACACCAAGAGGCACGAAGCATGGCAAGAAAACTAACAATCAATTAGCTGAAGGTGAGCTCAAGCACCTAAGAGTTAGTTGTCCTTTTCAACAGAAAGTGCAATGTGTGAGGCCCGTGCTTCTGCATCATTTCCTCCATCCACAGAACGTGACTGCATCTCCTCATAAGGTGGTGGCAGTGCCTCTGTGCTCTGACTCAAAGTGTCTGTGCAGTTAGTGGAACCTGACTGGATAAGAGACGATAATGGGCTGTTGTCTGACGAGGCTAGCAAGAGCTGCGTAGGTCCACGTAAGGGCGGGATCCGCTGACCCCAACTTCCGTACACCGCCTCTTCATAGGTGGGGAGAGACACAGGCAGGCCATTGACCATCAGGTCCAACTGATCAGACGATCTCCTGCTGAAAAAGCATCAACCGTTATTTTTAGACTCTATTAGGCTGGTGAAGGCAATTTTATGAATGATTTGCTAAAAACATTATTGTAAATTGAGACTGATTATTTCATCATTTCATGAGTTATACCAGCAGCTCATTTTAGCTTTTTTCAGGAACACAAACAGGTTATGGATGTCCATACACACAGGTGAAAGGTATGGAAGAATAGAAAGGTAGACAGATATTCATGGACAAAAAATGTTTGTTGTACTATAAAAAAAAATGTACATGCATGTACATGCAAAAAAATCCCATCTGATTATATCCAGATGACATTTTGGTATTAAAGGTAATGGAATTATTCTGACTGTGAATTTTATCTTTATATTATCATGCCCCATTAGACAATGGTAGTAGAAAGAGGTTCATCGAAATGTGTCAATTTCATAGGCTGGAAATACTATTTCCAGGCTATGAAGAAGATTTTAAACAACTGGTCCTAGGGCTGGAAGTCAAGATAGATCTAGATAATTGAATGGCATAATTTAATAAACTGTACAGAAAATCAATCTGTACAGAATTGTACAGAAAATTACAGCCTAGTAAATTTGCCTCCACGTAATTGTCAACATTGTTTGAATTTAGAATTTCTGGTGCTGATGGACTCCCAGATTTTTGTAAAAAACTGAACTCTCATTTCTATAACATTAGTTTTATAAGAAATGTATATTTGCAAGGATTCTTTTGTCCATGATTACAGATACAAACATATGCTGTAAGTGGCTATATAAATGAACAAGTGGGTCGATAGATAGATGTATAAATAGACAGAAGGATGAAAACATTTACATTTGTCAGATGCCCCTGTCCAGAGTGATTTATTTCATTATACATTTAAGTAGGTAAGTGTTAAGGGTGTTGCTCAAGGGCCTAACAGTAGAAGCCTGGCAGTGCTGGGGTGTAAACCTGTAAACTTTTGATCAATAAACCAACGCCTTAACCACTAAGCTACCATTGCCCTAGATGCTATGCACTACCCTGCCCTAGATAGACGGATGGATGGATAGATAGACTTCTAATCTAATGTTTTATACTAATGTAAAATTATAAATTGCAATAAATTCTAATAAACATAAAATTGTGCCACTCTACCCAAATGGAGTAATGTACTCAGAGCACTGTACCTTTGAGACTGACAAGGGAAAAGCCGTGACTTGATGACCATGCAGGCTGTGGTTGTGAGAAGAAAGATGGATACGCCCACGGCTGTAGTAGCCACACTCGGGATAGAATTAGTCACTTTGTCTTCATATTTAGCATGTCCAGCTGTAAGAAGATAAACAGCACAGGATTTAATCTACGCACAAGCCTGATGGAGGCATCACCCCAGATGTACAGTACTTTAATTGTAACGTAGACAGGAAGTTATGCCAACATTAGAAAAGTGTCTCTACTAGTGGTTTTTCAAAATCTTTGAAACTGATGACACAGTACTTTCTGGGTCTTTAAATGCATCACAGAACAAGAAATATTGGTTAGTATGGTGACCATGTTCACTTCCTGTTCTCACTATTGGTTTCCTGTCTCTGTGTGGCTAAGCTCAAAAGAGGAAGCTAACACATGCTGTGAGCGAAGTCAATCTTCCGCTTTTCACTTCTCTTTCACAGTGGCACAACACAGAGCTTATGTAGGTCATTCAATAAATATTTCCTACCTAGAAGCAAAGATTCCCAGCACTGGCCCTGGAGTAACTCCTGTCCTGTACATTTTAGCGTTTTCTTTGCTCCAACACACCTCATCCAATAAGCTAAATAACAGCACTTTCTGATTGGCTTTTGGGGTGTTAGAGCAGAGAAAATATTATAATTATTGGGGCACGTGGTACTTCAGTTTTAGAGTTGGGAATTCCTGCTATAGAAAGTTAATTGTCCAAAATGTCAGAAAAAGTAAATGGGTTTTTATTTCTATTAATATATAATACATACTGTATAAATACACTATTCCCATATATTTGTGGACACCTGATCATCATCATACCCATATGTGCTTCCAGATTTAGTCCCCTTTTCCTGGGATAATCATCTTTACTCTTTTAAGAAGATGTGCACCAGATTTTAAAGCATGGTTGTGAGAATTTTTTATTAAATATTTAACCACATGAGCATTACTGAAGTCAGGTATTAAGTTTGGGCAAGGATGTAAGGGGCACAGTATGTGTTTCAGTATATCCCGAAGGGTTTTAGTGGTCAGAGCTCTGTGCAGGCCAATTAAGTTCTTCCACACCAACCTAAACAAACCATGTGTTCATGGTCCTTGTTTTGTGGACATGGGAATTGTCGTGATGAAATTGGTTAAAGCATCCTGTACAAAGATGTTCTTCCAACTTTGTGGCTACACTTTGATAGAAGAACCACGTATAGGTGTAATGGACAGGTGTCCACATACTTCTGGTCTAAAATTAAATAATAGGTGCAGCCATGGTGTCTTACCTGTGCTAGGTATGCATGTGGGAATACTGGGGTCCCATCGGCCTTTGCGGCAGGTGGAGTGGTGGACGCGGTTTGGCAGGACATACCCCGACTCACAGAAGAAGTAGATACGGCTCTTTGCAGGAAAGCCCTTACAGGGAGAAGGTTTACAATAGAAGCCGCCATGCTCAGGGATAATCGGGTGAGAACAATTCTGTCCTGAAAGATTAGGAAAAAAAAAAGATTTATAGTGGATATTTCTTTGAATAATTAATATATAATAACATAAAATATAATACATATAAAATAATATCTATTTGAATATATAAAAAGGAGTGCTAATGTTAATTAGTTCTGGTGTCTGTCTGGGGTGGTGGTTTGGGTGTGTACAATAATAAACAAAAAGCATACCTGTGCTGATTTCTGGCAGAAAAGTCAGGATGAAGACCATATAGCCCATTAGAGCGTGTAAACATGGCCAAAGAGGGAGTCGGTATGTAGACATCAAAAACACTCGTCCTATATATATATATATATAGAGAGAGAGAGAGAGAAAAAGAGAGAGAGAGAGGGATGATGCATAAGCGCAAGGGTCTCTGGGAACTTTTTGTTGCGTTGTGTTTACTGAAAGAGGTGGGGCATGTGCACAGCTGCACATGCAACAACTAGCTAGTTAACAATCACCACACCCTAATCCTGACCAGAGGAGAAGTGAACCTGAGCAAGACCTGCACATGCAAACGAGGTCAGTAAAAAGCATGCTTTAAATATGTGCATAGTGCACAAGATTGGTGGTGAAATGACTCGCTGCTGTGCCACAACTTCCTGAACTGAATTCTGAAAGTAATTCACAGAGGTGAACAAAAATATAAACACAGTGCACTGGCATGCCTATATAAATGCCAAGAGGTAGTCTGAGGGGAACGCTGCCTTCTATACTATATAACATTTGCACAGACTGATCAAGTGCAAATCAGACCACAACGTAGGTGGCTGCTAGCTATGTAATGATAAAAAGTATCAGAATGAATAGGCACAGCATACATCAAAGGGTTTTGGGGTACTGAAATCAACACCTTGATGGTTTGTAACAGAAAAAAATAAAAAATAACTTGAAAAGAAGGTTTTGAGTGAGACAATTTTTACTATTGTACTATTCTTTGAAATAATTTCAGCTTAACTGAAAAAACTCTTTTGCACAATTTTAGGAATTCGCAAATCAATTCACATAAAGTTTCTTTCTCTTTTGGGGGATAATACCAGCTTTACCTTTTTAAATTGTAGCATGCCATCAGGATGACAAGATCGCTTATCCATGTAAAAAGTAAAGCTGGAATTATCCCAAACAAAGGAAAAACTCTTTCATAAATCAATTCATATCAGGTGTCTGTCAATAATAATATTTCTGTATGAATAGTTATCATGATTTCTAACAGGCTTTATATAAACCTTCAATGAAACACCTTCAGTACACAATTATTGTTATTAAATATACTGATCATCATTACCATCAGCACCAACATAATTATAATATATATTTATACACACAGTATATATAAAATAGATTATTAATATTTTTATTATTATTAAGTATATATTACTTAAAGATGAAAGAAAACACTCTTTACACCTTATTTGAAGTCTTCACGGGAAAAAGATCCCCTGAAGACTTCACATCAGATGTCTGTCAGAAATAATACCATAAATAATATACAAATAAAAATTCAAATGTATATTAAAGATACATAAAAGTATATACATTATACAAATATTTCTGCTTAAATACAGTTATCATGATTTCTAATGGGGAAACCAGAACCTACAACATTTTTATGCATCTTAATACATCTTAAAATCTATTAAGTTTTTTTTTTCTGAAAGTATATAATAATGTGACCTTTCTCAAAAATATCTACCCTGTTAAAAAAAAAAAAACCTCCAGATAACTTGTGTAACGTGTTTGTATCTGTATAAAAGTAGAAATGCTCAGAGGCAGGCGTGCTGCTGTTCTGCCCTGTGCTGCTGTGAATGCGCTTCATTATCAACAGTGTGAGACAACAAACACACAGTAATAGCTAGAAACAGCCCTGAATGCTTGCAAAGCCAATTTCTAGACTTTTCTCTCGGGATGCCGTCCTTCTGGAAAACGCTTTCTCTCTCTCTCTCTCTCTCTCTCTCTCTCTCTCACACACACACACACACACACACACACCTATTTATTGGTACTGTACTCTCACACCGTCACAAAACACAAGGAGTACTGTAAAGACGGTTACCTGGAGACGCAGCTACAGGCGATGAAACGTCGATTAACTAACAGACTGGAGATTTACATAAAGGTCCTGTTTATTATTGCATGATGTTGTTGTTGCCGTTGTTGTTTTCCCTGAGCGTAAGAACCGCTGAACGAACGAGCGCGCCGCAACAAGTGCGTCTCTTTAAGCGGCGCTGCCAGATGACTCACCGCACAGCAGCGTTGCCAGGACGGGCGAGACCTCTGATTGGCTGCTAGAGCCGCGCGCGCAAGGACAACGCGACTTCTGATTGGCTACTTGAGCTGAAGGCTCTCCTCGGTTCTACCCGAGGCTGTCGGGAAGAGAAGCCGCCCACACACACACACACACACCGTCTTGAAATGCGCACTAATTCCGTGGAGGCATTTAGATTTACTGTTTCAAGCAGTGATTTTGCCCGCACTGCCATTCTACAGATTACACTTCATCTATCACACATACATATATATTATTGACTAATAACATTAAAACTAATGTTATTAGTCAATAACTTGATAAACACACCTTCAGGTACACACTGTACCAAAACTGTTGTAATGGCTCAGGCATGTTGTTCTTACTCAATAGTGCTCACGCAATGTTTACGCATGTCCGAGCTCATGTACAGGCAGGTGAAAAGGAAATTTCATCTATCAGCATCCTTTCGGATGTGCTTAAGTCTGATCATGTGATGATTCGTTTTACTGCTTATCCTGTGTCCCATCAGGGGCCTGGAGCCTATCCCAGGAAGTCAGAGCACAAGGCAGGGGGCACCCTGGATTGGGTGCCAACACATTGCAGTGCACTGGCACAAACATACACACACACACACACTACTGACAATTTAGCAAGACTGCAACACATGACTTAAACTGTGTCACCCCCAGAGAAAACCTACAAAGCTCAGGAACAAGCAAACTGCAATTACCATATATTTTGATTAATTTTGCCCCAGTCAAAATTACCATGTAATTAGCATAGCAATATAGTGTGGCGTGTAGTGAAGCTCACTCGTCTCTCCAGTATTCTTCCCGGCGTAAAAACGCTACAATATATATTTTTTTGCATCAAGTGCCTAACATGGTTTTAATGTTCAGTACTGTATGTTAGCACAAAAACCATGAAAGCAACATTATATACACTCACCTAAAGGATTATTAAGAACAGCATAATAATACAGTGTTTGATCCCCTTTCGCCTTTAGAACTGCCTTAATTCTATGTGGCATTGATTCAACAAGGTGCTGAAAGCATTCTTTAGAAATGTTGGCCCATATTGATAGGATAGCATCTTGCAGTTGATGGAGATATGGACATGGTCAGAAACAATGCGCAGGTAGCCCGAGGCATTTAAACGATGCCCAATTGGCACTGAGGGGCCTAAAGTGTGCCAAGAAAACATCCCCCACACCATTACACCACCACCAGCCTGCAGAGTGGTAATAAGGCATGATGGATCCATGTTCTCATTCTGTTTACGCCAGGTTCTGACTCTACCATTTGAATGTCTCAACAGAAATCAAGACTCATCAGACCAGGCAACATTTTTCCAGGCTGAAACTGTTTTTCAATTGTAGCCTCTTCTTCCTATTTGTAGTGGAGATGAGTGGTACCCGGTGGGGTCTTCTGCTGTTGTAGCCCATCCGCCTCAAGATTGTGCGTGTTGTGGCTTCACAAATGCTTTGCTGCATACCTCGGTTGTAGCAAGTGGTTATTTCAGTCAAAGTTGCTCTTCTATCAGCTTGAATCAGTCGGCCCATTCTCCTCTGACCTCTAGCATCAACAAGGCATTTTCACCCATAGGACTGCTGCATACTGGATGTTTTTCCCTTTCTTTGTAAACCCTAGAAATGGTTGTGCGTGAAAATCCCAGTAACTGAGCAGATTGTGAAATACTCAGACTGGCACCAACAACCATGCCACGCTCAAAATCGCTTAAATCACCTTTCTTTCCCTTTCACACCCCTAAATGCATTGAAGCAACTGCCATGTGATTGGTTGATTAAATAATTGCATTATTAAGAAATTGAATAGGCGTTCCTAATAATCATTTAAGTGAGTGTACATGGTTGAAATACCGTTTGTAAACTTTGGATAAAAAAATCTTGGACCAGGATCGTCGTTTATGGTTGTACGGATGTATGGGTTATACAGCATTCTTTAGGCTCTTAGCTGCAGTAAAACATTTAAAATGTTTTACAGCAGCTAAGAGCCTCATCACTGTACTGTACTTGAAATCTTCTGTAAATGTGATCCATCACATCAAGTGAGGTATTGAGTCAGATTTTCTGCTTCAGTTCATTTTTGATACAAAATTTATTACTGTATCATGTCCAGTTGCTGAGATATGGCCAGTGCGAGTTTGTTAAAGAGGGGCATTACAAGTCCCAGCTAGACTTGAGTGCCCCTCATAATACTGATTCTACATATTATAATTAAGATTAGAATCTTATAAAGCCAGGAATCCCAAAATTTAAGCATGTGATATGAGTGGAAAGTTTGAGTTACTACAAAAAGGGATTTTTAAAACTTCTTGCAGCATTACTTTAAAAACACTGTGAAGCCGTATCAGCATATATTTATTTTATATACACAAACTATTATTTAATTGTGCAAACAAACAGGGTGTGTCAATATTCTCCATACATCCAGAGTGTTTTGAACTGGAAAAGTGATGGTATGGCATGGGATAAGAGAATGTTAAACCTTATTTAATCAAAAATGTCATGCTCGATGAGTGATCAAACTGCTGACAGTTTGATAGACTCGCTACCCAAGTGGTTGTATATGGAGGCTCGGTCAGTTGTTGGTAGCTCCTTAGCCACTATTCTTTTCTCTAAAACTGTATCTTTAAAAAAGTCACAATGTAAAAACTTTGTTGTGCTCAACTCCATTAGAATTCTGAATCAAATTAAGACTGCTTTGAATATTACATGTCCCTCAGTACACCTGCCTATCTGCAATAATTTTTTGCCTGGCAAGTCGGACAAGGTATTCTTACTGTGGAGAGGCAAAGGACTCGCCACAGTTAAGGACTTTTATATAGATGGAAAATTTGCCTCTTTTAATCACTTATATAAACTCTTTGATCTTTCCCAGTCACAATTTTTTCGATATCTACAGGTGCGTCATTTTATAAAAAATTATTTTATTGAGTTTCAGAAGCTACCGCAAGACCATGATTTGTATAATTTTTTGGGGCAATCTCCCATGGCCAAACATTTAGTGACACAGTTTGTTTCTTTGTTTGTCTCCCATTTTGCAGTGTCTTCGGATCACCTTAAAGTAGCTTGGGAAAGTGATACTGGACTCAATATTTCAAAGGAGATTTGGGAGGAGGGACTGAAACGAATTCATTCCTGCTCTATTAATGCAAGATTACAACTTATACAGTTTAAAGTGCTGCATAGGTTACATTATACTAAATCTAAACTCAATAAAATTTACCCTTCAGTTTCCCCACTATGTGATAGATGTAGAAGTATTAGGTTTGACACATTTTCAGCAATTGTCTCTTATGTTTGGTATGGTGGTTACTAAAAGGGTGATTTTGATGCATTGGAAGTCCGCTTTACCACCCACTTTTCATAAATGGTTGGTTGAAATGGTTGCTGCTCTCAAGCTTGAAAAGATTAGATTCTCTAAGATTGACGCTTATAAAAATTTTGATAAAATTTGGGGCTCCTTCCTCACTTATCTCTTTAAGAGTTGAAATTTATGTTATTTGTTTTTCACTCCATGTTTAATATTTTTCTAAGTCTGTGGTTTTGTTTTAGGTGTGTATCTTTCACTGTATCTGGTGCATGTTTTGGTATATGTTGTTGTTGTTGTTTTTTTATATATATATATATATATATATATATATATATATATATATATATATATATATATATATATATATATATATATATATATATATATATATACAGTTTGTGGGATTCTGGTTTTTGTATCTTCAAAAAATGGTTTGAAAATCTGTCAAAAAAAAAAAAAAAAAAAAGTCATGCTCTTCCTGGTAAAAGAAGATGGAGAATTAATTTCACCATCTATGGGTATGTTTGTTACACTATTTGGACTTTGGGCTATGTACTGAAGCAAATATGCCTAACTCCTAAACTTTAAAAGTGTCATTAGACTTGAGTTTGCATTTTTTATTGGTCTAGTATTTATGTTTATTTATTTATTTAAAAAAAATCCAATTTATCTGTTCAGACAAATAGGTTAATAACTATAATAATTCTGATTAAGGTGTATTCTACTATAAAATAAATGCCATAGGGAATTGCGCGTTTTAATTAAGCTGTGTTTGGTTTTAAAAGCAGGAAAAAGAAGAAAATTACATAAATTTAAAAAGCAACCAGGTTTAAAGGAGCTCAGATGTCACACATCTTTTCAGGAAAGTGTATTCCATAGAATAATAATAATAAAAAAAAAAGTTCTTTTAACAATAAAAATTCACAAATCATGAAGGGAATGGACATTAAAGTGTAACCAATTGTTAACAAAAGTAACCATTCTGCATGACTACAGTTAACACAATAAGGGGCCTGGACTCAGAGAAAGAGAGACAAACATGAACAAGCCAGTCAGTAGTAGTCACAGTTGTCACAAACAGGTTTCAGAGATTGTGTTTGAGGAAATTAGTCTAAAATTATAATTCGTTGTTTACATGCTATTAATCAAATGTTCCTTATCTTGTTCATTCATTGCAAAATATTTAATCAAACAGTTGATCATTTAAAGTATAAACTACTGCTGACAAATTGTAGAATTACAGATGTTGCTTTAAAAAACACTTGAAAATACTGTATATAATTGGTTTAGAATGTAGTGAACATGACAAATAAACACGGCCCATTAGTGGGACTTGTGGTACGGCAAACTGACAGATCTGACAGGAAAGAAATTCATAACGCACAATGGACAATATCAGTACCATATCTGACTCAGCACTCAGACTAAATAAACATTGATATCAGAAAATCTAGCCGCGATATGACACATCTACACAGTGAAAGTACACAGTGAACATGAGGCGTTTCTACTGTTACTGTCTGCACTCAAACCATATTTTTAGTATTGAATGTAAAGAATGGCATTAGTGTAAAAATGTTAGTGCATCTTCAATATGTAGAAAGTAGCACATGAGTGAGCATGGGCGAAATCGTCAAACTTTACAAGTGGGAATGCAAATATGAGATAGACAGAAGGGTACAAGACATTTCATACATCTATAAAGGGTTTGCACATTTAAGCCATATCACTCACAGTACAGTATTTCCCATTTAACAACAAAGCAAGGCTTATGTTTTTAGGGCATGTAGCGGGTATGTTAAAGATCTAGATTTGGGAGACTTTTCCTCTCCGTCACAACCCGTAGAGCAGATTGGTAACTGCGTGTCAGCGAGTGGTGTAAAAGCTTTATACGCATTTCTGCTATTTGCTACTGAAGGAATAATAATTATTCCAGGATCCTATTTCTGTTGTGCTCTTTCTACTTACAAGCAATCCCATTATATATATATATATATAAAAAGTCTAGTAATCCTTACAAACTTCTGTACATTTATAAACCTAAGTAAACCTACTTTTACTGACATCAGCATGTTACTTAGATGTTTGATTGTCTTTTAGTTACACCTCCAAAAAACTGAAGTACTCTGTTGTAAGATAAAGGCTGGTAAGTATTATTAGTTTAAAGACAAATACACTGGTTTCTAGATCTATACATGGGTTGGTTTTGTAACTAGGATTGTACCTACAATTACAATGAGAGATGTTAGGGCATCTGATAAGATTTTTAACATTTCTCATAAATTATGTACAACACTATTCCCTCAGTTTTCCTACTTTCTAAAGAAGCCTTTTTCAACTCATTTAGATTAAACCTACAATACGGCAAAGTTCTGTACACCAAAATGATGTAAATGACCATCAAAATCTTCTTCAGACCAATTTGCTTTTAAACATCTTTCTAGGCCTCAACCTGAAGCATGAACATGTACAACAAAACTGTGTGTAGTGTGAAAAGTCTCTCTCTTAGTTCATAATCTTTGGTTGGTTTCTTGGTGCAAGCCAATGAGCTCCCAGCTTCAGGAACTCAGGAATAGAAGATAAAGGCACAGTTACTTATAGTGCTCTGCACTGAAATAGAACACATGCGCTCATACAAATTTGTACTGTAGCTACATTATCCTATGTGTGTCTCCTTAGTGTTAATATGCAGCAGGACACAAGGATGGCAGCTGTTGAAGAGTCAAATTAAGGGAAGCATCAACTTCTGAAGCTGACATTCCTTGTTAATAACTCCTAACAAACTTGGCCCTTAACAACTTGTCACCAGTCCTAGTGAGCTACAAGGTAGTGTTCACTATAATGCATCAAATTAAATTGGTATTCTAATTGCTTAAGCCTTCACAAGCACTGCCTGCT
The DNA here is from genome assembly GCF_024256425.1 of Clarias gariepinus. Lineage (NCBI taxonomy): Eukaryota > Metazoa > Chordata > Actinopteri > Siluriformes > Clariidae > Clarias > Clarias gariepinus. The sequence continues at coordinate 18,821,309 of NC_071110.1, forward strand.
CGGATTAATCCGACCCTAAGGCCTAAGTTATGTCTTTATGTAGTCGTGTACATTTCTTTTATCCTGTTCACATCTTACAGGACTTCTGCACAAGAATGTACACTGCATGTTGAAATGCAAAGCTACAGGTTAAGTAATCCCTTTACACATTTGGTAATATTTTATCCTGTTTGATATTTTTTTTGTAGAATAAAAAGAGAGAAAGAAATAGGAGTGCATCTTCAATTTTAGAACAGTGTAAAATGTCACTGCCACCTGTAAAATGTAAGATGAAAAAAAAAAAAAAAAAAAAAAAATCAAGACCAAGTTTCATTAAACGCTCAATAACTTGGAAGGGGTTTAAATTTAAATCACACAACCAGTGTTTACCAAGTCTAGTGTTGTAACAGAACCCTAGGGTTTTTTCCTTCCTTTTGATGAAGTAAATATAGCTCTTCAGTAGTTAATATAATCTTTAGATTGATTAAAAGTCAAAAAGTGGTTATGGTGCAGGAGGTGAAGTTTGAGTTTAGAAACAGAGCACTGCTTCCACAGTAGTAGTGAAACAGGCAGCTGCAAAACGTTCCAGGTCATAAAAAGTTTTAAGTCAGAAAGTAATCGCTTCACACAGAAAGAGACAGTTCAAACTTCAAAATCATCCAAAACCACTTCTAAGTAAAAGAGGAACACTCCAACACCGAGTTCTCACTTTACCAAAGATGATACCATTGTTTCCAGTGATCACACAACTAGTGTAAAATCATCAGTGTTGACTTTGCAGGGCATCTTTTGATTTAGTTTTTTCCAAAAACCTCAGCTCAAGCCAACAGCAGTGTTTAGAGTATTTGGAGACAAGTCTGGTATTTTCAAATACTTGCTTAGAAGCATTAAGTGTGCAGAGCTGCAGGCCGCATGCTGCAAATTGTCTGTACTTTGCATGCCGCAAATAGTCCGTACTTTGAGATAACCAAATGGTCCTGGTGGAATGGATGTCACAAATGCACTCATCTCATGCGGTTTTGCCTCATGAGGGGCACAATACAAGAAGGAGGACCAGATTTAGAAAGAAATGGATGTTTAAGCAGCTCCTGGGCTGTGGCCCTCTGAGCAGGGTCCCGAACAAGCATCCTGTCCAAGAAGCCCTTGAGAATCGGTGAGACCTGATGGAGTCAAATGTGATTGATGAGAAATCATACCATAAAATAATTTTAAATGCATTTACTTCATAAGTATTTTAAACAAGAAATAGAAGAATGTTGAAGGACTTACCTTGTGAAGGTTCTTTAGCTTGGGCGGCAAATTGTCTCGAATCATCTTCATTGCTTTGAGTGGAGGTTCGTTGAAATATGGAGGCTCTCCATCGACCATTTCAATTACCATAATGCCAAGAGACCAAATGTCCACCTGCGAACAAAAAGGTAATTTTCAGGATCCCTTTAAATGCACCAACTTTTAATTTACATCAGATATTAGTCAGAGTGCAGTGAGATTGAATGCAAAGAAAGGCTCAACATAATGGTTAAAGACTAAACATGTTTAAGTGTGGCATGACAGGAAAGTAAAAATGGAGTCTCACCTCTGGTCCATACGGCAGTCTTGAGATGAGCTCAGGTGCCATCCAATAAGGAGTTCCAACCAACGATTTTCTTCGCTGCACCTCTTTTGAAACTTGTGCACAGAAGCCAAAGTCAGACAGCTTTATCTGAAGATGTTAAAAAAAGGACCATGTTTATAAAAACATCTGATGAGAATAAAACATCAAATAATGCTGTACAAATAATGTCCACACACTGAAATTTTACAGAGGTCATTTCCTGTCAAGCTTTTATCTTGATGCAACACCATTCAATGTTGTCAAGTTGGCAACTACAATCTGAGCCAATACTATTGTTGCATTTCACTTTTTTTGGTTCACATTGAGCAAAAAGTAATTTGTCCGGAACATTAGCGTATTAGCAGATACATAGATTCTCAGCTTTTAAAAGAATAATAATACGGACAGTGCTTTTCAGGCTATTTTAAAGAATGATGTAATGTGATTTATTAAGTACACAGAAATAATTTTAAAGCTAATTAAATTTGTTAAACTCCTTGCACTACATGGCTGGCTAAACACAAGAGGGTTAATGACCCCACGATGGCTGGCCAACATGACATGAGGAAATGAAACATGAAAAAAAAATGCAAACACTCAAAGCTTTGCTGAGAAACATCTGATGATTGCTGAGAACAAAAAAAAAAAAAAGAAAAAAAAAAAAAAAAAAAAAAACACTTCCTCTTACAGCAACCACAAAATGAAACCTTCTCCCTGTGTAACACATTAGTGCTTGTTTTAGGGGCACTGTCAGTGCCTAAAACTCTCCACACTCTACTACATGGTGATTTTGCCCTAGGTCAACATACACTTATTTTTTTGTTCTCACACATAGCATCAAGCTTATTAAAACAAAGTGTTGCTAAAAGGAGTTTAAACCACAACAGACAACAGGTCATACAGGACAGGTAACGGTAGTAATGGTTTTTAAAACCATTTTAAACAAATTCCCAAATCTGTGTTTGGAATACCTGCTCTGTGGCACATTTGAATATTTTCCCATCATACCCACATTAACCCAGCTTATTAACTGACTCTGGTGTATTGAAAACACAACAAAATAAAATACGCAAAACACGAGGGGTACACCATTATCAAAACATTAAACCTGTTCTTTAAGCCAAGTGGTATGACTTCTCTTAAACTGAAAAACACTCACTCTGCCATCATGAGTAAGTAAAATAGAGTCACTCTTGATGTCTCTGTGGATGACACCCTGAGCATGCAACACTGACAGGGCTTTAAGGACAGACAGGCACACAGTGGCAATCTGCTCTTCATTCATTCTGAAACACAAACAACACACATATATCTATAAAGTCTGATTCGGTTGTGAAAACAAGTTAATGACTAGACTACAAACCTGCCCTCTAGTGGTGGACACTAAATTAAATTATGTCTAAATTAAATTATTATGATGATTAAAGAAGTTCGGTGGAGGCTTGGATTGCGAGTACCTTGGTCAAAGAATTTCCTTACAGGGAAATTTGCTTTAATAAACAAGTGTTTTGATTTACAGTGAAACCACTGATTGCAAGTAACACGGTTTGTGAGTGTTGTGCAAGACGAGCAAGGATTTTTAAGAAATTTTGACTTAAAAAACAGTCTTGGTTTACGAGTGCCGAGTATCATGCATCACACATGCGCTTCTTGTTTTGATGCCGAGCGTCACATAATCATTGCATTGAGGCAATGGTTTCTCTCTCTCTTGCACTGCAGAATTGTGGGTAATCATCTTCCCCTGCTGGGTCTTAGTGCTCGTCTCTTACTGGTATAAATCAACATCCGCGCACGCGTGTACTGTTTACTATAGTCTGTTTACACTATATGTGCGCGTAAAACATCTTTTATTTTTGTGTTTTTAAGCGCTTGTGTACAGCGCTATATTCACAAATACACAAACACAGCGTGCATAAACGGAAACACTTATCTGTCTGGATTTTTTTTTTTTTTAGATAAAGCGCAGGTTAATTTTTTTTCCTTTATATTTTTTCTAGTAATTATTTGTATATATAAATTTTTGGGGGGCTGTAGAACAAATAATTAGAGATTCCATTATTTCTTATGGGAAAATTCACTTTAATTTACAAGTGTTTTGAAATATGAGCCCACATCCAGAACGAAATGTGCTTGTAATCCAAGGTTCCACTGTACAAGTATTTTGATCTACAAGTACGCTTCCAGAACGAATTATGCTCACAATCCAAGGGTCAACTGTAATGTTACGTGCCAACATGAGATGAAACACCGGTTGTTGAACGCAACAGTACGATGTGAGTAATCTACTTTAAACAGAGAGCGTATTTGGTTGACAATAAAAAAAGTACATTCAAAAAACTTTATTAACCCCAGAGGGAAACTGCTTAAAGGAAAGTATAATAAAAAGTAAAAACACATGAAAATTCCGAGAGCAACCGCATGCCATCATTTACATCCAAGTGTAAAAGAAGGTTGTTTACAGTAAGATACTTAATCTTACAAAAAAAAAAATTCTGCCACTAGTAAGTTAGGCAGAGAATTCTGCCGAACAGACAGACATGTACGTGGGCTTCAACCTCTTCACCCGTCAATAACAGGTTCTTACACTAGTACACCATAAACAGTAGTCAGATCCATTACATTAATATGGTAAAATAATTATTCATTTAGCAACTGTTGCACATTTATTTAATTCTACTCATTCACATAATCAGTGAGTGTTAAGAGAAGTTTGCGAGGAATAAGAAATAACCAAACCTTGTATGTGTGACTATATCAGTGAGTGCGCCACCTTCAAGGAACTCCATGACAACCCAGAGCTCATCACCAACTAAGTAACTGTTGTACATGTCCACAACATTCTCATGGTGATAGTCTCGCATGATCACCACCTTAAATAAATAAATAAATAAATAAAAAACCTTTCTAGATATATAATTAAAATATTAATAAAATAGGACAATAAATTAATTAATTTACGAAATTTACAACTGTGTGTATGCTGTTTTTAACCTGAAAAAGTTAGCGATAGTCACAACAAAATTTACCTCATTAAACAGCAGCTCTCGTCGCTGTTGTTTGCGCAGATCCATCTTTTTCACAGCCACCAGTTTGCCTGTACTCTTAACTGTTGCAATACACACAATACCGGTGGAACCCTCGCCAATTTTGATGTAGTGGTCCAGGTAGGTGCGAGGGTCACCAGGATCCACCACCATCTGAAGAGCCGCACGAAACTGCTCGTGAGAGACACGCTGGGGTTGCTGGGGTGGTCCAGGCGGAGCAGCAGGTCGGGACACTGGCGGAAATGGTTGACTCTGGGGGGGATCTGGACCCAATGCAGGATGAGAAGCATGATGCTGCTGAGAGGAGACCTTACCCCCAGTGTTCCCACTTCGGCCCGACCCACTGGATGGGCCATTCGGGGGAGGGTCTTGAGTCCTGCTTGGCTTCAGGTCCTACAATGAAAAAAAAGTATAAGATTAAGATTTAATTATTGGTCACATGCACCTTACAGCGAAGTGATTTTTTTTTTGCATACCCCAGGAAGCTGGGGTCAGAGCACAGGGTCAGCAAGGATATAGCGCTTCTGAAGCACATAGGGTTAAGGACCTTGCTCAAGGGCTCAACAGTGGAAGCTTGGGTGTTTTGGGGCTACCGCCGTTCTATTTCTAAGCATAGACATATCCTAATGATTTCCTGCATTATGCTCTGCTGGGATTTGAACCCATTCTCCTGCTTATTAGACAAACCATAACCACAGTGTCAAAAATAAATAAGAGAAAAAAGCAACAAAAAAACAAAAAAAACTTCAGTGTGAATTTTCTCAGCTGCTCCTAGTCATTGTTTTCTGGCCTGTACTCACCTGACTGCTGGGGTTTCTTGCTGAATCACTTTCAGCACGAGGATAAGTGTTAAAACCCCGGTTTTGCTGTGCCGTCTTTATAGACCCCTCTGCAACAGGCAGGTTGGGGGTTCGAACATTTGGTCCAGAGAGAGGTCTCTTGTCCCGTGGGGACTGTGGGCTTTCGTCCTGACTTGTGTAGCTGGATTTTGGTCTTTTGTCATTGGCCGCTTCCCTCCACACCACTGGATTGTGGTGGTCTCGATCCTTGTCTCTCTCTCTCTGAGGCGGTGCATGAGGCTCAGTGGGTCGTTCTTGTTCTTTGTGTTTGCCTGTCTCCTGGCCACGAGGTTGCATTGGTTTCCCGTCTTCTGGATAGGCTCGAGCTGGTCTCTGGGAATTGGGGCGAGTTTTCTCTCTAAGGACACAAATAAAGGAAAAAGCATCAGCCAACTAAAATAAAAGAGCACAAACACAGCACAGCATAAAACAAGCTCTACCTGTCTCTGGTCTCGCCTGCGATCTCATGTTGCCGGTGAGAGTGCTCCCCATTCTCCTGCATGCCAGAGGGGCCTAAGTCACTGCGAGGCTGTATGGGAGGACTGCCCCGTCGAAGTGAGTTTGAACGGATCACCGACATGGTTTCAAACTCATCCAGGAGCCACGTCAGAGAGCCGTCAACGCCTATCTTACTGCCTCGCACTATGGTCTAAAAAACAGACATTGGACCAAAAAAAAAGAGCAAAGGTCAACAAAGCAGACACTATTTAATTACCCTAAAAACATCTGTTGCCTTTTAGCACTGACAAAAAACAAAACAAAAAAAAAACAACAAATTGCCATCTGTACCACAAAGAACTGTGTATTATACATATCTAACACACGTCCTGCCGGATAAACAAAAAAAAAAAAAAAAAAAAAAAAAAAAAGATTTTAAGCACTGTTAATGGTCAAGTTCTGCTCTCAGAAATTCATGCAGTAACTGATCATTAAGAATTAACATTCACGCATGCCACAAACATACCATAAGTGTTTCTGAGCATCTCTTAACAATTAGTTTCTCTGAACAGATAAGTGACAATTACTAAGAAAAGTGGAAAGTAATCAGATACAATAATATTTTAATCATGCAGTTGTTGCAAAGCAAAACAATTATATGGAAATACTTATTCCACCCAGAAACTAACCTTGCGAGGCTCCACAGTGGTGATGACTGTTGCATCGATGAAGGGCTTGGGCCTTTTGGCAGTGTCTTCGATGAGACTCTGCCATTGGCGAGGAAGCCCAACAAACTTCTGCTCCTGCTCATCAAAGTCAGTGTGCACACGGTGCTCAAAGTTGGAGGGAGCTGAGATCTGAATGCGCTGCTTTTTCTTCTTGCTGAACATGGCTGCAGCAGAGCATCAGAACTAGAAGGGAGAAAAGCATGACCATAAGTACACATGATCCTGTGTTCTACACACGAAAAAGGCCCTAAAATGCCATACCAAACACAGGAAATCAAGTCAAATGATTTAAAGGTCTGTTAGAAAACTGTGTATGCAAAGGTTAACAATAATGTGCTGTATTTTACTTGTTTCCTTTTGGGCTAATTTGTAGCCTATATAAGCCATAATTAGAAGCAGAATAACAAACACCTTACACACAGAGTAACAGAATGGATAAAGCCAAAATTAGCTCCAAAACACATGTACAGTAGTTTACATCAATATATAAATAAAAGACTCCATGTTCATTAGTGCTCACTGAATTCCTTAAAAATGTCAATTCAGAATTAACACACTTAAATTATTTAGAATTTTGTAGCAAACAAATGTACAAAACAAAGTTATTTACAAAACTGGTTTTGCATTTTGAGTTTATGGTAGTTGCTGCAATACTGCCACCTACTGACCTGGAATGTGGAGCAGTCGAAAAAAATATTCTTGCTTGTTTACAATGTAAAAATGTAAAACTCAAGTTACAGTAAGCATTAGTAATTTTTAATCGAATCAAAAAATTAAATAAATATATTGCCCAAATATCTCATTTAAATGAATCGACAGGCTATAATTGAGTTATATCCAATACTGCTATTAACTAAAATCAATCGAACTGCTAAATTTTATTCATGTATAAACCCTGTCTAACAAAGTATTTATTTCTAAATTTACAATTCAGTGATTTAAATCTGAATTCTTTTGTGTTTTTATTTATTAAGTTTATTGAAATAAACATAGGAACATTTGCAGCCAAAGATACACATTCAAATACAGACTAAATAGCGTAGAGTGTCTTTATACAGTAACAAACTCTTTCTTCTGTTTCTGTTTCAATAAAGCACAAACTCTTCCAGTAGGAATGAGACACTCCCTAAAGTCAAACACACTTATGTCTTGTAGAGTTTGATGGAACCCCCGCCCCTCATCCCGGCCAGTTAGGCCTGGGAAACTCACTGTTTATTGGTTTGCGTCTGTATTGAATCTTTTTTTCAAAAGTGCAGCAGCTTTTGAAGTGAAATCAGATGGTTTGTAAATATGTCAGGAAGCACATGAGCTCAGCATGAATGTATTACTAGGGTTGATGACATGCTTTTTTTCCCCACCAAGAAGTGTATTTTTAAAATACCACAGAAGGTCAACTAAAAAGATTACAGGAAATGTTGTGCAAAAGCTGCCATAATAATGTATTAAACTTAACATGCATATGGGATGTGTGGAACAAAAATTACATTTACATTGGGCATCATAGTGACTGTAGTTTATTTTTTTCTGCAAAACCTGATAACCATCCTACTTCATCACCGGAAAAGAACCACTAATATTTAATTGGTGCGCCATTCTGAACACAGTGAACATGGTAACACAACAGTGACACTTTAGTGTGCATTTGTATGAAATTTGAACCCTGTAAATATTTACTGATCACTTCATCAGACATTATACATGCCTACCTTGTTGTTCCAGCCTTGTACATATACAGACTACAGAACAGGCCGTACTATTTAACCTTTAGCCCTAATCACAATGACAACCAACAATACAGTACACAACTATATACAGTGAAACCTCGGATTGCGAGTGTTCCGCAAGATAGTACTTAGTTTACGAGTACCGAGTACCACGTATTAGCTTCATGTTTTGACGCAGAGTGTCACATGATCACAACTGGGCCAACATTTTTCTCTATCTTGCGCTGCAGAATTGTATGCGTGTGTGTGTGTGTGTGTGAACAGCGCGCATGTAAAGCAAAAGCAAGTCTCATTAGGGAGGTTAAAGATCAATTTTCTCTCTGCATCAGCCTGCTCTTTGCGTCCGTGTTCGCACGCGTCATTGGACACCGTGCGGGTCAAGTGTTCTCCGCTTCCGGAACAAATTATGCTCGTAATCTAAGGTTCCAGTGTAATGGTTTTTCAGTAGCTTTTGAGTAACACCAGCCCTTAACTTAACTGAGCTGCCTTGAAGTCTCGCCTTCGTGCTCTATGATTGAATCCAGCTGCACTTTAAACCATTTAAACCAAGATATTTTTGGGTTACCTGCTGTTTACTGTTTTTTAAAATGCTTAACATCTTATAATCACACACACATCACATTTCTCAAAAGGTCAGACCCCTGTTCCCCCTTTTCACACATATGTAGTCTCACCCCTGTCACTACCTCTATTCCTGTATTGAAGGCGAGTCAACACTGATCCCTATTTCAGACTTCAACCCTTCTATATGAAATGCAAAGGCGCAACAATGACAGAATGTTCCTGCACTGAACTGAGTGCGTAAATAGGTCTTTCTTGTCATTTTCTTTGCTGAACAGAAAAAAGGGTGGTGAATTGGATATGACGAAACTAGGGAAATATAAAATATAATATTAAAAATATATATAAATAAATAAATAAAAAGAACCTATTAGAGACAAAGGAACAATCCAGCTATTAACACTATGGTGAAATATAGGATGCATTTTTTCATAGTGCTAAATTTTTTTTAACAAATAAGCATCAAGGTGGCACGGTGGTGTAGTGGTTAGCACTGTCGCCTTGCACCTCCTTGCATGGAGTTTGCATGTTCTCTGTGTGCTTGGTGGGTTTCTCCGGGTACTCCGGTTTCCTCTCAGTCCAAAGATATGCAGGTTAGACTAAATGGGGTTCCCAAAAAATTGCCCGTAGTGTGTAAATGAGTGAGTGTGTGTATAGATTTGCACCCTATCCAAGGTGTACCCCGCCTCATGCCCCAAGTCTCCAGGTCCCCGCGACCCTGAATACAGGATAAAGCGGTATAGAAGATAAGTGACTCTAAGGCTACGTTTACACTGTCAAGTAAATGTGACCCAATTCCGATTTTTTGCTCATATGTGACACATATCGGATATGTTCCATGTCCGTGTGAACAGGAAAAAAAATGCATGCATTCCGATATTTCATGATCGGTTTCAGGCCTCCTTCATATGTGGAAATAAATCAGATATGTGCTAATGTGATTGTCGTTCAAACAGACAGATCGGATTTTCTGAGTCGTCGTGTTCTGTACGTCATTAAAACTGCGACTTCTTCGCGGTTTAATGACGCAATGTTATTCTCTGGTGGAAGCGCGTGTGGAATTATAACATCACAGGTGACATGTAAAAAGAAAAGCACCCAGCACCCCCCCCCGCCCCTTTTTTAATGCTTAATGGGATAAATAACATTAAGAAATCATTATTTGGTGAATGAAGCATATGCGCAGGCTGCAATTATGCAGTTTTTTTTCTCCTCGTCTGTTTTAAAAACATGGTGACGTTTCGTAAACTTTGCATATATCGCAGAGCGTCATCATACTTTACCTTCATCTATTCTGGCTAGTTTGTAGCGCAAAAACCTCCCTTTAAGTATGCGCAATGTTTCAGGTGACGTGGCAAGTGTACACTTGAAAGAACGTGTAAACAGACGGTCAAAAAAAAATCTGATATAGGCAACAACTCAGAATTGGGCATCGAGACCTGCAGTGTAAACGTAGCCTTAATAGCGTAGATAAACATGCACATTTATGTACTATGTCACAGCATATAAAATCTAAGCACCTTAAAACTAGGTACAATGGAACCTTGGATTACGAGCATAACTCGTTCTGGAAGTGGGCTCGTATTCCAAAACACTCATAAACCAAATTTTATTTTCCAATAAGAAATAATGGAAACTCAAATTATTAGTTCCACGGCCCCAAAAAATAAATACATAAAAAAATTAATACAAAATATTAAGTAAAATAAGTAAAAACAAAACAAATTAACCTGCACTTTACCTTAAAAAAAATTGTTGGCATGGTGTCAAATTACGCGCACACAGGCTAAGGAAGAAAATGGATTTTTAACCTTCTAATGAGTCTTTCTTTTGCTTTACATGCGCGCACACACGTGGGTTATAAGAATCAGTATGTACATGCTGTAAACACAAAATAAAATATTTTTTACACACATGGTCACAGTGATATACTACAACATTCGTGCACGCGTGTACTGTTTACTATACCAGTAAGAGAGACGATTACTCACAATTCCACAGCACAAGAGAGAAAAAAAACGTTGGCTAAGTTGTGATCATGTGATGCTCGGCGTCAAAACAAAAAGCACATGCGTGATACATGATACTCAGTGCTTAAATTTATAAAATTTATTAAAAAAATCTTTGCTTGTCTTGCGAAACACCCGCAAACCGCGTTACTCACAATCCAAGGTTTCACTGTATTCCAAAGCCCATCATTATAAACAAACAGGTTGTTATAAAAATATTAAAACCCCACTGAAAAAACCCACAAGCCTAATATTGTAAAAGTCTAATACGTCAAGACTTTAGCAGGAGATCCTTTAAGTTCTGCAAGTTGTGGTGGTCTGCCAGCACATCCCACATGACCGAATGAATTGACATCTGGGGAATATGGAGGCTAATTCCTAAACAGTTTTGCAGCCTGGCAGGAGTCACAGCCAGATGGTATTTGCCAAGTAGCATATACATGAATCACTTAAGGTTTCAAAGCAGAGCAATGCCCAGAGCATCACATGAACTTGCCTTTTTCCTGCATCGCATCCTTTTGCCATCTCCTTTACAGGTCAACAACAGACACACACCAGATCATTGTGAGTAACGTGGTTTGCGGGTGTTTCGCAAGACAAGCAAAGATTTTTTATTTTTTTTTATTTTGACGAGCAACGAGCAAGTCTTGGTTTACAAGCACCGAGTATCATGTATCAAGCATGCGCTTTTTGTTTTGACGCCGAGCGTCACGTGATCACAACTGAGCCAACGGCTTTTCTCCCTCTTGTGCTGTGGAATTGTGAGTAATCGTCTCTCTTACTGGTATAGTAAACAGTACACGCATGCACCAGACCAAACACATGATGTTACCATGATGACACCTTTCTAGCCCTCACAACTTTTTTCAGTTTAGCATGTAACAGTATTTGTATAACAGTATCTCTTCCATTAGACAAGGTAGGCTTGCCTTTACGTCCCAAGTGCTTCCATTAAACACAGGTGTCCCTAACCCGGTTGCCTGTTCATTGGTTGCCCTAATGTTCCATATAATTTTTCACAGCTTATTTGGTTATATTTGATGTTGATTCTACATTAAGTGCCAAAAGTCCCAAAACATATGGGATAATAACATTTGACAATTACCTTTTCGAATGCTTTTAACATAAGAACGCCATACTGAAAGCATTATCATGGCCAGATTAATAAGAACACACTCAGAGTGCAATTACTGTCAAACTCCACAAGCTCATGAGTGGGAGAGACAGACAATTGTGTCCTAAAAAATAATCATGCAAAGAATGCTTGGTAAATAAAATTATATTTTGTCAACTGGTATGGTACCTTTTGTACCACTCTGTGTTTTTATTTATTTTTACATAAGGAATAACATTTTAGACCTGAAAATAATATTCCGTAGCTGTGCTTGCAGCTATGAAATGATTCCTCGCAATTTGGTGAGAGACGAAATCAACATAGTCAGGGCTTACTGAAGTGTACCTTTAACATACTGCAGGAAGATGAAAACACTATGTTTAAGGTACAAAGCTGACACTACTAAAGAATCAGGAATGTATGAAACTTATTTTGATGTGTTTTATTAACAGCAGCAGAAATCAAACAAAGATTTAAGTGGGGCTGTGCAATTAATCAAATTTCGATTTCGGGTCTCAACAATCACAAAAATGGTTTTTATTCACTAATTAATTTTTCACTAATTTAATTATTATTCACTTTAAAAAAAGTTATTTTGACCTGCGTTCTGACGCGCGCACATCCGCACTTTCGCCCTTCCGGAAGCCCGAACTCTCACTCTATTCGGTCACCAAAAAAGTTGCGTATGTGGTATCTAATCACATTTAAAAATCAGGTCAAGTGAAGATGGCAGAAAAAGAGCAGCCACAGAAGTCTTTGGTCAACAAAAGAGGTAGAAGCAATTCTGTTGTTTGGGAACAGTTTGGATTCATTAAAGCGGACGTGGATCCAAAACATTAGGTGCAAGATTTGCTACGCGATTGTGTCGGCACCGGTAGGTAACATCACAAATCTTTTTAACCATTTAAAATTTAAACACAGACCGACATATGACCAACTAATAAAGAAACAGAAAGAACAACGAACAACCCCCACAACATAGTCTGGAACACAGTCATCCATTAAAGACATGCTCTTCAGTGCAACTCCGTATCCATCCAGCTCAGAAAGGCATAAAAAAAAATAACAGATGCCGTTGCATACTTTTTAGCCGAAGACATGTGCCCTATTAGCACGGTTGAGAACGAAGGATTCATGAAAATGATAAATACTTTTGACAAGCGTTATGCTTTTGCTTTGACACCATTAATAATAATTTATAATTGATTTATTATTTTATTTAATATTCATATTTTATTTATTACTTGTTTTCAAAAGATTGTGGAAGTGCACTACATTGTTGATCTTGTTTGCCTTTATCTGTTTTATCTGTCTTAATCTTACTGTTCTGTTCAATAAATGCAACATATTTCCAAAGTCATTTAATCGTGAAAAATAATCGTGATTTCAATCATGACCAAAATAATCGTGATTATGATTTTTTCCATAATCAAGCAGCCCTAAATTTAAGACACAACATCTAAAGGAGTCTTTTTAATGCAAGAAAAATATCTTAAGAGACTGCACATTCGAAACGAGCATCTGTTTATGCACTTAGTATGCCAGGAATGTATGCAGCGCCCAGTACAGATTTCATCCATCTAAATTGTCTAACACGCTGTCCCTCAAAGTTCAGGATGTGAGCTACCGTAAAATAATCGAAAAAGCATTACAATAACTTGACTACAGAAAAATATAACAAACTAAAAAAAAAGAATAATTTACTGATTACATTTCGAAAAAACTCCAGAAAACCTGGATGCTTTTTACTGGATTAGAAAAGTAAAAAAACAAAATGGCAACATTTTGTTTTTAAATGGTCGCTATAAGCAGCATGTATACTAAGGCTTCATAAATAATCTTTAAATCCTAGTAACAATACATACACAAAAAAAAAGCATGACCAGCTCAGCCCTTAATGGTTTCAGGTTTTACTGACTATTCTGACCTCACCATGGTATCACCAATAAGAATAAAATCCTAAAAAAAAAAAAAAAAAAAAATTCATTACACCATGTCAAATTAAAATGACAGAAATCACCACACGGATTTATTCTAAGGTCTAACTATTTTAATATTAAACGCAGATCAAGCGCCAATTTTTGACGCACATGCGAGCCAATTTACCCTTTATTAAAGTAATTATATCTTTTTAATACTAAATTTCCCATTTAAAGACAAATTTAATTGGAATAATCTTTGACTTGTGTCTTAAGTTCCTTTCAGTTTTGCTTTTAAACTTCAGGTTCCTCTATAACCACGTTGTGCCATTACTTTTTAGACCTCTTCAAACAGAAAGTAATTGCAAATTTGCATCTTCTAACTTTAACTCTAATTTTGTTTTATAGCAACATCACCCTAAATGTTTAGCATAACGCCATTTGTTTAAGCACAGGAGCTAAATCTGAAGCCTACACATGATTATGCGCCCTCATTTTTGTTAGATAACGTCGTGTGCCAACAGAGCTGAGCTGCTAAAATCCTACTAGCAGCTTTTATGGTAGAATGCGATTATTGTGTTTGGTCAACCATTTCATTTGATTTTTAATAGTTCTCTTACATGACATGAGCATTACTAGGCTAATGATAGGATATTCAGGTGCTTACATAAACATACACAAATTTCAGCCAGATCAGAATGCAGATTTCAGTGCCTCACAAATTTTTTAGAAATATCTGTCCTCTGGTTCTCTAAAACAGACGTAAGAAGCATCACCCTCCTCTCTGCATGTGAAAAATTATTTCCCGACTGAAAAAATTCATCAAGAATGCAAGCCAGAATGCTTTAGTAATACCAATCAAACTGATCTTAGTAGTAACGCATTATTAGGTAGTAAGTAAATTAGTTGTGCTTTGTATTTACTTACATTGATGTATACTTTAAACTGTAAAAAAATTTTTCAATAAAAATACATTCTTTAATGTAATCCACCATTTTTTGTGGATCTTTTTTTAAATATTTGTAAAGCATCGGTTCAGGCAAAGTTTAGGTGCCGTTACCACTTTAAAAAGTATCAAAACAATACCCATAAATAAATAATTTTGGTCCACTTCAACCACTAAAGAGAACATCATATAATAATAATAATAAAAAAAAAAAAAAAATAATAATAATATATATATAATAAATATAAATAAATTATAATAAATAGTAATTATAACACGCAAAAGTAATGTTTACACCAGATCTAGAGACTTTTTTTTTTACATTAGGCACAATTGATTCATACCATGCCTAGGAACGATTGCTCCTCCCCTCCCCACTGGCCAGCATTCGCATTATTTTTCCTATCTGTTCTCGGATAGGCTTGCATGGTGGACAGGCTTGCTCAGTCTTCAATAAGGCAGGTGGCAGTGTGTAACATGTATTTGGTTTGTGAGCCCCTATTAAACACAAGAGAAGAAGGGATCTAGGAGGTTAACCTTAGCGTTATATTATTGTTATTTTGGAAAAAATGTTAAGAGCCATGCTCTCCCTATTTTATCAGCTATGGCTATGAAGATCAAAAGAAGAGATCGGTGCTATGCGCACACAGCTTTCAAAAGCGACTGATGACACTGCATCTAAACAGCAATCTACATCCATGCACAGGTACAATCGGCTTCCATATCTGATTTGATCCATGCCCGAGTATGCCGTATCTTTCTCGAGACTACCTTTTCCAGCAAAGATGCGTACAGTTCCTGAGTGTAAAACAAACCTGACTTTGGAGTCAAATATTTAGAAACAATCCCAGGGACCTAATGTAAAAACGCTGAGGTTTAATTAATTTTCTACAAAAGCAGCTTTGAAAGTAGAGCTGGCTATAATGCAAATTACATCATTTGGCAGATGCCCTTATCCAGAGTGAATTACATTTATCTCATTATGCATACGAGCAGGGGAGGGTTGAGGGCCTCTCTCTAGGCCCAAACTGTGGCACTTGGAAGTAATAGACTTTAAACCCATGTCCAATGTCTACCAAGCAGAGTCACTCCTGTCCCCGCACTTGTATTAATACTTGTTTCTACAGTAATGACACTTTGTTATGGTGGACACCCACATGATCCCACACTACCAGAAGAGTTATTCCCAACACTGGCCCTTGAGTTTTGTGTCAGCTCCCAGCACATTTGTTTTAGTCAATCAGCTTATTAATCTCATTTTCTTTAAAGCGAGTGTACAAGAACACTAAAATGTGCACAACAAGGGGTCCGACCCAGGACCAGGGTTAGGAACCACTGTACCAGGAAAACACTTTAACAACATGCTGCTATTTGAAAGTTTGCTATTACTTGAAATTTTTTACAAGTAACTGTTAATTTTATCTCTTGACTGCAAGTGTGTTGTAATGATCAGCCATTTTTTTTGACATTGTAACAAGAGGATGACCAGTTGCTATTTTTTTTTTTTTATTAAAAAGAAGAAGAAAAGACTGGTGATGGAAAACAAACTTGTTAAATAGAACACGAAAAAAAAAGTTTAAAAAATGATCTATTCTTCATTAATACATTAAATACAAATAAACAAAAGCTAATTTTAAACAGTGCGCCCTTGTTTGGTGGAGTTATATTCCTTACCTGATAGTGTCCAAGGGTATAGCGTTATAAGAGTAATATCAAAGTCGTAATAGGTTTAAAAGTGACAAGTCATAAACTAGTGACAACATAGTAATTAACTATACATTAAACAATTGAGAAAGTTCAGATTACAGATTTCTAACTTTATATATCATGTTATACCTTTACAACTGATAAACCAAGATAAACCTACACTGATATAACAAACATAATTCAGACTGACACTTTCTTTAGCTAAATACAAATAATATAGCAACAAGTAAAACTTCAGACTTGTTTAGTTATTTTCTTACGATAACAAAACTTTATAAAACAGTGAAAACCTTATATTAATCATAAAGGGTCTGAGCTAACCAAGAAGCTTAGCTAGTTAAGACGAACACAGGTGACTAGCTAGAAAGAAGGGTGTCGATATATAATGTAAAACTGTGACAATACTAACTAAAACACATTAACTTTTCATAAAACAATGAATCTGCTTATGTTTTAGAAAAATTAAGTTGAAAACTAAAACATTCTTCTAACAAATCCGCTTTTAACGTTACGATTTTTAAAATGAATATGCTAGGCTAACTGACTCTGCCATGCATGTAAGCGACTAGTTAGCTCACTAGCTAGCTGCTCCTTTAGCTAACCATTAGCTTCCCGAATCACCGAAACTCAAGTCTTTAGTATAAAACTTTTGTCGAAAAAAATGCACAAAAGTTATCAGAACTCAGACGTTACCTGGTGTATAATGTCAATTCCGTCAAGCATTCAACTCCATAAACTCCACAGAGCGCCTTGTTTAACTGGGAGACGATTATAAAGTTTAGTACAACTGGCTAAATGCGCTTATCGAAAGTCAACCCCCTCGGCAACAGTACCTCCCCCGCGCCATGTTGGAAACTGGAACAACATCCGGGCACCATCGTGACTCCACAGCACCCACTAATGGCGACCCAACTGGCTCGTCATTCGGTTCTGTTACGTAAAATTTGATCATTGATTTATATGTTTTACCGTCAATTAAACGTTTATGTCGTTAAAGTATCAAAATATGTAAAATGTGCTTTACAGTTGCCTTAGAGTTGCTGTTGTGGTTCAGTAACCTATTTTTCCCATGAGAGGTTGCACATGAGGCTCAAGATGACCTCTTAAGGTTGCAGCATTGCAAAATGATTGCAGTTACTGTAGGGACTCCTTTTACTGAAAATCTAAAGTTAAAAGGCCCAATTCATGATCACAGTACACTAGTCTACAGCTATAAGAGTAAAACTATGTTTATTTCTCTATATAATATTGTCCTGCATCAAGTAAAGAGAACAACTAAGATTAGAAACTACTAAAATTAGAACTAAAAAATGCATTATTAAAACTATAATAATGAAAAAAAAAAACCGGCTATGTTTAATAAGGGCCACTTATCAGTGAGGTTAATCGAAAAACAGGCATCAATTTGTGAGGGAGTATAAAGAATAGATTGTTAAGCATTGGAAAAAAAGTAATGTGATAATTCAGCAATGTTATTTCCCCCATGTGATCAGCTGATGAATATACTAAATATACTGAATGACCAGGTTTTTTCATCAATGGATTTTTTCTTCCCTGATGGCAGAGGCACATTTCAAAATTTGAAGCACATGTAGATAATATTACCAAGATAGCATTCCTTCACATCAGAAATATTGCTAAGATAAGGAATCTATTGTCTATTATTGAAGATAAATTACAGTATTTCATGCTTTTATCACCTCTAGGTTGGACTATTGTAACACCTTACTGTCTGGTTATTCAACTGGGTGCATAAATAAGCTTTAGTTATTCCAGATTCCAGCAGCGAGATTCCTTACTAGAACCAGAAGATACGAGCACATCACCCCTATCTTATACACACGGCACTGGTTCCCTGTAAAATTTTGCATCGACTTTAAAATACTACTTTTGAAGTATAAAGCATTAAATGGTCTCGCGCCGCAGTATCTGAGTGAACTGCTAGTGTCATACGATCCACCACACCTACTTTGATCAAAGGATGCAGGCTGCTTGTCAGTACCCTGTTATGAAAACCACAGCTGAGGGGAAGATTTTTTTCTTACAAAGACACAAAGTTATGGAATAGTCTTCCATTTAATGTTTGGGACTCAGACACAGTGTTAGTGTTAAAGTCTAGGCTAAAAACCTATTTATTTAGCAAAGCATTTTTGTAAATAGGTAAAAGATCAGATCTGGGCATCTACATCTCAGGCAAATTTGCATATTAAACTTAATTACATACAATTCCAGACAGTACCACAAGCTTCAAATCTACAAGCTTTATATGGAACATTTACAGTAAGGTCAATAAGTATTATCACCCTGTGATTTTGCAAGTTCTCTTACTTAGAAATTATGGAGGGGTCTACAATTTTCAGCATAGGTGCATTTCCATAGAGAGACAGAATCTAAAAAGAAAAATCCGGAAATCACATTGTATGATTTTTTAAACAATTTATTTGTGAATTACTGTGTCAAATAAGTAGGTATTTGATCACTTGCTTATTAGCCAGATTTCTGACCCTCAAAGACCAGTTATTTTTTGCTTTTAAATAGTCCAGCTACACTCTGCTTATGATTCTAAATTAGTAGCACCTGTGGAGGAGTCATGGGAGAAAGTCCTGTGGTCAGATGAGACCAAAGTAGAACTTTTTGGTCTTAACTCCAGTCTCCGTGTTTGGAGAAAGAAGAATGATGAGTATCATCCCAATAATACCATACCTACAGTGAAGCATGGGGCTGGAAGCACAGGGGCCAAAAAAATCCTAGCATTTTGTGGTTTCCACTGTATTAAGGAGAGGATGAACGGGGCCATGTATTGTGACATGATGGGCAAAAACCTTCTTCCCTCAGTCAGAGCATTAAAGATGGGTCGTGGCTGGGTCTTCCAACATGAACATGACCCAAAGCACACAGTCAGGAAAACCAAGGAGTGGCTCCGTAAGAAGCATATGGATTATTTAGAAGCAAAATAACTGGTCTTTGAGGGTCAGAAATCTGGCTGATAAGCAACTGATCAAATACTTATTTGACAAAATAATTTTTTTTAAATAAATTTTAAAAAATCATACAATGTGAATTTGCAAAATCACAGGGTGATCAAATACTTATTGACCTTATGCAGACAAATTTAAGAAATAACAATTATGTAACACAATTCTACTGTTTTTTAATGGCTCCTTAAATAATGCACAAACTGCTCTCAATTCTCGGAATTTCTATTACAACAAATGGAAAAAACTACTAACAATACAACAGCTAAAGCCAGAAGAGAAAGGAGCAACAACGAAACGAGAAGCAACCAAGAGAACATATGTTATAACCACAAATTACAGATGATGTGGAATATAGATTCAATCATCTTAAATATAAGAACAATTTAAAGTAAACATGTAAATATAACATATTAAAGAAAAGGTTTCAAAAGTAATCTTTCTTTATTTATGCAGTATGAACGCTGGTGCAGAAGCCAGTGTCTGATCTTCACCTATTTTGCATCACGAGATATATATGTTATGTTAAAGCAAAATTAAAACGCATGGGCAAAACAAAGGTGATGATCCACCACATGACTATTGTATTCAAAATGTGTGCTGGTCCTCAAGTTCACTCTCAGTAGTAAAAGGACTTTTGTAAATAAAGATGCACGTGGTTCATCTAGGGGAGCTGCAACCATCCGAGGTCCTGTGATCTGTGAATAAGGAAATTGTCAATTTCATGTTTTCTTAATACCTAAAGCATATTCTCTTTACTCAAGTAATTGTATAAAACAACTTAAGTTTTATACAAGTTATATGAGCCTAATTACAAGAAGATACACCCAGGACTGGTCTGTTTAATCATGTTTTGGGATGAAGATTATATGCAGAATTTACACGGAAATGTGCAAGGTGTTTTTAAATGCTAACCGTTTTTTTTAAATATGTAATTTAGTGTTATGCAGTCTTGTGCAGGACCTCCATATGAGTTACTACTTTTACATCCAACGTAACACCAAATTTCAGAAGACTATCTTCCTTTTCCTCTGCTGTGTTTAAATTTATTTTTTTTTAAATCTGTACGTATTTAAAAAAGAGAAAGTTAGCGTTTTGTGGTTTCTAAAAAAACAAACACTTATAATAATAAAAAAAAAAACAATGCACTGATGAGTAAAGTTTCTTATTAGTCAGTTTCAGCAAGAGTCTCACACATGCATAAGTCACGCTCATGCTTCTGCACTTAGATAATTGCACAGGTCCATGTCACGTTTTAATGCAATTAAATAATGACTGACTAAACAAAATGTAATACAAAATGCATGCAACCTTTATATACTATTATACATAAAATTAACATAAAAGAACATATAGTTGTGTTTAGTTATCTTGCTTACATTTCTGAACAAGGACACTTACTTAGCATCTAATTTAGAAATTTTTTTCCCAGTTGCCATTATTTCTGCCACCCTTGAGACAGCCGGGTCGAAGTCCAAGCTGGCTGCTGCAATAACTTCATCATCCCTGTAAGGTGACACAAATATTGTGAGAAAAGATTATGACATTATTGACTGTTAATCAATAATGTATGTATTTACAATGTATTTAGTTATTTTAGCTTTAAAATAATTAAAGCTAAATCTTGCAATTTACTTTATATAAAATGCAAGAAACTTTCTCTCATCAGCACTTCCTTTGAAAACAATGTCCGTATAGCCTTCAGCATAACCTTGACAGAAAAGAGAGGGAAAAAGCGATACTTTGTTAAAAAATATTGCCCATTTTCAACTACCCGTAGCAAAATTACTGGATATTACTACACTATGAGGATGTTAAATCAGCTTTCTTTTTTACTGCCCAACAAATAAACAAAATCACAGATATGACACAAAACAATTTTTAGTAATTTATTTGTAATTAATCATTTGATAGCTCTTTTGTTGGTGCCAATTCCTCCAGTGTGTTATGGTTTGTTTAGGACTCTTTTTTTAAATGGAGACTAATCATCATTTTTAGATTTGTGTCAATATTTATTTTAGAAATGCAAATTACAAAAGGATTCCATAAATTTTAAATCCATTAATTAAAATCATTTCATTTATTGGTTTGAGTTATGTTTCACAAGAGCATCATATTCATATTTAGTTAAAATTAGTTTTGTGTCATATGTGGGATTTGTTTATTTTCTATAAAGGCAAAACTGTGTTTATATTCTTGTAGTGTGGCAATTTCATAATTTTGGTCCATACAGTAAATTTGTTAAAGTGCATTTCTAATGGTCACCTGTGTATCGGATACTTTTTCCCAGCAACACAGTCCAGAAGTATGGGACAGAGTGGAGTTTAGTCTGCTTCTTCAGCATGTTTAAAGCTGCAACCCGACCTAAATTAACATTTATAAACAGAAAATTTAAATTATTCCATTTTTGTAGTTATTATGAATATTTTTACTTGTCTTTCCACCTTACCGTGTGCTTGTGCCAACTGCCAGTGCCCAATATTAACCATTTTATCTGCATGAATTGAAAGAGGAAAGGATGCCACATCCCCAGCAGCAAAGACATCTGGAATGTTGGTTCTCATAAACTTAAAAACAAAATTAGAAAAGAAGTAATGTTTTAAGCCTTTTACAATCTGTAATAATTTGGGGGTTTATTTGGGGTAAAAATTTCTGGGGTTTGGGTTTCTAAGAAGAGCTTTCTTTTCTTTTTTTTCTTTATTAGCTCAAAGAATGCAAATGGCAAAATTATGTTTTCTGGTGTCCATTTACTTAGTGAAATCCAGTGACTTCTCAGAGAATTGTGACTCTTCTTATCACTAGCTCAGAAAACCTTTTATTCTATACCTCAGTCAAAAATTTTAATTTCAATACACCTTCTGGTGCTACTTGGACACGTCATCAGCGAAGAACCCGGGGTCATAGGGGTTTTGGTTTTTAATCTTCATACACCCTCGCCCGGGGGACACAGCCAGGGGTGATCAGTCCCCGGCCTGTGTCCAAGTGGCCTTTAGCTCCACGGATCCCCCCTGCGAATCCACAGCCAACGTGAGGCTCTCTCTGCGACATCTTAGATGTTCGTGGTGGCTTTTTTCAATTGCAGTCCTCTCACTCCAAGGAGTTTGAGGGTTTGCAGCAGTGAGTGGCTTGCAAAGCCTCTGCACCCGACCTTGACTGGCTCACAGTGAACTATCCAGCTGCTGTCCCGGCACACCGAGCTGAGCTCCGCGTACTTAGCCCTCTTGCGTTTGTGGGCCTCTTCAATGCGGTCCTCCCAGGGGACTGTCAGTTCCAGGATGACCACTTGCTTGGTAAGCTCTGATGTTAACACCATATCTGGGCGGCGGGAAGTGGCTTTGATGTTGCCTGGGAACTTGAGCTGTCTACCTATGTCAACTTGAAGCTGCCAATCGTGAGCGGTGGAGAAGAGCCCCCCTGTAGGGCTAGACTGGCGGTGTTGTACCTTCTGCCCTGCTCTGATGAATTGTTTGTTGGGGGGCTGCCTGGGTCTTGCTATGCTGAATCACTGTACAAATGATGTCCACCAAGGCTTTTAGCACCCGGTCGTGGCGCCAGCGGTACCGCCCCTCCCCTAGTGCTTTTGAGCAACTCAAAATGTGCTCCAAGGTGCCTCTTTTCTGGTACAGCTTGCACTCGAGAGTGTCTACCAGGCCCTAGGTGTGCAGGTTGGCTGGGCTTGGAAGAACGTCATAAATGTCATAAACGGACTGGACCAGAAACTTGATCCGAAATGGCTTGGCTTTCCAGAGCTCTTTCCAGGTGATTCTGTAGGAGTTTGCATGTTCCCACCTGGTCCACGTTCCGTGCTTGGACATGCCGACCATTTTGGTGTATCATTCTTCCTCCTCCTTTGCTCGTATCTCGTCCTGAATCAGTCTGCGCCTTTCTGACCCACGAGGCAGATCGTAACATGGCATGGGAAAACAACCGAGACCTGCACGCCCCGTTGCCATGGAACCCACCAGTGTTTTGTGCCTTAGCCTCAGCTTCAGAGACGGCTTTTTGCGCCTGCCACTTCCTTCCGGTCTCCACCAGGATTCCTGCTGCTGCGACTTTTGTATCACTGGAGTCCTTGTACATCAGCACCTCTCTTGAGCGGGTGACTTTAAACTCCTCCGATAGTCCACTCAAGAAAAAATTCAGCTTGGTGAGTGGCCGTACAGGGCAATGCTGCTTAGGGACTGAGGGAGCCCCAGTCATCTCCTGAGGAACTGGCTTATAGACTTCTCTAGAGCCTCGACTGTTGATATTGATACCTCGTAGACTAACAGGGGCCAGAGTAAGACTCCGTGCTGGTATATAATCCAAGCTTTTGAATTTTCCGGGAAGGCCAGATCTGTCAATCGCTAAAAGCCAGATGTTTTTTTTTCCCCCCAAGATCGCCACGAAGAGGATGACAGCCTAATTTTCGAGCTCCCTGACGGTTTTATAAAATAGCCCCCAAATTTTTTTTTTGAAACACTTTGTGAATATTTTACACAACAATGGAGAAAGGGGTTATTACTAGAAGTAGGATAATGGCAACTGTAACATAAAAGGACCATAAAGCAAAACAAAATAGCAGAAGCAGCTCTCCGACATCATTCCCTTATGGCAAAGATAGCTCCGAAGTTAGCTTTCAATGTATTTTCAATTAACTTCGAGGGTTCAGAGCGGACAATAAGGTACAGCTTTCCGATATTAAACAAGAGTTGAAGAGAACAAATGACAGACTGCAGGAGGCAGAGGAGAGAATTAATGAAACAGAGACAGGGCTTCAAGCTACATCAATGCTAATCAAATGACTAACACAGCGTCAAGCTAATCTGAAAGCCAGACTGATAGATCAGGAGGGGCGCACTAGTAGAGACAATTTGAGGATTTACGGAATAGCCGAAGATAAAGAAGGTATGGACATGGTTGGCTTTCTAGATCACCTGTTGAAAAGTGCACTAGACTTTCCCCAGGACAGAGAGCTTGGGATTGAACAAGCACACCGGGCACTGACACCGAAACCCAATAATTCGCAAGCAAGGCCGCGGTCAATCATAGTCAAGTTCTGCAGTTACCAAACAAAGAAAGAGGTGCTTCGAAGAGCATGGCAGAAAAAAGAAGTGTTCTGCAACAATGCTCGTTTTTACATCGACCATGACTTCCCCCCTGAAGTGCTTAAGAGACGAGGGGAGTATGCCGAAGCCAAGAGAGTGTTAAAAGGAAAACAAATAAAATTCCAGACACCGTATCCGGCAAGGATGCACATATTTTATGATGACGGCATTCGGCTGTACCAGGATGCTACGGAGGCAACGAAGGACATGGTTTCACAAGGATTTTCCGTTATAGGATGGTGAAGTCATCCACTAATACAGATCAGGAACAAGTCGTGCTATTATCTACTTGGCAAGTGGCGGGGAAGCGACACGACTGGGGCAAGGATCAGGAATCTGGAGCAGCAGAAGGTTGCACTCAACCCAATAAAAATGCCCGCTCGCAATATAAAGAAAAACTCCAGAAGTTCAGGAAATGATCATCCAAGAAAAGTCCATCTAAGTCATAATTGCAGATAAGTTCTAGCTGACTTTCACAGATGTACTTTGTATTTTGATTGCTACCAACTTTTATGTAGTGTAAATCCTACGGTTTATTATTTGAATAATTAAAGTAGTCAGGACTTGTTAATTGGCGTGTTATCCGAAAAAAAAAAAAAAACTTTTTTTTTGTTTTTGTTTTGTTGTTTTAGTTAAATTATTTACAATTTCATTTGGAGTACCGTACGACCATATAGTAGGGCCCCACTTCTGTCACAAGCTGGGACTTTCCCTCACGGAGGCTTTGATTGTATGACGCCCCCCAAGGCTCTTTTAAAACGAGCCTCAACACCGGAAACAACTGTTCCTGTTTGTTATGGTGGCGTTTTGTTGTTTAAAATTGTTCTAGTTTGGATCTTGTTTAGTGTTTGTAGTTTGGGAGAGGTACTGTTAATGTGTAAGGTGAATACCAGTGGAAGCACTGGGAGGGGTTAATCTTGGTAACCAAAAAAGACTATGGATAAGCACAATCTTAAAGTTACTACATTTAATGTGAATGGTATTTTGAACCCAGTTAAGAGAAGTCAAATACTGTTAAAAATGAAAAGGGAAATTCAAGTGTATTTAAGGTGTAATACTCATCCTATAAGTCAGACCATAGAAGAGGAGTAGCAATTTTAATATCACAAAAATTTACATTTGATTACCCCTTTAGAAATCTCAGATAAGGAAGGGAGATATATAATAATTACAGAAAAAATAGATGACACTATCATAACAATATGTAATGTTTATGTCCCTCCTGGAACTGATTTTGCTTTTTATAGGAAAATATTTGACTTGATAGGAGCCAAAGGAATTGTCTTGTGTGGTGGAGACTGGAATATCCGTCTTAACCCAAAATTAAATTAATCGAAAATCTTAAATTCCACTTAATTACACAGGAAAATAAATGTTCTAATGGCAGGGCTGGGTATACTATATTTTTGAGAGATTTTTATCCATCAGGTCGGGACTATACTTTTTACTCGTGCCTCCATGATGTATACTCAAGGATAGATTATTTTTTTGTACTAAAGCGGGATCGCCATAGAATACAAAGCTGCGATATAGGATCTATTGATTTGTCTGATCATGCACCTCTCTCTTGCATTATATATATCAATTAAAGACAATCTGGGAACAACACGGTGGAGGTTAAATACAAACATTCTAAATAACCAACAATTTCAAACTCAAATTAAAGAAGGTATAAGAATATTCCTTGAAGAAAATGATAATGAGGAAGTTAACTCAGCCATAGTATGGGATGCTTTAAAAGCCGTCATTAGGGGCAAAATTATATCCTTTTGTACTTATGAAAAGAAATTAAACAATTAAGACTAACAAATCTTAATAACGAACTAATAGAACTTGAGAGACAACAAAAAAGAACAAAAATGTTATGAATAAAATAAAGAAAATCATAAATGAAACAAATATAATATACTCTAAAGAAATTGAAAAAAAGATGATATCTATGAAACAGAAATATTATGAATCAGGCTCTAAATCAACTAAACTTTTGGCAAGGAAGCTATAGAAACAACAAATGGATAATACAATATATATAATAAGGGATTTATACTCTTAAAAACTTACAATATAAACAAAAACGAAATACAAAAAACGTTTAAAAAATATTATGAGATATTGTATACACAACCACGCCTAGAGGATGAGCAGCAGATTAGACAATTTCTCTACTCCCTCACTTCACCAGTTATAACAGTGAAACAAAATCAAACACTAATAGCCCCGATGGCTTTACGTCAGAGTGGTATAAGACTTTTCGGTCTGAATTAATACCAAGTCTTCTTCGGGCTTGCAATGCATCATTATTGGAGGCCAAAATGCCTCCATCATGGAGCAAGGCAGTCTTCTCAGTTATTCCAAAAGAGGAAAAAGATAAAGTAGAATGCATTTCATACAGACCAATTTCAACAGTCAATTACAAACTATATGCAAGCATCCGTGCCGGAAGACTAAAAAAGATTCTACCGCAAATAATACATAATGATCAGACTGGGCTCCTTATTTCTCAAAGACAAACTCATGATAATATTAGACGATCTCTGCAGATATTAAGTCATATTCAACAAGACGAACTGGAAGCTCTTCTAATTAGTTTAGATGCGGAGAAGGCTTTCGATTCTGTAAGTTGGTCTTTCCTGTATAGGGCTCTTGAAAGATTTGGCATTCACAACATTTTTGTTAGGAGAATCTGAACAATATATAATAAACCATCTGCCCGAATAAAAATAAATGGGTGCCTTTCAGTTACCATTATCCTAGAACGTGGATTAAGACAGGGATGCCCAATTTCACCACTGCTTTTTGTGCTCCATATAGAGCCTATCGCACAATGGATAAGGCAAACTGAAAACATTAAAGGCATCCGTGTACATAGAGAAGATCATATTGGCTTTATATGCTGATGATATTTTAATTTATTTAAGTAAACCCACTCAAATTTGGCAGATATGCAGGATATAAATTAAATGTACAAAAAACGCAAATTTTGACCTTGAATTATACACCTCCAAAATAAATTAGAGATAAATTCCTACTTAATTGGCATCAAAATTCATTGAAATATTTGGAAATACATTTAATGAAAGAAATCTCAGGGCTAGCAGAGGCAAATCTAGACCCACTGTTAACAAAAATCAAAGATAATATTCATAGATGGAATGCCATCTCTTTCCTAGGTCTCAGTCATAGAATTGACTCAATAAAAATCAACATCCTCCCACGGTATCTTTATCTGTTTCAAGCTCTCCCAGTAGAAATTCCCTCAAAACACTGGTCTGAATTAGATAAGATAATTTCTAGGTTTATTTGGCAAAGGGAAAAAACCCAGGATTAAATTCAAAACATTACAGCTTTCAAAAGCGGAAGGAGGTATAGCATTACCCTATTTTAGGGATTATTTTTATGCGGCCCAAACTAAATATTTAATTAACATATGTAATCCGGTGTATAAAGCTAGGTGGAAAGATATTAGCAACAATGAATGATCCACCAATTCAAGCAGTATTGGTACATAAACATTTGAGAAGATTTATAGATGAGGTCCAAAATCCATGGATTAAAGCCCAACTAAAAATCTGGAATACAATAAAAGAAGAGTTTAAATTGGATTGTAAATTACAAATAATGGTGTGCTTATGACCCTGGTTTTAAACCAAATAGAATGGATTATAGATTCAAATCATGGACCTCAAAAGGAATAACAACATTCTATTCTCTTACGAAAAATAGAGATTTGAAAGACTTTAAAAGTTTAAAGAAAGAATATTATCTTGAGAAACATGATTTTTATAGATATCTTTAACTATGCAATCACTTTGAAAACAACATCAAAAGTAAAACAGACTTTGACGACCCAATTGTAATATTTATAGGTGCTTATCAAGGTGATTCAAATAAAGGTGTCATATCCAAATTTTATAAAGGTTTTAGAATAAAAAAAATTAACTTTACAGAATATATTAAAGAAAAATGGGAAAAAGAGGGTAGTTTGATTGGTGGTAGTTAGAGTGGGTTGATGTATATAAATTCCCATGGAAATGTACTAACTCACTCACATATGGCGGGAATTTGGGTAGAAATGCCTTATCAGATTCTTTATTACACCAAAACAGAGGGCACATATTGAGGGAGGGGACACCAAATGCTGAAGACAGTGTGGGTTTCGGGAAGCCAATCATTGGCATATATTTTGGGAGTGCCCAGTGATAAAACCTTTCTGGGCAGACCTTAAAGCAGTGGAAAGCATAATTAAAACTTCAATGAACCCTGAACTTTTCCACATTATTTTTAGAAAGTGTTGACTTCCAAATAAGATCCTCAGAGAGATACATGGCTATTTGGCATTTTAACAACTGCTGGTAAAAAAAGCACTTACAAGACGTTGGTTGCTTCCTGAACCCCCAACAGGGATGGATATAGTAAATGATATTTATTTTATGGAAAAGATAACTTTTTCTCTTCGTCTGCAAAAGAGTGTGTTTAGAAAGGTCTGGTCCAGGTGGGTCAGATATATAAAACCATTACGGCCAGACTTTGTGGAAGTATAAAACAATTACTCTTGCTTTTCTGAATGGTAAATATTGTAATTTCTATGGTATGCCTTTTCCTTGTCGGAAGCCAGCGGATTTTTCCCCATAGTTTACAACGTAGACCAGGAACAAACATTTGACATTATTCAGTACAGCGTAGGATTATTAAGTTTGTGTCTAACCTGCCGCGAATTGTAAAAATGATTATTGTTATTAATTATATTATTTGGATTTTATTTTGTTTATCTAGTTCTGTTTAAAAAAGGAAATTGATTGGCAGAGAACTATGTAATTACATTTGTTTGGAAATAATGTATTGTTTAAACTGCTACATCAAAATAAAAATAAAAAATAATAAAAATAATAGTAAAATAAAAGCCAGATGGTCAGGTCACACCTAGTTCAGTCCATATAAACTAGCACTGTTAATTGAATGTTTGGCATTAAAGTTTTGTATTTTTTGTTTTTGACATATAATAATAAACATTACTTATACATTCAATAACACTTCCACAGCGTATGTTGTAGTTGATAATCAAGTAACTTACCTTATCGACAACAATGGCATTTTTTGAATCAATTTCCACCATGCTCCCCTTCAGGAAATTAGAGTTTGGAATGACACCTAACGAAGAATAAAAATCAGATATACAGAAACATAATCTATTATAAAATTAATAGTTTTATTCTTACCAATTCCCACAATTATAACATCTGCTGGCAACACATCACCATTTTCCAGTACAACTTGCTTGACCTGCAAAAAGTGACAAAAGCACTGTTACAAAAGCACGTTATGCTTTTTTAAAAACTTTTTTAAAAGTCTTACCTTTCCATTTTCCCCTTGTACCTCTGCCACACCATTATTCATGTAGAACTTTACATTTTTCTCCTCCAACATCTGTTAAAAAAAACTATTTAAAAGATGGACACTTTTACAAAAAACAGTATAAAAGTGAGACGAGACAAAGAAAGCCTCTGACCTGCATAGTCATTCTGCCAATTTCTGGTCCCAGTGAAAACTGATAAGGCACGTTAGATTTGCCCACAACAGCTACACTAGCTGCTTTGTCAGACAAAAAAGCTGCTGCTTCCATTCCTGTATTTATCAAGAGATTCATACAGTATTTGATTTTGTAAAAGGGTCAAATATTAAATTTTTCCTTTTTATACATTTGAAATTATAATATTTGACCCATCCTTACCATCTGGGGTGTGGGGAATCAACAGAATAGCCTTGTGTTTGTTGTTTTATTTTTGTATAGTGTAATAAAACACTTGCAGTCAGGGTTACAATGTATCCTAATCTCTAAAACTAGGGCTCTAAACCCCTTTTCAGTGCCTTTTATCTTGGTTCATGTGTTATTATTAATTATAAACATTTTTGTAAAAGCCCTGTTAGTAAAACAGGAGTCTCTCCATTTATCTAATTATCAAACCAGGGTTTGATTGCAAGACAGGCAACTCCAGCCTCAAGATGCACAAGATAATGCGGTCTCAGTGGCAGTTCCAAGCCGAGATGAAGTAGATCAAATATGCAGATTGGACGATCTGCTTTCGCAAAATCTCATGCTAAAAGAACTTGACATTTGTGTATAAAATTATAGAGCGTTAAGGCATTTATTATTTTTTAAGCTTTTATTACTTACTATCACTCACTGTCACAGAAGGAGCTGGAACATCTTCTTTTTAAGGTGATAAATTTTAAATGTACCTCTCTGTGAAGTCGTTGCTTTGGCTATCTGACCATCGTCATACTCGTAGTCCAGATTCTACAAGGTAAGCATCACCCCTCTGAACACCCTTCAACTTAACTGAGTTTAATTAACACAGTTTTCACCTAAAATGTGTTTTCTTCCATGATACTGCAAGCAAACTTTATCCAGAAACTCTCAGAATCTGTACAGACTTGAGAGGAAGATGCCAGTGATAATTGGTGACCTTGCTGAAAGCCTAGGCATGTGCAAGAAGGTTTTCATTTGATGCTCATTGCTGTTGGTGGTTCATAAAATTAGTTACATGCATACACAAAGCAAAATATACCTATACCTATAAAAGATGTTCCGATGATCACCACCCTGTTGCCAACACTCATCTGATAAATGTCAGCTGCATCTTTGTGGCTCTGCAAGAATTTCACATTCTCCAGTTCAGCACCAGAACACTGCAGACTCCGAGGTCTACAAAATCAGAACTGTTAGCTATAAGTACCTGAAGAAAAACAACAGGAAGAGAAAACACAAAAAGAAAAAAACTGACCTTGCTCCTGTAGCAATCAAGAGCTGATTATAGTGCTGAGTGGTACCATCGTGAAAACTGACTGTGTTTTCTTCTGTATCCATGGACACCACCTGCAATTAAAAAAAATCTGTAAGCCAGGAAGTAATTAAAATTTTAGTAACTTATTTTTATCTCTATCATCTTTGATTCATTAGACATAGCTATACACAGTACAGTATGCACCAAAATATACACTATACAGTATATCCTTTTGCAGGTGTCCACAGCAACATTTGTTCCGGGAATCAGGGTTAAGAATTTGCGTGAACGGTATAAACACTGTCTACAGCAAGGCAGTGCACACACTTTGAACACTTGCATTACACATACCATGGTAAATCAACATGCTAATAGTGTGTATGTTAGTTACTTTTAGGAGAAATAAACTTACAAATGATAACAAAGTCATACTGTTTTGTCTTTTCAATTCAGTACTGTATATTTTGGCACATACAGTAAATAACTCCCTGCTAGAAGGATACAGGAGCTACACAGGAGCCATTTCACATAAATGTGAAATGAAAATTAATTTTGTTTTAGAGATGAAATATGTTGGATGCTGCTCATGAAACTGCAGCTCAGCTTGGAACATGACTGAAATTAAAATTTGTGTCTTCTCCACACACATATGCTAAAGTTGTGGTAAATTCAGAATTTTATTTACTTTTCATTAGAAATGTTGACCAAAAAATTTTTTTTTTTATCTTTTAGTGATCCTTCACTATCAAAACAAACCAAATGGCTTAATGTGCAAATGGCAAATAGTGAAATTAAAATACTGTAAGGATTTTAGTATAAAGTTAGTATAAAGCAATCCCCCTTCTAAATATTATAAACATTGTCTTTTACCTTGTATTGATGTTCATTGTTCCCTATTGCACAAAATCTTTTCCCATTCATCTTATTTTTTATTGACATGTTGTGTGCTGCTATCTGTTTAATACATACACATTATAATCTCACTATTACACCAATGGGGATCTGCCTCAAATTGTGGCCATGAAGTTAAAAAGCAATTTCCCTTCACTGGAACTAAGAGGGCCAAACATGACAATGCCCCACAGAAAGGAATGTCAATAAAGACATGATGTGCCAAGTTTGAAGTGTAAGAAGTTTATATGCACAGAACACAGACCCCAACACCCTGCTTAATGCCTTTAGGTTGACTAGCACCTCAGGCCTTCTTGCTTAAACATATCTGACCTCACTAATTCCTCTTGTGATTAAAGGGCAAATCCCCACAGCACTTTTCCCCAGAAGATTATAACTAGCAAAAGAGGACTAAATCTGGAATGGAATTTTCAACAAGAACAGGTGGATGTGATAGTCAGATATCCACAAATGTGTGATCATATAGTGTATTGTGATAATATTGTGAAAAAATTTCGGCTTACTTCCTTTTCTGTCCATACTTCAATACCATGCAGTTTTAGGAAGTCATTTGGTCGAAGTAATATTTTTTCACTCTCTATATTCATGGCCTGTAAAATTCACATGCATTTTTTTTTCAGTCAAAAACACCAGATTGACAGGTCTAATTAATATTACACAATAATAATATATGAATACATTTTTATTTAATTCTCACTTTGCTCAATTTTGTCTTGTCAAGGGGCAGCTGCTCATCTTTGGTAACCATTATAATCCGCCCCAGGTAGTTATTCTGTCTAAGGGTTTCTGCACATTGCAAAGAGGCAGGCCCTAAAAAAGCACACAGTTAATACAAGCATGTGGATGTTTCCCCAAATATCATTAAAATACATCCAATGAAAAGTTATTGTAAAGCATAGTTTATATAATTCAGATAAATTAATGTTCATAATATACAGTACAAGTGTAACCATTTAGTCCATTGATCATTAACTTAATTTTTTGTAGCAATGCAGATAATGCAAGGATATGGTTATAACTTAGATAGATAGATTGACAAATAGATAGATAAAAAACTTAATTAATCCCGAAGGGACTGTCTCAGATAGCACTAACATTAGCACTAGCACTAAGCTCCTTAATTAAGGCTGACTGGAGTGTTCCTAGTTGCAGTTTACAAAGCATTTTATTGTTTGTCTTAGATTAATCTTCAATACTGACCAGGAAATTATGACCCACTTTTTATATTACACAATATATGTATTTTATGACCTACAAAAAATACAATGCATACAGTATTGTTGACACAAAGCAACAGGGGGCAATGAAGCCAGCTAATCTGTTACAGTATTTTCAAACAGTCGTTTCTCACATGATCTGCAAACTTAAATTTCATGGTCAATGATTTCTGCAGATTTTTACGATTATATAAACATATTTTAAAAAATAAAATAAAACCCTTCAATTCTCACCTCCTCCAATTAAAAGTATGTTGTGACAGACTCCAGGCCTTCTACAGCTCATTTCTTTAACACGTTTAGTCATGTTCTGGGATGAAAGAACAGCAGGTAAGCTATCATTATGCAAACACTATGACTACATTTTACATTTGTTTTCTTGTGCATCACCGGCTTCCAGCAATATGACTGTAAAGTAAGTCCAATAAGCACTAACCTGTTTCTTTCTTGTAACATGAACTTTGCCATTCTCAACTTTCACCTTTAGAAATGAGACAAAAAAAATACATGTTCAACACTAATACAGTATGGTTGGTGGCGGTAATTTTCCCACAAAATTCAAAAATAAATGTCTTCTCACACTACCTTGTATGTGGGCAAAGAATCCAGGCCTGGAAACTCTTCAATGTCTCCTGTTTTAGTGTTAAAACAAGCCCCATGCCAAGGACATCTCACTCTATTTCCCATCAACGCACCTGTTCATGCAATACACATAGAGTAAATGATACTAATGCTGAATTAGAATAACAAGGTGAAAAGACAGCACACTTTTAAGCTTTAAGACTAAAGAACTATATATATATATATATATATATATATATATATACAGAGAGAGAGAGAGAGAGAGAGAGAAAAGGCAACCTTATTTAACTATCAACTAAATACCAAAAAAAGCTGTCTGGATCAGATTACCTTTAACAAGTGGAGCTCCATAATGAGAACACAGAGCTCCCATGGCCCTGAACTCTCCTTCATTTCGAACCAACAGGATTTTCTGATTATCCAGCTCAACCTCCTTCATTCTGCAATAAACAACAGTTGTAAGAAACAGTGACAAAAAAGAATACACACTGCAAGTGTAAGTAACTATTCTATGTTAGAAGCAGTAGTAGCAAATAATGTGTTATGATGATAAGGGGTGAAAATATTACTGTCCATCCTGAAGCTCTGACTCCAAACACACCACCTCTGTAACTTCATCACACTTAGCGTGGGCCATGTTTGTTAATTCTGCAAATACAGTATGATATACAAATTAAAAATATTTACATGAATAAAAAAGAGGAACATGAAAGTGGAACTAAATTATACATACAGTAGTAAAAAATAAAAGCTTTACCTCGTCAACTTCTGAAAGAACTGGGTTTCTTAATGTTTTATGTTGTTGGTTTCCTCACAGGTACAATGACAATCCTCAGGTGTCCTTGGATGAAGATTTTCCAACCTTAAAGGAAAGACAAACAACATAAACCCTTGTAACAAAATAAACCCTTCCTCAAACAACTGGTAAGCACCTATGGGACTGCAAATAATCTCATGATCTTAATCACATACTAGATCTATAGTAGTTCCTGATATAAACTGAGAAATTTGAGAAGTATCTACTCATATTTCATTTAACAAAGACACAAGAACCATGACTCACTCAAACTTCTTGTTTCTTTGTGGTGATGTAACGGAAGCTTCTGTGCTCCACTGTATCGCTCACATACCCCTATAGTATAGGTTTTCCAGGCCTTATAACAATCTTTCTATGTCCTAGTTAAACACAAGAGCACTAGTTCAGCATCGGTACTAACCGCGGCAGTGCTCCATCTGCTAGCGTAGTGTGGTGATGTTAGTCTGTGGTGAAAACAGCTGACGCACGGTGACTCAGTGTATCAGAGCAGGAGGAAGGTGCCGCCTACCGCCCCTCATTGTACGGTTAATAACGCTGCAGGCAGGTGCACAAAGTGTGTATTGTTATTGCGGAAAAAATCATTCGTCTTCCACAACCGCTTTTAAGGCCGGTGAATCTAAAGCACTGGCTCCGTCAGAGACTCAAACAATTAAACATGTATTCGGCTAATAGTTTATTCCAAATAATCACAATACGAGTGTAATAATTTCAAATGATTGTTAAAACAGAATATGAAATTATTTCTAAAGTTAAAACAGTTCGTATTACATGAAAAATCCCCAAATAAATAAATGCGCTAATATGAAAAGACAATAAAAATAATAATAGGGATTTTTTTCGACGAACATTTTCGAGCTGTACTTGTCACGTGGCTAGGGATCACTTGATATTTGAGGAAGAACCATGGCCGTGACAAGGAGGAAAAGAAACAGGCAAAACAAACAATAACAGATTTTAGAAAGAATTAAAAAAAAAAAGAGACATAAAGTGGCGCCAGATACCTTTCAGCCAAAGTAGAGTTTACACATGACACTGAAAATGGCCATCATGTGATTACGAGCTTTGTATACAGTACGTTTGAGTAGAGAAACTGTAAGCGATACTTACAGTTTCATACTAATGGCGGAAGTTATGCGCATTTAAAAAACAAACATTGTAATATATGTCTGTATCGTGATAATTTCGTATCTTTACAGTTTTAAAACATTCAGCAATAAGACATATAAATGTCTATGAACTAGTCCTCTTGTGCTTAACCTAGACACCGAAGGACTAAATATTATTTTAGACATCACCAAAAAGAAACAAGAAGTTTGAATGAGTCATTAGGCCCCATGCTCTCTTATATATATATATATATATATATATATATATATAGTGCCCTGTGTTGCTGCCAAGTTCATCACCAGGCTGCTCACCCAGGAGCAGAAGGAACATTACATTGTTTGCCAAGTCTGCCAAGAAGTCTGTCAACATGCCATGGATGACATGGATGACGAGGATCATTACTTTAGTGTATGTTTACTACTGTACCCTGAGACGAAGCAACAGTCTTCTAAGTGGAAGAGCACATCATCACCATGACTGAAAAAGTCAAGGCAGGTCCACTTTTCCCCCCTTGTATATGGCAGCACGGTGGTTAGCACGGTAGTTATGGACCTCCAGGGTCAAGGGTTCAATTCCCATCTCAGGATCTGTGTAAATGGAGGACCTCCGGGTACTCTGGTTTCCTCCTACAGTCCAACGGCATGTAATTGGCATACCCAATTTGTTTTGTGTGTGGCCCCTACATCTACAGTACGTACTATAACAGGAACAGGCCAAAGAAATAAAAATAAACCTTTTTTCAGATATTAAATATGTTTTACTATAAGATTTGTAATGTGCTTACAGCTTTTTTTTTAATGTACATGTGTTCTATATTTTTATTTTTTAATACCATTTTAAGCATATTTTATTGTACCATGTAAATTTGTAGATTTGTGTATGTAATCACAAATGTTTCTATTTAATTTTTTTATTTTCATTTCAGTTTTTACTTGAAATTCTATCTTTAGTTTAATTGTATTCTTATTCTGCAATTTTCCTTTTATTGTAGCAAAATCTTTCTACAGTATTCTATCAAATCTTTCCACTTTAGGTCATAGACTGTCATAAAAGCATTACACTGCACATCATTCTGTCTACAAATAAAAATGTAATTAAAGTGGTATAAATCTTTTATTCTTTTGTCAAAGTTAGTGGTTGCTGGATGTTTCTGCTTTTGGAGTTTTTAATTAAATCCTAAGTAATAACATCCAATTTTTCCTGTTAACTCAAAATAAAGTGATGTTCAATATGCAGTTTTTCTACAATAAAAGATGCAAAGAAAAATAAACTCTTTGCAGTAGATTTAATGTGCTGTCACTAGGGCTAAAGCTTACACTAAAGCCCAGGGGAACAAGACAGTTTCCAAGCAGTTGTTTTTCTTGCATACCTGGATGTTTGTGTTACACATGGCCATGTGTTATTCCATAGTCTTTATAAATTGTGATCTTGTTCTTCTGATTACTTAAGTTAGAAATTGCTTTATATAATTATATGTTTTACACAGCACAGTAAATAGTGGTGTTTAATTTTTTTTTTTTTTCAAAATAACAGACATCAGCCTGCACTATTAAACATGTGTACATTTAGATAAGACTAAAATGATTAAACTACTACGTTGTAATAAAAAAAAAAAACATTTGGTAATTTTGTGGTTAATTTGCTTACTGGAGAGAGGGCTGAAAACATAGTCTATCTGAATGGAAATAAAATCACAGAGTTATGACTGAAAGTGTTGAAACTACCATTACACCATATAAATCTCATCCTGCCAAACATGCTGTAATGTAGAATGAACAATTCTAAAGGAAGTTGTTTGCAATTGTATTGGGTGCACACAATTTCCATTAATAGTTGCATTTTGCTTCAGTTAATATGTTGACATTTTGGGGAAATTTTGCTGTCTTCTGAAATGTTTTAAGTAGATTTATATTTAGTAAAGTCACTTCCTGAATGCTCATGCAACATACAAATCTTCTTGCAAAAAATTGAAGAACGTTTTTAAAACTTATATGCTTATGCCAAATACAGTGCTTGAACACAATTCTCATTAACCACTGCACCTCTTCAGATCACACTGCATAACTGTTGAACCTAAAGGGAAAGGGGAGCTACGCAGCCTTGTAGTCTGAACAGCCTCAACCCCTTTATCCTTATGCCTCTGTGATAGGGCAGTGGTCTCTCGGCCAATCAGGGTGGGTCATGACATCATATTGTTGTTCATCAAGGCAATAATCCACAATAATACTTGTGTCATGTCTGGGTAAAATGTATGGCTACAAGTGGCTTTTATTGTTAAAATATCTTATTAAGATATGGCATGACTTATTATTAATATTTGCAATAAACAAAGTCTTGCAAAATACGGTGTAGGCTAGTAACAGATGAGGTATTCTGTGGACAGAACAATGACTTAATGATAGGGATGATGCATTTACTCCTTTGCGGTAACTGCTTCAATTCAGAAGCCTATAAGGGTAACAACTTATATAAAATACATTACAGTACCACTAGGTGTTGCTCAACCTCAAGGAGAATTATTTAGAAACTGCTTTGTACTCTGTACAGTTTTTGACTGGTTTCAGTAGCTAAAATTCTAACATGAGAGGCACTTCAGTATGAAGGTTAGAGATGAATGCCGCAATGATGTATAGATGCTTTCAACAGTATTTGTTTTAAAAATCTACCCTAATGTAAGAATGTCAATATCTGTTCTTTTTCATAAAACATAATGTAGAAGCACATATTGTATTGGGAAAACTACAGTTTAACATGTTTATTGTTTTAACATAAATTAAACATATGTAAAATATGTAGATTCTCCCAGTAGAGTTCGGTGATTGCTCAGTGGGATATTTTACCAACCACAAGAACATTATTCAGACACAGATGTGAGGAGCATTTGCTGTTGCTGTTAAGGTGTTGAGACTGAAACTAAAGCCAGTCATATCAAATTCTTCCACACCAAAACTAACGTGTCTTCATAGATCTCACATTATGCACAGGGGTATTGTCATGCAGGAACAGGTTTGGGCTAGACTGCTTAGTTTCAGATAATGGAATGTTGTTAAAGCTATTGCATTTAAAGACATCCCAGACAATAGTATGTTTAAAAACTTTGTTGCAACAGTTTGGGAAAAACCTATGTAGGAATGTGAAATCCAAAATCTTTTGGCCATGTAGTGTAGCACTATGTTTTATGTGTTTCTTTATAAATTGTAGATATAGGTTAAACTTGTGGGAATAGGTGTCGATAGATAGATAGATAGATAGATAGATAGATAGATAGATACATAAGAAATATTTTATATCATGCTGTTGACCATGTGTCATTATGTTAAAGAAATGACCTCACAAGGATAGTGAAATGTGTGTGTGAATTAAAGTTATATATAAACCAAGATTGTTCCCTCACTCACTTGCACTGTTTAATCAGAGTTTGAGCAGAAGAATGAATGATGTTGAAAATGTTTTTTTAGTAAGGCAGATGAAGAAACAACTGGAGCTTCAATGCTACTATTAAGAACAAACAAAATACTAAAGAAGTGATGATGCACTTCTTTAATACATCATAAAGAAGTGATGATGATGACAATGATGATGTATGGTCACAGGTTTGTGCTCTTTTGATTTGATTTACTTCTCAATATAATTTCATGTCGTGTGTTATGGCATAATTTTTTATAAAACAACTCCTGACCAATCAGATTTAAGAAGTAAAGTATAACGAATCAGACAACAAGGTTTGAGGGTTCGATCCCCGCCTCAGGGTCTGTGTGCATGGAGTTTGCATGTTCTGTCCGTGCTTAGTGGGTTTTCTCCGAGTACTTTCCTCCCACATGGCATTGACTGCTCAGTGGTAGATTTCTTGCCTGCCATGCGGAAGACCCGTTCCCACCCAATGCCCAAACCCTAGCTACTGGATGCAGTGCCAGTCGCAAGGATAAAATGGGAGGGATGCCTCAGGAATGCGTAAAACCTGTGTGGTATGTGCGGATCGGATGGTCCACTGTGGCGCTTCGACAGAAGAGGCTAAAAGACTAATATAATACATAATTAACCAAACTATGCATGCAGAAGGACCTTTCTTACTTACCAGGATATGTTAGATTTTACTTGGTATATAAGTAAATGTACTTACACTCTAAAAAACTGGTGGGTTAAAAAACAACCCAACCATAACCCAGTTGCTGGGTCACTATTGGACAAAACACACGCTGGGTTGTTTTGACCCAAGTGCTGGGTTTAAACATTTACCCTGAAATTCTGGGTTGTTCATCTGACCCAACCAGTGGGTAAAATTAACATTCTTGCTGGGTTAAATGTTAAAGTGCTGGGTTATTTTATTTGACTCCACCAGTGGTTAAAATTAACACTCTTGCTGGGTTGACACAGTTCATTTGATTATTTTTTATATATACACACACACACACATATATATATAATAGATTAAATAGATTGTCATATATATATATATATATATATATATATATATATAAAAGCTGCAAAATGCACATAACCTTACATAATGTAAATAGATTGTCAAAGAATAAGAAAATGTGAATAACTCAATTGTGCCAATACATTGCAGAGCACATACACATACACACGTCAATTAACCTTACCTACATGTCTTTGGAATGTGGGAATGTGGGAGGAAACCGGAGTACCCGGAGGAAACCCACCAAGCACAGGGAGAACATGCTAACTCCATGCACACAGAGACGGGAATTGAGCCTGCCTGGGAATCGAACCTGGACCCTGGAGGTGCAAGGCGACAGTGCTAACCACGACACCATTGTGCCGCCCCCAAGGTGACCATTTGTTAAATATAAAATAAATGTACATAAACACTCTATAAAACAATAAAAACAAGAGGCCCCTGTAAATCTGATTTAAATTGCATTTTTCTTTCATTTAATACAATGTTTAAAGACTTTTTATATACAGTAAAATTTTTCAATACAAATCTTATATTGCCCACATGACATCAAACATTCCCCATCTAATATTTTAACAATTAATTATTTAATAGTTAAAATAACTATTTATCTATTTAATTTCCTGCAAAATGACATTAAAAACAAAAATAATAAAACTTTTTAAAATATTATTAATTGAATGTGGGGTGAAAAAACTATTGTTCTCAAAAATTTAACAGTTGAGTACTCGTGTCCATCAATATGATCTACAGTATGCTGGAGGAACTCCTAGGAGGAAAGACAATGCTTTGTGTAGTTAACATCAAAGATAAAAAAAAACTTTAAACCAAACATCAACGGCCTCCACCAAATAGTCTGTATCAATAGCGTTGCCTCTAAATGGGAAAGGTTCCTCTTATCACATTCCCAAGGCACAAAACCTAGTGGTCCCACCAAGGTCCCCACCTGTGGATTACACACCATCACTTAGTGTTGCAATATTTACGGTAAGCATTTTTGTTAGGGACATACATCTATGTATGCTATGAAAACATTCACCCCTATGAAAACATTTACCCCTTTTCAAATTCTCAAACCCTAAATAAATACCTGTTTAAGTGGTCAATTTACAACTTACAATAAATAATTCATAAGGATGAAGAAAAAGCTTGTTTTAAACGATGATGCATTCTCATTTATTGAATAATAAAAACAGAATGAAAAAGCATTTAATTTGAACAATAAAATATGCTTGCTCCTACCCCAACTTACTATAAAAATAAGTGAAAATGTACATTAACGTTCCACACACAGCTTTAATGAAGATTACTAGTAATTTACCTAAAATTACATTTAAGATTACATTTAGTTAAAAAAAAAATGTTTTGTGCTTCAAACGCACTTTTCTCATAAAATACAGTATAGTCGACTATTGGCACAGAATATAAAAACATGAACACCCTACAGTTTCATATCAAAGTGCGACTTAAAAGATGGAAAAGTGAATGAACATGAAAATGAGCTTGCTCCTACCACAACTACAACATTGAAAATTCAGGTACAAATTCATTATAACTTACCATAAAATACTGCCAGCTTTAAGTGGCGTGCCCCTCGCTTCAGAAGTGAAGAATCAAGAAAGTTCGTCAAACCGTGTCTCAATTCCAAAAACGCAAAGAACAGCCTTGACTTGGAAGTGCACACTCGAGGGTTTGAGGACACCGGGTATATTGCAAATGGAACGCAGCGTACAGGATGCGTCACACAGCCGCGATATATTATATTATAACTGCATTATACACACGATTGGATTTTAGAAATACACTAAGTGAAATAAATCCGCTGTTTTAACCACTACAGAGACATCACAGCCAGCGGAAGTTTTCAGAAGTTCTTTCCGTGGTGAGGCAGCGTTGGGCGGCTACATGAGCGCAGGGCACCTGTATTGCCTGGAGCTCAAATCTCCGAAATCGTTGTGGCACTTTTTTAAAATAGACGCTATCTTTAATAACCGAAAAAGTTACCAGAGAGAAACCAGAGAATAAGTAAAAAAAACAGTTGTTGGGTCAATATAACCCAAACAGGTGTCATTTGTAAACGACCCACTACATCTCATTTGACACAACACAGGGCAACCCAACAATGTGTTTAAAGTACCCAAAATTACCCAGACTTTTTAGAGTGTACTTAGTTTTGTACCTCCCTCGGATATCGCGGTCCCTCCCTTCCGCAGTCGTCAGTGCTGATGGGCGGGGATCCTCCTCTGTGCATAGTGTGGAGAGAAAATGTTACACAAGCACTTCAGTGTTTTGTAACACATGATTGTAGTGAGACTACATACACTGACTTTTCCCACTCATAACCAAGAGTCCACGCTGAATCAGAGCTTGTTTCCAGGTAAGAGGGCGTGGTGTTTGGTTTTATTTATTTATTTATTTGTGTTTACTACACGAGGGGCAGCAAACCAACGCTTTAAAACAGCGAGAGGAACATTCATCTTTAATGTAACACACCCTGAAATAGTGAGAAAGTAAGAAAGCCTTCCGGACGCGGGGAAATAAAGGATAGAGACAGCAGAGACGCGAAGAAAGCAACATGGAGTTCCACTCAGTCCTGCTGACCACCGGCGCGTCCGCGGGCTTCTTCACCCTGGTGAACCGTGGACTAGAGACGCTCTACATACCAGAGACAGCTCAGAGAAATATATGGAAATGGAGAAATATCTCGACATCTTTCATTCACAGCCTCATCACTGGAATATGGGCTGTGCTTTGGTAAGTGCGCGCGCGCACACACACACACACACACACAAACACTAGCCTGTTGCTTTCAAAACACTGTTCACTTCTTTATACCGAGAAAAATCAATCCATGTTTTTTCCACAGTTTTTATATGCATCCTGAAATGGCTGAGGATTTGATAGAAACGCACTCTGTCTTCTCACATGCTTTGGTGTGTGTATCAATTGGTAAGTGAAGCAGGTAGAAAGCTGTACCACATGATTCACACAAGCTTACACAATATTTAGTAGATTAGTCTCTATATGGTTAGCACTGTTGTCTTGCACCTATAGGGTCTAGGTTCAATTCCCACTGTGGGTCTCTTTGCATGGAGTTTGCATGTTCTCATTCTTTGTTGGTTGGCGTTGGCAGAGGTTAGGTATGGCTGCAGAGTCAATGAGGGGCTTTGTGGCTTTACTGTCCATCCCAGGCACAAGCACCCAGGCCTTTAGTCACATGACTTCATGAATGGGCCAGTAGTCCAAATGCACATTTTATTATATGATTATCCAGTAATGGCATCAATAAGCATCAGAACGACAAATACTGTTAGGCCGCAGGGTAATGTGTTAGATAGTGAAGTAAATTATCCCCTGGGGGTTTCATGAGTTGCAAAACTCTTCACACTCTTTTCTTTTACATAACGAACAGATTGTTACATTGCTAGTGTTTAACATTTGACCATAACAAACAGCAAATTGTATATGACGTGTGTCATAGACATGTACTACCGTTCAAAAGTTTTAAAACACTTTATAACTCCATGATGGTTCCTGATTTTTATTTCTTTCTACATTGTAAAGGAATGCTGAAGGCGTCCAAAAATGCATTAATTTCCTATGAACAGTTGATATTGAGATGTTTCTGCTACTTATGGTCTGTAAAGACTTCATAACGCCTCTAATCTGAGGTGCTGTTAATTGGTCATTTTTCAGGCTGATAACTCTAAATGAACTTCTCGTCTGCGGCAGAGGTAGGTTTTGGTCCCGCCCTCCTGGGATGGTCTTTATGAGAGCCAGGTTCATTATGGTGCTTGACGGATTTTACAAATGCACTTGACAATACTGTTCTTGCAAGAACTATTACAGAAAGGCTGACCTCTGTGTCTTAAAATAACTA
Source organism: Clarias gariepinus (assembly GCF_024256425.1). NCBI lineage: Eukaryota > Metazoa > Chordata > Actinopteri > Siluriformes > Clariidae > Clarias > Clarias gariepinus. The sequence goes on from NC_071110.1 coordinate 18,865,690, forward strand.
ATAACTGTTGTTTTTCTTGTTGTTATGTAATAACCTAATCCCATATGTGTTATTTTATAGTTTTGAAATCCCCAGTATTGTTGTAGAATGTAGAAAATAAATCACTAAACAAAAACAACGAAATTTGCAAGTGTTTTAAAACTTTTGAACGGTAGTGTATACGTTTGTGGAAATAATAACTGTTTTATGGATAACATACATAATGGTTTAGTTAGTTCTGGAAAGAGATATCAGATCTGTGGTTAATATATAAGGAATAAACATACTGTTACAATAAAATACTTCTCAGTGTGACTTCTTAGAAACATGTATGGGTGAAATAAATTCCAAAGGGTTAAAAGCTTTAAATCAGCAGAACAAGCATTAAAGTTTTCCATCTAACTGAGACTGAAGCCACAACACTTCATCATTAGGTAATGGCAAGTTGCAAGTTCTGTTCATTTCTGCACTTTTAATGGGCTGTCTCCATGGATACATACATGGTGGGAGATGTTTTATAAATAGCCATTTGTCACTGACATCTTGGTTACCATTGTCATGGGAGCTATGCTAAAAATAATTGCTTGTAATTCTGCAGGCAATGTTTTCATGAGCGGGTTTAATTGATACAGTAATGAGTGTGTTTTTCTTGTAGGATACTTCATGTATGACTTCTTTGACATGGTTTTCAATCAAAGGATTAACCAGTCATGGGAGCTCCTTTTTCATCACATGGTGGTGAGTATAGATGTAGAAATACCTCTGACGATGTAAGGCAAGGTATGAGTTGATTAATAACTTTATGGTAAAAAAGGTTATTGTAGAAAGCAGACTGTGTGATTCCTGATATTCTTGATATTCCTGCCTGCTTGTCATTTCCATAAACTGTACAACCAGTCTCGTAACATGTTACCCAGCAAATATGTAGACATCCCCATTTAACTTCTGTGGTCTGTGGTTTAGAAACACTCCTGAATAAAAATGCATTTATTGTATGCACTACACAGTCCGAGCAAAGCTGCCTTAAACACATCGAGTATGTCAGTTAAAAAAAAATAAAAGAGCAAAATTTGTACAGTCCTAATCAATTTTTTTTAATATACATTATATACAGTACTGTGCAAAAGTCTTAGGCACCATATTATATGCTGTACCTGTTTTGTTATATAGTATGTTTATCATGTCTGCATAATTATGTTAAGAATCATTTAGTATTTCCATATATAACTTAAACATTATTAAATAAATAACATTACAGGAGAATATATGCATGGCTGTAAAGAAAAAAATATATAGTACAAGACAGACCAGTTTTCAGATGGAATCAAAACCTAATGTACGCTCCTGGGAGTGAGTGTGACAAAGTTGCCAAAAGAACTCTTATTCTCCAGCAAGCTCAGTAAAACCTAACAGCTGTTTTACTTATAGTACTGTGCAAAAGTCTTGGGCACGTACAAAAATATGGCATAAGCAAAGGTGCTTTTGAAAACGTTTCTGCATAAAAGAAACTTCTATAAAGAGTAATAAAATAAAAAGTGAATATTTGGAGTAAAAACTCATTGCTTAAAATTAGGAGTTTTAGACACAGATTTGTGCAGCTTTATAAGAAAACAGCTGTTAGGTTTTACTGAGCTTGCTGGAGAATATGAGTTCTTCTGGTAACTTTGTCACACTTAGCCTTGGTTTTGCTGTTTTCCAAGCATTGTCTAGGAGCTCATTCATTGAAATGTCTGGACAGGACTAATCGCACTGTAATTACTTTTTCACTACCAGATATCACTTCCTTCTTGCCTTATCTGTTTGGTGAATGATTCTGATTGTTGTTAAACCTGAAATGATGTTGCAGTTGCCCATGGCTTTACTCAGGACGACGCCCATTACCGAAATTCCATTACCATTGGATCATTCCATTACAATGCTGGATGTTTGACATATATTTTGACCACACAAATACGGTTTAGTTAGCTTAAAAAAAAGTATAAAGTTCTATAAACAGGCTTTTTTTGCAGCCATTTTCTATTATAACTGAATGTTCATGTGGATCAGTGAATTATTGTTACTGGCTTTCTCCCGGCAGAAAAGAAACTTTCCCCTGCAACTCCTTGACCTTCCTGTTCTTCCAGAGAAACTCAAAAAGACCCTGAAGTGTGGAACAGAAATAGGGAGAGGATGTATTGATTGAGCAAATATTCATAAACACAAGCAGAACAGTGGTTTAGTTGTGGAAAACAGAAGTACTCCTTAGTACTATGCGTTTAGTTGGGTAAAATAAGGAATAATTTATTGTTCTTGTTAAAGTGTTCAGTTTTTTATATAGGCGAGTACCACTTGGCAGTTGTGTCTGGAAATATTGTGGTTTCCCAAGGTGGTGGAGTGGAAAGAAAAAGATTTGCCCTAAAGTACAAGTAATCCAAAGTAAACTAGCAGATGAAAAACAGTTTCCTCCGATTATAATTTCCAACAGGATTCCACCAGTATGTGGTTTAGTTTGCTCAGGTGCTCCAAGCACATATTGATCTTATCCATGTGTCATTTAATAGAATCAAGTTTGCTAATTTGAAGTGAAATGCTCAAGAGGCATGAAACATCAATTATTGCCTAAAGACAAATTTAAGCTATTAAGCTTGCATGTCTTCAATCAGTTATCTTTAGTAACTGTGTTATCTGGGCAGGGTCGCAGTGGATCTGCAGTCCATCCAGTGAACACTGAGCTTGTAATAAAATTTACTGATTTCTTCCTAGTTAAAAATCATTAAAACAAAGTCCCTAGAACAGTTTTGTTGTCTTAAAACTGAAGATTTCCATTCTGAGCTAAAGCTTTCCCTTCTGAGTTATATAAAAAATGTAACTGAAGTTTGTGGTAGAAATTGAGAAGAAGGTAATAAATAATAATTTATTATTAATAATAAATGTAATAATAAATAATACATTTCTTTTGTGACAATTTTTATTTAAATAATACAGATCAGATGCAGTATAGGCTAAAATAACACATAATTAATTATATTTAAAGAAGTGTTAAACTCTCTTTTACTTGAGAGGTCATCCTTGTAGCCACTTGGTTATTAAGACATATAGGTCAAGGGTTATACTTCTTAGGCTGGCTGGAAGTAGAATTAAAAACAATTACAAATGGAAGGTTACAAACGACCACATCTATATATAGATCTCTATTTTTCTCCCAGTCATGCTTACTAATCCTTTCAGCCCAAAACTCTGATCTGCCCAAACATCCATAAATGCCTCAGCAATTCACTCTATGTAAACAGAACAATATTTGTGATTTAATTTTGAGGGTTGAGTCTTGAATTTTGTCATATAAGGTAGTGTCCTGACCGTGCATTTTTAAATTAATTTTCTTTTATTTGAATTCATGAATTTCCCAATTTAAATGAAAAGCTATATATGCTCAGGGGTTAATAACCAGTTTCTCTATTTCCATAGAGAATAATACTAATACTAATACTAAATACTACTACTACTACTTGGTGGTGTAGTGGTTAGCACTGTCGCCTTGCACCTCCAGGGTCCGGGTTTGATTCCTGGCCAGGCTCGATTCCCGTTTTTGTGTGCATGGAGTTTGCATGTTCTCCCCGTGCTTGGCGGGTTTCCTCCGGGTATTCGGTTTCCACCCACAGTCCAAAGATATGCAGGTTAGACTAATTGGCTACGTAGACTACGTCTAAGTGCTTTCTGAATAACCCTCAGACTAAGCCGGAAAAGGTGCAGCTTGTTTAAAATATTTCTACAACTTGCTTTTTATTTTTGGTAAATGTTGTCTGACAGCTTCACCAATGTTTCAGAGCTTCTGTGCACCCCGCAATTAAGTTGTTTAGGAATTTGTAAATGTTGTAAATTATTGGGTTTCCTCCGGGTACTCTGGTTTCCTCCTACAGTCCACAGATGTGCAGGTTAGGCTATTGGCGTTCCCAAATTGCCCGTAGTGTGTGAATGAGAGTGTGAGTGTGTGTATTTGTGTGTGCCCTGCGATGGATTGGCATCAGGGTGTACCCTGCCTCGTGCCCTAAGCCTCCTGGGATAGGCTCCAGGTCCCCGCGACCCTGAATACAGGAGCGGTATAGAAGGTGAGTGAGTGAGTGAGTGTAGCCCAACTAGTTGTTCTAAATACCATATGTGACACTCTGGCAGAACTTACCTTCTAAACACTAGCACACAACTTTAACCATTAAGCTTCTACTGCTCCATATCTTCCTCTGTTCTATGTAGCGTCGGTGGGTGAAAAGCCCTTATAATTGTTATTGTTTTACTGAGAAGATTTTTGGTTGTGTCTCTTTTTTCTAATAGATAATTGGGTAGCAGTTGAACTATGGGTGCTGTAAAGTTTAGACAATTTTTTTAACCTGTAGTCAGGAATGGACTAAACATTTATCACCTTGGCTAGGTACCAACTGGAATCTTTATTATTATTTGAAGTTGGGAATAAAATCTGAAGAAAAAAAAAACTGTTTTAAGAAATACAATGTAATATCCTGGTTCTCACAGACAGCATGTGATCAGTGGTCAGTTATGCACTTTATACGGTATTTTAATACTACTTCTACTACTACTTGTGCTTTAGGTTTTACTGCCATTCATGGTTTTGTGTTAATGTGTTTGTGTGACTTGTTTTTGTGTCTTACTGGGGACCAAATGCTCCCATAAGGATCAGAATATGTGACAGGTATGGGATGATTTAACTGTCCATTTGGAGAAATCTATCTATCCATCCATCCATCCATGCATCACGTTAAGAGACAAATCAAGGCCAGGAAGAAAGCTCTTGGATGCTTGCGCATTTACACTAACTACACTCATTATCCTGTTCGCTTCCCACTGCATCTTAACTGCCCTTCTTCCTTTTCACTTTTAAGTCCACAATCACATGCAGTACATTTTGTCCTATACTTTCGTTTACTGTACAGTACATTTTGGTGGTGTAATTTATAGAAAAATTGAGTTTGCTTTTAAGTACTGTGCAAACATAAGCCTTTGTTGTGGTACCATACGAGAAGGTGTAATATGTCCCGGCCAGGGAAGGAGACATTTAAAACACATTTAGATTTTATTGTCTTGCAGATTGGTGAAAGGTTTGACTTAAGGATTGTACTTCCCAGACTGATTTTCTAGTCAGTGTGGTATTTTTTGTGTTTTTGAGTAAAGGTTTTCCAGTAATTTTTTGGTCACATTACCTCTCTATCCCTTTCACCCATGACCGAAATACCACTGGTATGTGTCAGAAATATACTTGTCATTTAAGTATGTGTAGCATGTGCTAAATAACCTGTTTTTTCACTGCTATGTTAAGACACACCTCAATATGCCACTTTGAGTTTATCTCTATTTCTCATCTACTGTTTGCTCTCCCTTGTACCATCTGGTGCATGTATTTTACACACGAGTGTTTTGGCAGTGTCTGTGTTTGTTACTGTATGTTTAGTATAAGACATGAATGGGCTTCAAAATAAAAATGGGTATTATCAAAATAAAAATTGTGTGGGCATTACAGCTACTAAATACCTTTAACTTCAGCACATAGGGCCAAGTGAATTTTTGTGTGTGGTTCTGTAGTGTTTGCTCACTCATACTTGGAAGTTCTGCCACTTGTCCTCTTAGCTCTCAGCTGTTCAAAGTCTGCCCTGAACCTTAATACCTGAAGTCTCATGTACACTGCAGGCTGTCAGGCTTACTACGTGCTTTCTGGATAACCCTCAGACTAAGCCGGAAAAGGTGCAGCATGTTTAAAATATTTCTACAACTTGCTTTTTATTTTTGGTAAATGTTGTCTGACAGCTTCACCAATGTTTCAGAGCTTCTGTGCACCCCGCAATTAAGTTGTTTAGGAATTTGTAAATGTTGTAAACTATTGGGTTTCCTCCGGGTACTCTGGTTTCCTCCCACAGTGCTAAGATGTGCAGGTTAGGCTAATTGGCGTTCCCAAATTTCCCATAGTGTGTGAATAAGTGTGTGAGTGTACTGTATGTATGTGTGCCATGTGATGGATTGGCACCCTGTCCAGGGTGTACCCTGCCTCGTGCCCTAAGCCTCCCGGGATAGACTCCAGGTCCCCGCGACCCTGAATACAGGATAAAGCGATATCGAAGATGAGTGATAAGTGTAATTTATTGTTCTGGTAAGATTCCCGGGTTGTGTGCATGGAGTTTTTCCATGTTTCTTCCAGTGCTTGGTGGGTTTCCTGCAGGTACTCCAGTTTCCTCCCACAGTCCAAAGACATCCAGAGTAGGATGACTGGCGTTTCCGAATTGCCCATGATAGGTTAAATTACTGTTATACTTTATATATTGATATATATCATAATATCATAAAAAGATTAATAAATGTTTCAAGATGCTCAGTTTAGTGGATGTATTAATTATTATAACTTCCATAACTGATAGATGAAATGTTTTTTTCTGATACTGCATTCTAAAAACTACAGTTTTGGTTTTACTCTACTTAACTCATAAAAGGGCTTTTAAATAGCAGGAAAATACAGAATTTTCCATATGGTGTATATATTAAGTTTATAGTTTGTACCCATGTAGTCAACTGCCATACACGTCCTGAATATAGCAGTGTAATATACATGTGGTTTTAAACACTTAAAATATTGTTGTTTGTTGATTATTTTGTCCTAGCCCTGGAAATGGTCAAAAAAAGATTTCGGTAATAAATTGCAACAAAAGCAGTAACATGGGGGTTAAACAAAAATAAAGAAGGCAGGATAATAACTATACAGAACCTGGGCTGTAAACTCTAAACAATTGGTAAGATAGCAGCAATAGGTTTATTGTTAAATAGAGTGCCTGATGCAGCTTTGTAAAGTGCTTAATCATAAAATAAGCATGCGGCTTTGGGAAGTGTCAGTGATTAGTGTGGTGGTGCTGGAGGTTTCTGTCACAGAGGCAGGTGTGTAGAGAAGCTTCTTGATGTCCACTGCAGACAGATAAATTACTTGGTCAGTTCTTGGGGTTGGTTTTCACTGCTGGCATGTTGTTTTTGTGCTTTGAACTACGTGTAGAAATTGTTCAATGCACATCCGAGGATCACAATCACAGACAAATGGTAAAGCTTTGTAGTCCAGGATAGCCTAAATGCCTAAACGACACGTACACTTTGTGTAGTTACTGTTCAGGAAGTGATTATTGATTCTTTCTGCATAGTGTTATTTTCCCTCTCTGACAGCCTGGGACAAAATAACTGTTGCTTTTGTCTGATCTGAAGGCAGAGTGTGTTTTAGCAATCATCTACAGTTCCTTTTGTGTATCATCATCCATCCGTGCACTTGCTGATGTAACTTTTCTTTGATGCTGTATATTCCTCCAAGCATGTGTAGTGGTATGTAGCAGTCCCTCTATGAACACACAGACATATTCCAGTCTGTGTGTCCAAATCTGTCTTCAACACCTGAAATGAGTAGGCTCAAAGAGGTCCTCACCTGTTCAGAATCAGTTTGGCATGTTTTAGAATTGGTTTGTTTTCTGGGATAAACATAACCGTGTTGTGATCCGAGCAGCCGAGTTGGGGGTGAGGTGGAGACATTGATCTGAATTTATAATGTGATATTTGTAGATTTTTACATCAAGGTGGTAGGTGTTTCGCCTGCCATGCGGAAGGTCCGGGTTCGATTCCCAGACAGTGCCCAAACCCCAGCCACTGGATGCAGTGCCGGCCCCAAGCCCAGATAAAATGGGAGGGTTGCGTCAGGAAGGGCATCCGGCATAAAACCTGTGCCAAGTGGGCCTGGGCATTCCGCTGTGGCGACCCCTTGCCGGGAGCAGCCGCAAGACCAACCAACCATTTGTAGATTTTTACATAGACATTTTACAAGACTATAAAGTCTTGAGTGTTCATATCGTTAATAATTTCTTCCTTTTTAAGAATTATATTACTTCTGTTTTACATTAAGGAATTTATAGGTGGTGGAGTTGTTTATTGCCACAGAGGATCTATGAGACTGTAGTTGCTTAGTGAATCGTGCTTGGGGGATTTCTGGGGACAAAAAGAGGATTTGCATATAGACAGCATATAAACAGAAAAAATTAGGCCTCGGGGATTCCAGTGTACATATTTTCACAATACTGTCTCACAATATTGTATGTTCAGCATTGTAGGAGCACTAAGATCTAGTAATATTAATTCTGTGGTGGAAATCCACTCCTGTAATTTAAAACTCAATAATAAATTAAATGCTCAATGAATATGTATAGAACATTCACAAGATCACAGATGCTCAGGTAATTGTACTCATACCGTACCTTACGTCATAGGGCTACGAGGGACTGGAAATCACACAGTATAGTTAGGAAATTCATACACACATCATATCATGTACAGTATATGTACATGTATATGTATACACACATCATATCATGTATATGTACATTGTCATTCCAAAAGACACAGATCAACTAATAATTTGTTCCAAGTTATGTACTCCAACATCACATCAAGCTTCATATTTTCCTATCTAGTCTTGCTCTTAAGTGCAACTATGTCTACAACATCTTCATAGTTTAACGTTTTACTCAGCATGAACAGATACAACGTTCAGGGTACAGTTCATATTATACAAGGCTGAAGATGTTTAGTGCACAGCTATCTTTGAGAACACTATATCATATCAGTTGTTTATGTTCTACACACACAATGACCCTGGCCTCATTTAAGGTGACAGCATGTCTGGAACATATTGAAGGCGTTGGAGAAGACAACAGTAACACATTTGGTTAACATACAGTACTTCATATCAAATTATGTAGTTAAATTTAAAGAAATGGGTAAAAAATTTTACTTTGACGAAGTGCCTAAAGATGGTTTTGTTGGTCCGTTTGAGGGGTCGCCAAAACGGACCAACTGACCAATTTTATCTGGGCGTGGGACCGGAACTGCCTAAAGTTACAATTTAAAAATTGGTACAGGGACTGGACTTAAATCAGAGCCAAAAAGCTGACAAAAATGAGAGCCAAAAAAGTCCTTCAGGAAGCCTGAAGAACTAGTCCTTAAGACTATATTAAAATTCAAGAAATTCTGGTTCTTTGGAAGCAAACTATGAAGAAATGAGCACAAAACCCAGTGTCAAAACTGTCCTTAAGGGCTGAGGGGGGTAGGCTCCTTCAAAAGAGGTTCTCACCTGTTTCAGAAACAGTTTGGCATGTTTTAGAACCTGTTTGTTAGCTGGGATTCACATAACCAGGATGTGATCTGAGCAGCCGCATTGGGGGCGAGATGGAGACATTGATCTGAATTTATAATATGATATTTGTACTTGTATTTGTGTTCCAGAACTATAAAGTCTGTAGTAATAATTATAAGTATTTTTTTTTTCTCTAAAAATTTTAATTACTCCTGTACATGTGATTCTTTTCACAGAGGGTACTAAATTAAAAATAGTAATTTGGATATTGGGACATACTCACTTCATTTGAATTCTTTGATCAGAACATTTTACCACAGTACTTATAGTTGTTTTCATTTCAGGCAATATTTCGACTCCAGTCTTTATACTGCAATAGATATGTTCACAACCCAGAAATTTAAATTTGTCAAAAAGGATGTTTTTATTTTAAGGAGCTGCTGAGCTGCTGGAAATAATGCTTTCTGTAACGTTGCTTATGGAGGATTTGAGACAGGGCTGTAGTTATTTGGTATGGAAACACTTAGGTTTCTTTTTTTTTGGAAGGAATTGTAGGTTTTGTTTTTTTATACAAATCTGGGGGAAATTATTTAAAGAAATAGGAAGCAGTGGACGATCCGATCCACACACTACTTGGCACAGGCTTTACACTGAATACCCTTCCCGACGCAACCCTCCCAATTTTCTCACCGCACGAGTAGTATGGGGTGTGGCAACCCACCAATAGTGGGGCTCAATCCTCATTTCTCCAGAAACCCCCAATCAACAACCTAGAGCATTAGCTGCATAAGCCACCACTCCCTTAGTGGGATGTTTTTAAGTAATCCCCCATAAAAAGCAAACACTTTTGCACAGTTGTGCAGCTCACACACATTGGAGGAGCAATAAGAATTTGGAATGTTTGAATACACTGTGAAAAAGTATTTTAAAAAATAAAGAAATAGGAAAAGAAAGAAAGTATGTATATAAAAGATGAATTAAACTGAAAGGAAGATGAGGGAGGTAGCAGAAATGCATCTTATTGGATTCCAAAAGTTGTAAATCAAGAACGAATGAACGAGTTGCGCACTTAGTCCATTATTGCCTCATAAAGGGATCATCATAAAATAATTTAATCCACAGCACTTACAGTTCATGTCCTCTACTCCTTTTTTTTTTTTTTTTTTTTTACAATTGAGGCACACCTTACTGACCTTTACACAAGGGCTCCTACAGAGTCTTTTTTTTTATTATTTGTAGTGCTTAGATACTTAGTTGTTGCGCAACCTTTTCTTACAAGTTGTCCAGATGTTTAAGGTTTTTTTTTTTTCACCATAAAGAATCAGAAGAAAGAAGATAAGGAATTATAAAGCTTATAAGGGTCTGTCTTATCAGTGTTTTATTTGTTGTGCATTGATTTAGTAATTGCTATGTACAGAGTGCAGTAGGTGTTGTACAAATGTGTGACTAAGTGATGATTAATTGTTTAATACTATTGCTTCTGCCATTAATGCACATGAAGTCAACTGACCTCATTTTATATTCACACATGCAGATTACAGTGAAACTCGTAAGGGAAAAGAGTTTTAACTCTGATGGACTGAGAATTTTCTTTAATCATTAATTCCGATGTAGTTCAATTTTATTTGTATAATTCAACAATTGTAACAATGCTCATTGTCATAAAGCAGCCTTACAGAATCATAAGAAAATTAGGGAAATGTGTATGAAATGTGTAAGGGAAATATGCATGAATCAAAATACATTAATACGTATTCATTGTCCCTATTCATTGTAGCAGGGATTGTTTTGCAGTCATACTGTGTGCTAGGCTGCTGGAAGTTCAATATTACAGGCAAGGTGTTTAAGTTAATATGACCAGTTTGTTACTGCAGGCTTTCTTTTCAACAAGATTAAATCAGATCAGCTATAAGGGTAAGCTGCTTCCAATACTTAAGCCTTTCATGGTTATAGTGTGACCAGCACTATACTGTTACAGCACACTGTTGTTTGTATTTAAAATAAAAACCACACATCACATGCTTGGTTGAAAACACACAGATGCCACTGGCTACAGATAAGAGTCATATGCTCTCAGTAAAGAACACACAGTTTGTGCAGTGTTAGCAGCCACTGTATTGCCTGTCAGTGTTAGTCTTCTAGCAGTTGTGACTTTGTGAAAGCCGTGCACAGCTGTGTGTTTGTTTGGGACAGGCTGTGTGAGGTGGTTCTAGCTTTTCTGACTGGGCCGGAAGTCTCAGCTAAAATAGTCACCTATGTTTAGGTGTTTGTTTACACCTACATTGATTCATTTCTGGCTTATTGACTTAGAAGTCAGAATACAGATCAGTGAATTTGGTCATGATGATGTTTCGTCTTAGACTGACAATACCTGAAGAAGAAAGTAATGGCTAAAGTGAGCACATGTTAATAAAACCTAATATTTTAATAAACATTAAATAAACTTGTTAAAGACCTAAAAACCTAAGGTTATCGCGCTTCTGCAATGGATTGGCACCCTGTCCAGGATGTACCCCGTCTTATGCCCTAAGCCTCCTGGCTCATAGCACCATCTAGTGGAGGGGATTTTGTAGATTAATGGCAACGTGGCACAATGATTGGTTGATCAAATGTGAAATATTCATTGGGAATGGGACAGTTAGAATAAACCTTCTAAATAATTGTTGTGGCATTTTTTTATGCTGTGGTATTTTTAGTTTGTAAATTTTCTCAATATCACAAATACTACAAATAGAATAATAATAATAGAAGAAGAAAAAGTAGATGTTCTGTGCTTTAAATATATTTAATCTGTGAGAATAGATCATTAATATATTTAAATGCCAGAGCAGTGCTGAGCAATATCATGATTAATTGAATATTTTACCTCGATTTTAATTAATGAACGCTTATTTTGCACTCCTAGTACACTGACGAGGTTTGTAGTATAAATATTTTTTTTAATAGGGATTTTTTTCTCTAATGAAAGAGGTCTCCATGTTGCATCTATGTTGCAGACTACATGGGGCGGTGTCATGTGATTACGTATGCAGTCGTATGTTTTAAAGGGGACAGTACATGAACACACACCGTGGGGAAACTATCAGCAGAATAAAAAAAATAAAAAATTAACATGGGAAAGATTATGTCGATTGCAGGTTCTGAATGTCGGTTTGATTAAGTGCGAAGTTCTGGTATGTGTTCATATGCCAACATGGGTTACAAAAGGAAAAATATTTACTATTTATAAGGTTTATAGATATAGATGTAACAAAAATGTAAAAAAAATATTAATTGTACTATTATATTTAATATGAATAAATACTATCTTACCTTTATGTGGACGGGAGCTTAGCTTTGTAATAGGAACCGTTACTGATCTTAAAGCACTGGGGTACATTTATACATAAATAGAATTTGGATTTCAGCATTCCCTGTGTAAAGTGTCGAATTATTATACACCAACAATCCCAGACAGATCATTTCTGTTTAAGATCAGTGCATTCTTTGTGATCTCAGTTGAAGATCTCTCTGCTGATGCCTGTTCAATTGTGTCTTTGTGCTCATAACCTCAGCTGCTTAGCATCATGATGAGATGAGACTGGATGCAAAGGGCTGATTCATTCGGCTCACATTTAGCAGAAACTCAGAGCAACATCATGTAAGGCTTAGCCACTTGTATTCATATTATTTAAATCTTAAAGTTATGTGCACTATAGAAATGGGAAAAGGTGATTTATAATCCATATCACACTGTCTATCTATCTATTTATCTATATCTATCTATCTATCTATCTATCTATCTATCTATCTATTGTATCTGTCTACTGTATCTATCTACCCATCTATTTATCTTTCCATTTATAAAAACAAGCAACATGTTAAGAGTTTACAGGATTACAGTTACAGTTAACATCTTATAGAGTAACTACAGCATTTTTTAAATGCAGGTTTGCTTTTTTATCATGTACAAGTACACACCGCAAAAGACATCCAAATATTATGCAGAGTTACTTTCTTTTTAATCGTCTGAGTTATGTGTGCGTCATGTAAGTTATGTACACATTTAATTTGCAATATTTCTTTTCACTCAGATGACACACCAATAGATAGGCACACCTATACACTTCAGCTTAATTTTACATGACCTCATCTCCCAGTCATATACACACATACCCATTACTAACCCATCAACCCAGGAGTTATTCAGTCTTGCTATTATTGCTGCATAAAATCCATCTTTGATGTTATCATTATTCTTTGTTGTTTTTAATGTACAACATTATGAAATGTAATCTTATAAAATGCATTAAACTGAATTAACACATTCTGTTTTTGGAGTAAATTTAAGCAAAATTACTTGTTAGAAGGATTTAAGTAAAACTTGAAGATGTCAAGAAGAAATTTTTTTTTTGTATTAATTCTGTAATATCAGTATTTTAAAACCAGATGGTAGAATGTATAGCTCTAATATATAACTATAACACTCTGTTTATCTGTGGTTTTTCTTTATTTGTTTATTTTTTTCAAACAGGTGATCACTTGCTTTGGCTTGTCAGTCCTGACGCGTCGTTACGTGGGCTTCGCGGTTGTGGCCCTGCTGGTGGAGATCAATTCCATCTTCCTGCACCTCAGGCAGATGTTGCGGATGGCCAGTATTGCCAAGAGCACTGTGTACCGTGTAAATAGCATGATTAACTTGGGCACATACGTGGTGTTCCGCATCAACACTCTGGCATGGATGACGCGCTGGTTGGTGCTGAACCGTGATCACATTCCCCTTTTCAGCTACACAGTGGGGAGCGTGGGTATGGCCATTATGACCCTCATGAATATTGTTCTGTTCTACCGCTTGCTTCGTACCGACTTCCTTAAGTCCAGCCGTGAGAAAGAGGTCAAGAAAGACAAGGACGTGTAGTAGGAGCAGGAACGCACTCTTGTCTGAAGTATACATACTTCGTCCAGAGCCTCACGTTCCACATGTTGCTGATGCCAGCATCTGATGACAGGTTGTTCTGTATTATACCAGCTTCTGATGTAATTCCTCCTAAAATTATAATTCCCTTAGAAGAAAATACGCTTAAAGATTGTCAGTAGTTTATAGCAAAGAATCTGATCAGGTGATGAATGAAACCAATACTTAAATATGAGGGGCGTTTTAGTCAACCCGAGACTTGTGATGAAATTTCTTGTGAATGAAGGCGTAAAACTCTAGGACACAGTTAAACATCTGAATGAGGTAAAACTTTAAAAGAAGGCTGTTTGTCTGTGAACAACAATCCTGGCCAACATCCTGTTAATGTTCAGCAAGTGGAACGCCTGATCTCTGAAAATCTACAGATAACTTTAGTCACCAATTTTTGTAAATGATGTATTTTTCTGTGGAAACTGTAAACACTCATGCGCAACATTCACGCATATTACCTCACTTGCACATTTTAGGAACATGGCTGGGAGATTCCCTGTACAGTCCTGTCCAGCCATATCCACATGTTTGGGCCATTAAAGGAGTCTCTGGGTCGCCAGCATTTCAGACGTGAAGCAGGCAGTCCAATTATGGCTTCCATGTACTGAGAAAACTACCTAGATTGTATCCAAGCACTAGTGAAATGTTAGTGTAGCTGGGGATTATATAGAGAAATAAAGACAATTTAAATTCACAATCAAAAGTCCCGGTTTGACTTAAACTCCCCTCGTACCTAAATTACAGAATGAATGGTGTCTGTCTGTAGTTATGATTTAGTTAAACCACAGCAATTTTTTTCAATATAATTATTAATTAAAAACTTACAACTAATTATACCAGTTACTAAATGCACTAACAATATTTGTACGATCCTTTGCCTATTGCAGACCTCAGAAAGGTTTGTTTAACCTTTTAACACCTACCTCTGCTGTCTCATAATCATGTAGCGATTGAACAGTAAGTCTTTGCCTAGTTCCGTCTGTGTATTCAGGGTCTGTTAGCAGTTCTAGCAGAGTGACCAGAGTTTTGCCTTTTTGGGAAAAGATTACTGTTGAATTGTAAAAATGTTGTTTGTAAAAATGCTTTAAACCAGGTTTACCTGTTTAACGATGATTGCAAGACTGCTCTGAAAATGTCATCAGTCTCAGATGTATGCAGGACCACCACCTTAATGCTGGACTAAAATCCTCTTCTTCTCGTCCATGCAACACTGACATAGTGCATGATATAGTGCAACAAGTCTGATGTCTGATAAATATCACAAGCTTGGTGTTGACCGTCACTATGATCTCATGGTAGCTGTATTTACAGGAAACTGTTAACACTGTGCCAATATTGTGAAATGTTTGAACAATTTCTGAAGACGTTTTGTATATTTGTGTGTGGGAACATTTTGTATATTTTTGTAATTTATTTTTACATAAATTTTGTTCAAAAGTCATACTAAAATGCATTTATTGCTGAAAAAAAATTTAGTTATGGTATAAATTAGTTGATAGTGTCTTTATAAAATATTTATACACTACAGATACACTACAGATCTTTTTTTTTCTAATCCATATTTTAATGTTTCATGGTGTTTTGACATTAAAGCATAAAAAAAACTAATCAGATGTTAATTGGTAGTGTGTAGAGTTTATGCTGGCTTTGTCAGGGTTATGAGGCATTACATATCATATGTAGCACTTTGGTAACCATGCAGCATACCAGTATGTGCCACAAATGAACAGTTTTAAATAAAATTACATCAATCATTACACTTTTTGACATTAAACAGTTCTTGAAGATTCACCTCCTGGTGAATAGAAGCTCCAAATGGAAAAACTCTTAATTTCATCAATTGTATCTAGTTGATTAGCTAGGGGGAAAACACCCATTACACATTACCCATTAACATTACAAACAAAATTTTACAGAAAATAATTACCAAAATGATAATTAACTTATTCATATATAATAATGAGCTCAGTTAAAAGATGTATAAAATGCCAAATTAACTTTGTGTCGTTATTGTGAGGTTTACCGTGCAACCAAGCTTTAGGATGTGAGCTCAGGTTTTAGTGAGAGATTCAGATTCTTTTAGGATGTACTGGTAACACACTTTCACATCATTAAATTAGTAAGGTTGTAATCTTTTTCGTCAATTCAATGAAGTGCAGTTCTATTTTATGCAGTGACAAAAACTGTTGTTACATTTTAAAGAAGTGCATCATCACACTGTTCAAAGCCAGGGTTGTATCAAAGTGGTTTCTTTGTGAATGTAATAAAAAAAAAAAAGGTTGCTATTGTTCCAGCGTGAAAATGACAAGCTGACAAGCCTTATAATTAATATGACTGTGTTTAAATTGTACATAGCAGTAGTTTGTATACATTGATGTTTTGTAATTAATATTTCCATTCATATATAAAGAGGTGCAAAAAATGTATACACACTTCAACAGCTGTTATTTATGGTCTTTAAATTTATGCTCTCTAAAAATGTAATTATGGCAGCAATGTGTAGTATTATGTTTCCTTATGATATCAGTAGTTGCACCATCGTGGATGCTTTCATGTGACCACCAGAGGCATATATTTTTCAGGTTGAAGTGTATATACATTTTTTGTGCCCTTACAAATATTTAAAAATAAAGCAACACTTGCCATTTGGACTGGTCATTTTGGATTTTGTCATGCATTTATAGGCAGATGTAAAAACAATGCAGTGTGACAATGCTATATAAATAATAGAATTAAACATTTCCATATTTATTACACTGCATTATACTGCAAATACAATATGTAACTATATTATTTATAATTCCTACTACTACCTCCTACAGTCCACACTAAGCATAAATTATATATAAATTAAATTATTACAGTTTATTGATTTATTAATTAAATTGAACATTATTCGTAAACACTTAAATTAACCATCATTTATTAAAATTGTTCATGTTTAGGAAACTGCAAGTTTGGGGAATGCTTTTGTTATATATATATATATATATATATATATATATATATATATAATGTATTTACACTGCCTGTCCAAATTAAATTTTAGAAGGGTTAAATTATTGTGCTGCATCAAGCAAAGAAAACAACTAATGATATTTAAATTTACTGGAATTGTAAACATTATCAAAACCTGGAAGGATAGTGCTGGCCCATGACCTCTGTGGAAGAAATGTGGTCGGAAAAAAAATCATGAATGGAGATGACCTGGTAAAGTTGCATGATAAAAAAATCAACACTAAAAACCATAGTTAGTGTTTAATAGTAGGAGTGGGAGCACTTCCATACGCGATAGGATGTGATAGGAGAACTCCCAGGATTTAGAAGCAGCTGTTTGACCTTAAGAAAACCAGTTCTGGGACCATGAGGAATAATTTTTAGACATAAACTGGCCACTACCTTGTGCACTGTAATCAAAGCTAAATGCGACTGAATTAAATTTTTGAAGTGTGACTTTTTTGGCGAGGCACTGTATATTGAAGCCTTTAAAAGGCTGCCCTGGTGTGAAACCTAATGCAAGGTTTATACTTTTTGTGTATTTTTTAAGCACCTTTGCTCAAAGCTGTTTCATGAGGCTATTGGAAAAAAAAAACTATTCAAAAGAAGAAATGTTTTTAATATTTCACCTCGACAGCCAACAAATACAACTGCCCACATGGCACAAACACTTTGCTCATGGGGGTAAGGCGAGATTATCATGATCAACTAAAAGTTTGTAACTGCCATCTTTAAACAATGGATTCAATATGTAGGACTCAGTGACAGCTCAAATGCTTTTTCGCAATGATAAAGCTAATAGAACTGTTCTTAAAGTTATGTTTAAGTTCACCATTGTTGGTGTTGTACTTGCTGCTAGCATTTTTTATTTTATTTTTTTTGCTGCTAACAGTAGCATTGCTACTATCATTTCAACTAGCATTGCCTCTATCGCTAGCATTGTCAGTATCATTGCAGTTAGCATTAACATTGCCGCTAACATGGCTAGAAAAGTGTAGACATGTAAATGGAGGTATATAAGTGACATAATGACACAACACTCTAGCCCATGGAAAGCTAGTTCTGAGTTTTATAACATTATATTGTATGTTCATATATGTTCATGTCAAAGGCATATAAAACCAGTAAGTTTGAAACGAACATACAATATAAATAAATTTAGTCAATTCATTTGACAAAATCTGTCTTCTTTCCAAGCACTGTCATCATATGGCCAAAAACCATAACCACGCCTAAAGAAATGAATCTTACAGTGAAATGTTGTCTCTATGATTAATAGAAAATATAAAGTAAAAATAAAACTAATTAACCTGCACTTTAGCTTTGAAAATCCGCTGGAGGACTGTGTGGGAGGGAGATGACAGGAGAGGAAGAGGGGCAGGAAGGGGGGGGGGGGTTATTGTGTAGGATGACTTTTACACACAAGCACACACATGCACAGATGTTAACTTTAATTAGACTGCAAACTTATATAAAATATAACAGTTTTGTGTCTGTGCCTTTAAATCGCGTGGAGAATCTTAAATGCCATTCTGTCAGCTGTTTTCCACATTCTTGGACTGTGAACACTGTTTCCTTGAGGATTTTCCAAAATTAGGATTATTCACCATCAGGACATCTTTACAGGACAGCCATTTGCTATCATCGTGCTTCCCGGATTCTTTGAAACTGGTGAGGCAGACTAATTTCTCCCGCATTCCCACACGCACATACATAAAATATACCTGACATTAGACATCTTATACATTTATCTACACACATAGATCATATAAAATAAAATAATCCTGAATTTAATTGTAAATATTGGTATCTGGTACACTAAAATGTTTATTTTTTGTACAATACACAGCTACTTCCGTGATTTGTTCGCGTCAATG
Source organism: Clarias gariepinus (assembly GCF_024256425.1). Taxonomy (NCBI): domain Eukaryota; kingdom Metazoa; phylum Chordata; class Actinopteri; order Siluriformes; family Clariidae; genus Clarias; species Clarias gariepinus. The sequence continues at coordinate 18,884,621 of NC_071110.1, forward strand.
AATGTGGAAATTCGTAACTCGAATACAGTATTCGTAAATTTGGGACTACCTGTAGTTCTTCCTCCTTTTTGATTTCTGATGACTGTCGCTAAATGTTTCCTCTCCCGTTCTGTGCACAAGCACAGGCTCCTCCCCGCAGCGGTGATTGGCGGGATGTTTTGCTGCTCGGGTAGGACGCCAGTTTCTATTTCGCATGTATAAAGCCAGGGCTGCGCTGTCTTCGGCCAGAACTGACAGCTAGCGAACCGAAAGGAGGTATTCCATATTTTTTATTATAATATAATCAATTAGTGGACATTTAAAAGCCCACTGCTGCTGCTGGATTCATGCAGATGTGCTCGGGTTTGCTGTGCCAGCGTGCGCGTGCTGCTCGCTCTTCTCGTCCAATCAGACTGAACGCTGATCCTGTGCTCTCCGCTCGCGGGCGGGTAGAGAACACGGCACGCGCCCGACGTGCAGAGAGAAAAGAAGAAGATCGGGTCACGCGCAGGGATTCAGGACCGAGCTATACTGTGAATGTGTCGTTTAATAAAACCACAGGCTAGTGAGATGCTTTGATATTCGTTCGCATTGCTTCATGCAGCCTTTGTGATAGCGATGTTTAAATGCTTCACTGGACATCAACAATTAGCCTCGTCGAAAGATGTCGTCTCGGCTTCATCCTGCATTGTGTGCACGGAGCGGATTTCACTTCGGACCTTATAAAAACCTCCACCTTAATTTCGGGGATAGGTTACGCTCATTGTAAAGCTTTGTCTTCCTCGTCTGGGTGTCAGTGCAGCCTGCGCTCATGGAGCGCCCGGTAAGTGTCACACAGGCAGTTTATGCTGCTGATTTTCATGCAGCACTTTTTTTTTGTTATCAATTAAACTCGTTTTTTACACATGTTACAGATGCATGTCTTATGAATATAATTTTAATGACAACCTAGTAGTGTTTGTCATTGTGCTTGCAATATATCAACCATGCATCAGTTAAAGGTGAGGACTAGGGTGGGGGTTTACTGTGCAGGACCATAAATAAATTGCAGTCAACAGACAGGGTTTATTTGCAGTAAGGGTGTCAGATGAAATAGGTTAGATCAAAAAACTAAATTCCTCATTTAGCATATGGAAAGTCATAGCAGGATCACTGCAGTGCTCATGTATTTAATTCGTCTTTACTACCTTTTTTTCTGGTCATGGTTGTGGTGGACCCGGGAATACATTTTGCATGGTTTATCAGTTGACACCCTGGGGCAAATTAGACTAGCCAATTCACTAGCATATTTTAAACAACTAGGACAAAAACTCAGAAACAGAAACTTTGAACATACAGTAAAGTAAACTAGGGTGGCTAGGGTCATTTAAAAAATCTATTATTTTGGTCAGTATTGAGGTCATAACTCGATATAGGCCTATATCTACAGTATAATTGCCACAGCCTCACTGCCACAGAGTCAAACGGAAGTGCTGCAATTATAGCACAGAATGAGAACATCATTGTGAAATGAAATGCAACACAATAATCGTTCACCAATTTATTGATTATCTTGTTTTTATGATTATTAATTGTGAAAATGGTAAATCGTTATGTAAATAAGAGATATATTGTTTTTCTTTAACACTTTTTTTTCTTTGTTAAGCGGACGCAGGTGGTGATGGACAGGAGCGCACTGGCGAGGCAGGTGGAGAGCGTGGAGAGAAGCATCGTATTCCTGCGCCAGGAACAGCTGACGCTACTGCACGGCTTACACCTGGAGATTCTGTCTCTGCAGAAACGCTGCACAGGTGAGATACACATTCTCTGTGTATCTGTGCAAAAATCCTGAGCAGTTGCATGTAGTAGGGCTAGTAAATGGGACAGCTTTAGGAAGTGCTGAAACACAGCCTTTTATCAGCAGGACAGCTGAATTCACAGAAGTAATGTCAGAAATGCTAACAGTACCACAGCAAAGCAAGCCATAAATACTGCCACTTTCGCCAATGAGATATTATTGCTTACCTGTCTTATTATAAATCAATATTTTCAGAGCTGGACTGTAGTGTCAGAAATAGCTGACACAGTGTAATAAATTATGTACTACAGAAATACACAAATCATACTTTTTAAGTTTTGTGTGCATGAAATGCAATAGCTGCAACCAAGGTGACTCTTTGCAAGATTTTGAATTTGATTATGTGAAACATTATAGTTGTGATGGCACAAAACACATCAGTTGTTGATTCTCGAGACCTTAAAAGAAGGATGGTAGTGTAATATCCATATCAAACCTCTTACAGTACAAAGCCTGTACTAAAGAATGCTATAATGTATAATATATGTATAAAGTATATATTTTATATTTATAAATATAAAATATATATGTTATAAAGTATAACAAAGATTCTTATGTAAGCACACTGTATGCTGCCACACCCAAAGAATGCACATTAATGTGAGTGCATGCTATAGCTGGATCATACCACTCATCTTTTTGCTTGGGGAAGGGATGCAGTGCTGTTTTCCCCCTCTCTGTCTCTCTGTGGGATGGTATAGACTCTACCGAGAGCAGTGCAGGTCAATAGCTTCCTGGCAGCATGGGCTTTGTGTAATACAGTAGGTCCACATGATCCTGTCTGTGGAAATGCTGAAACAGCTCAAGGAGGAAAAAGGGAAGCGCTTCTGCATGTTCATGGCTTTGTCTCCCTCTTATTGCTGAATGAGACTTTACTATCACAAAATGCCCTGTGCTGTGCAGTTTTTGTTTTTTTATCTCTGGGGGAATGAACCAGGGCTGTAGTGGATATGAAAATGTGAGCACATGCATATGAATTTAAGTAACATCCAATTCTTAATCAATAGGGTTTAATATGACGTTGGCTCAACCTCTGCAGCTACTGCATGACAGCTTCAACTCTTCTGGGAAGGCTTTCCACGAGGTTTAGGAGTGTCTTTATGGGAATATTGACAGTTCTTACAGAAGCGCGTTTGTGCGTCCACTGATGTTGGACGAGAAGGCCTGGCTCCATTCTAATTCACCCCAAAGGTGTTCTTTTGGGTTGAGGTCAGGACTCTGTGCAGGCCAGTCAAATTATTCCACACCAAACTCCCTCATCCATGTCAATATGGACCTTGCTTTTTGCACTGAACAGTAAGGGCCATACCCAGACTGTTCCCGACAAGATTGGGAGCATGAAATTTTCCAAAATATCTTGGTATGCTGAAGCATTAAGAGGTGTAAAAAGTGTGATAAAAGTTTAATCACATAATGAAAAAGTGTGGAACATCAGCCACTGTTCAAATAACTGAACAATCCATCATTGCAGTTCAATGAGGAAAAAATGTGAATGTTATAAGAGTTCCAAATCATATCACCTATAGCCCTGTACTAATATGAAGAATATTTACAAGACAGTTATATCTTGCTGCTGGTGTTTTTTTGTGTTCAAGGTCTTCTGTCCTTTCAAGGCTTCAAACATTGTCATATATCCATGTTGTCAAACTTTAACTGGCTGATACAAGAGATAATGTGATTGGACCTAGGAGACAGTCAGGGTTCTGCAAATGCTGATTAGGCAGCACAATACAGAATACACTACAGTTTGATCTAGCATAACAATATGAAAAACCCGAGTTGTTGAGAGGCTGTTCAAGGAATAACTTTAGCACATTTTAAAGCTGCATTAACACTAATCAGAGGTGCGTAAACATTATTTCAGAAATGTAGGATGTGCGTAAATACCACTTACTATCATGTATGCACTTTAAGCATCCACTACAGCCCTATGATATTAGCAATGGTAAAAACGGGTACAATTGTTTAGTCACACAGAACAGTACCTACTTCAGTCAGTAGGGGAATTTCTTGTCACTAATAGCTTCCTTAATGATTTATCTTACAGAACTGACCCATGAGCTGAATTTAAAGCCTCCTGGCAAAAGTGAAGAAGGTGAGTGCTCCAACATTCACATGTAGTAGATAGAGAGACACAAAGAAGAGTTCCAGATTGCTTTGACCTTGATAGCCTTTATCCCTACTGTTTTATTAAACTAGGCTTCTTGTAATGGCTTATATTTTATAAACCCCAGGCTGGAACTGCTATAAAAGCACAACAGTCCTCTACTGCACAGCATTTCTGTTTGAGGATACTAATCAGTTAGAAAAAGTGCAAAATGTGAATATGCAGTATGCTATATTAGAGGGTTTCCAACGTGAGCTATAATCAACAATAAGTTATGCCTAAACAAAATTTCTGCATGAAAAAAGCAGTCTTTTGTTTACATTTCCCATCATCCTGTATGTCAGCCCTGGTATACCATGTAAAAATGTGAAAAGGGCTCCCAAGTGATGCAGCAGGATAGCTCTTGCCCCAGTGTCAGGAGATGCTTATATCCTGACTCTACCTGAGACCAGTAGTCAGGGTGGGAGGGATGGCGCACCTTCTCTCATTTCTGTTAGTCACCAATGTCTATGAGACCATGTATGCAGAAGAAGGTAGCCACTAACTCTCCAGCTTCTGTTGTATAATAGTGTTGAGCTTTTTTATTTCTGAATTTTATATCTAATCAATAATATATTGTGACTTCAAATCTGCTGCAAAACTTTTTTTTTTAATATAAGGGGGTATAACATTGTAGTAATAAAATAAGTCCAATAATTAACATTTAACATTTAGTCATTATTAAACAAACCAAAAAAATCTCATTAAGGCTGTGATTAACCAAAAATGCTAGTAGTAATGTAGACTACAATTCTTACTAGTTTATTATCTGAGAAGATTTTGTCTGCACTGTGGACAAAAGTCTGTGACACCTGTTTGTCACATAATATGTGTACCTCACTAGTGTTGCCACAAATCTGGAAGCAAACTGTTCTAGTATGACTTCACTTGAGAAAGGGGCCCGAACTTGGTCCACCTTGACAGTGCCCCATGCACAATGTGAGGCTGATGAAATAACTCAAGGGTCTTGAATAGAAATATTAGAGGCGCTTTTACTATAGTGCAACCTCGGTTTATGAATGCCCCGGAGTACTAACAAATCGGTTTACGACCAAAGAAATTGCAAACAAGTGGCCAAGAAACAAAAGAGAGAAACCCCCGGAAGAGAATTACTCAGTGTTATTATGTAAGGGCACTCTTCTTCTAATCAATAACCTCCTCCACATACCATATATTTGTATATAGTTTTATGTATATATTTATATTTAGTTCTGTATTATTTGTGTATAATTAAGGCTTTTCATACGTTGTTTTATATTTTGTGATATAAACAAAATGCATCAAAAGTTAAATATAGTTAATGATGACAGAGACCGGATTAATTCTATTTTATGAATAGATTTTTTATTAATGAAAAAAATTAATTGGTGTACAACCAAATCGGGTTACGACCAGAATTTAGGAATGAATTATGTTCATAAACCGAGGTTCCACTTTTTATTATTGCATTTAGTATATTCCTAAAACCTTTTCATTGGAACCCGAGACATACCAGTATCCATAGGATAACTTTAAGTTTACAGAAATCCAATTAATTTGAAACTTTAAACTTTTATTTAAATTGCCATCCTGGCCACAATTTTTTGAAGTACACAAACCAAACATGATATCCTTCAAAATGAAAGCTGCCTCTTTCAAATATTCCGTAATACATTCCACTAGCCCGAATGACTCCAGAGATGTCCATTTTACAATCTGTCGTCCAAGTAAATAAAAGAGATCATGTGTTTCTCTGTATATGAGTTAACTGTGCAGACAGGGACGTTGCTATGTCAACCAGGCTAAAACACACCCTCTCTGTTACACACGCTCACTGGACTCATAGCCAGTATGGATGCTTATATCTTGGGAACTGTGTAGGGCAGGAATAAGCTATTTTCACCATTTTGCCAATTGCATATTACACCCCATTTCACAATTTCTCTATGAATTCTTGTCTTCAAATTGATATTGACCATCCATTTTGTTGTTTTGTCATCTAATAATTGACATTTTAATGATTAAATGGTTCCGGACATTTCCACTTTGTGTCACACTGCAATTTTTTCTCATTTTTCTTTGTATTTTTCAAATAATCTATCTATTTTAGTAGATGAAGTGTAACAAAATGTTTTACTGTTTTAGTACTGACGCCAGAATTTCACAATCCTTCTGTCTCATCAGGACAGAGATCTCTCCTGGTCTCTTCCCCCACAGTCTTGCTCCTCCTCTCTGATAAACTGATCTCTCCACTTCCCTCCCTTTTCTCCTTTTCAGTACAGTGCCAGTGGGAATATCCAATTACACCCTTTTCTTTTTGTCTCACTGAGAAAGTATTAGTCAGGGAGACAGAGAGGATGAGGCCAGTAGGGGTGTAGTCATATTTATTAAAAACTATGCAGAGACAGTGAAATGGATCCAACATTAAAGGGAAGTGGGACAAACAGCATTCTTATTCAAAGGAATACTTAAGAATCATGTGTTTCAGAATTTTGCTGTTAATACAAATGGTTTAAAATGGTCTAATTTCATTCAATATTGTGTCAGATCTGGGAAGCTGGATCAGTCAAGGTTTTAGAAGGGAGAAGGGAGGAAGTCTAAACAATAGAGGGAGTAGAGGATCAGATAACACTGCATTTTCTATATTCACTCCATGAGCTCATCTGAGTCTGACCTGCTGGGTGGCTGATGGACTGGAGGTGATCAGGGGAAGGAAATTACTGTAGCATCAAGGAATACCTGCAGAGGCATCAGCGCCGATCCAGGCACATGAGAGAGAGAGAGAGAGAGAGAGACGTACAAGTGGGAAATCTTAAAAAAAAAAAAAAAAAAAAAGTATTCAGTATTTCCAAAGTTTCTGTGTTGTCAGTAAAATATTTTCCTTATAGCATCTGCTGCTCAAGGGTCCACTAAGAACCTTACGCACAATTAGTTCAAATTTCTACCTATTAGGTAGAATAGCTAAATTTCTATCTATTAGTTTAAATGTCTCATTTTAAAGTTCTAATTTCACTTTTCAATTTGAGATTCAATTTGTAATTTAAGTATACCTCACTTTTTCTCATTTCTATTTTTGTCTTTTTACTGTTCTGTTCATCAAGATTGATTTTTAGAGTTCTGCTTTCTGTTCATCTCATTTAGAGAACTAACTATTGTTTTTTGGAATTGTAATTTCTGTTTATATTTGTGTTCTCATTTCTATTTATTTATTAACATTTAGAGTTCTAATTTCTGTTTATTTAATGTTTAATATAAAAACCCAGTGTCTAAAAACAGGCAAGTTTTAAGCGATCAAACGGCATAAAGTGGGGCAAAGTTATAGACCTGAACAGGCAAACAAGGTAAACAACTGATGATGGGTAGATGGAGGATTATTATACAGTATTTTCAATTTCTAGCTAGATTCTTGTAGTGTTCATTACTATCTATTTTTTATGAGTTTTAATATTCATCTCTAATCAGGCTCACCACTTTAGAATTGCTTTAGTGGCTTTAGACTTCTATGTTGAGGTGACCTTATTGGTCATACTAAAATAATTTGCTAAAAATGTAATTTTCCTGTACTTTTAGTTATTATTATTATTAGTAGTAGTAGTAGAAACTTCTGTAAAATTTTCAACTAGACGTTCGCCCTTGATTTGGCAAAGGGCTTGAATTTGTGACGAGCTTGATATATTGCATTATTACGTGCATAAGACATCCCAGTGTCTACGTAGTTGTTTGGCTTAAGTGAATGTCCTTGAATAATTAGCCATCTGTCTCCCTGAGCTGCAGTATTATCTTATTTTCCTCCTATATTTTGGATGGATAGCTCAGACTTTATTTGACCGGCTGCAGATTGAAGAGTAACATTCTCCTTTTACAAAAAATACACTGAAATGTAATGTTAACAGATAATAACAGAAGAGCAGACGCCTAGTCAGCTTTTTGTATGGTGTCTAATAACCTTGAACAGATGGCACACCCTGCTAGTGGTCTGGTCACAACTGATTGGAGGTTTAGGATTTACTTAATAGTTCTCAAATTCTTGGCTGTAGTCTCCTTGTTTTTTGCCATTGCTTTTATTTTTTTAAACCCCATCAATTAATAACTTTAGCTGTTAATATGCTAACAGAGCCATTCATAAGATTTCTCATATTTAGATTAATTAGTTCATTTGACATATAAAGGGTTTGTTGTATTATTTTAAACTCTTGTGGGAAATAAGCATGAGCTGTGGAGTAAAGCATACTGTATGATAGCTATGATGAAGAACAGTGCTTAAAAAGGTTAAATTTTTTGTGTGTTTGTGTGTGTGTGTTTGTGTACATTGCTAGCGGTGCATGAGGAAGAAAAGCTGCTAGAGGCACGCAGTCAAGCCGCAGAGAGCAGACTAAAAGAGCAGAAGCACTGTCAGGATGAAATACGTGAGGAACTGAGCCACAAGGGGGTGCTGGTGGGAGCCCTTAGGGCAAGCCTGAAGGAGAAGGAGCGCCGTTTCCTGGACGAGCTCAAACAGCGCAGCCACAGGAGCACTGCACTGAACTCCGAGCTACAGAAGCAGACCAAGACTGCCGCCTACCTGTCTTTCCAGTTGCACGCTGCCAGGCAAAAGCTGCAGCAAAAACAACAGCAGCAATATCGCAGGAGACTAGAAGTGGTTGGTACAGATAATCCCTCCTCTCTTAGCCTGTCTCAGCATGATGACTTTACCGCACCTGTGGTCAAACCGAAACGGCGCAGTGGAGTCAGGATATGCTCACACCTCCGTGCCGAGCGTGCCAGGGAGTGTGTTCCTCGTGAAAGGGTGACGGGTCCCGAGGAGCCCATGGCCATGCCTGACCCTGCACTCTTCCTCCATCCGCGCAAACCTGCAGCCACTCGAGCATTTCAGCATCAGACACAAACTGCAGTGCAGGGGGCAGAGGGTGGAGAGGAGCCAGATGAAACAGAGCAGGGAGACTCAGCCAACAGGCTGGTTGCCACGGTCCCAGTAAAAACAGCAGCTACTGCTGGGAGCAAAGCAAAGTGACAGTCCTGAACTGCAAACATGGCCTGCTTATTTCAATGCTGTTTACCTCTAATCACTAACTGCGTTGGCACTGATGGACATGCTTTTTATCCCTATATTTAATTTATAATTTTTTCTTGGGTGTTGTTTCAAAGAAAGACAATGATGGCCCGCGATTTGGCCATAGTTCACTGCACCGCTGAGTTTTTTTGCCTTGCAGTAGGAAGGACAGCCATAGGGCAGCTCGTAGTCGTCTACATGTTGGGGTTCCTGTGTGTCTGGCTATTTGTTACTAATGCGCCCTTGCTCTCGAGCCCAGGTTTGCACAGGTTTTGTTTATATACACTATAATCTACATCATATTTCCATACTTTTTCAAGCCTGCACATTCTAACTTTTATGCTTATGTTTTGCCCTTTTTGCCAATATAAAAGATCAATCTGTTTTATAAGTACGGATGTGTACAATAGTCGAGATTTGGGAGCTGTTGACTATAGATCAAGGCTCAGGGGTTACTTAGTGTAGAGATTTTAAGAGACTGTGGTCTAGGTACTTAAGCTTTAGGAGATTCAAGTAAGGGATTGTATTTTACTAGCGTTAGAAATCAGCAGTTTGCTTCAAATCTGTTAAGCACCTGTTGTTTTTTAGAGTGTTTCACATTTGGTCAAAGGTGGTCTCCAATTGATTTATCTCAACAGTTTTTTGCATCTGTATAGTAAAAAAGCTTACTAACTCATTTAAAATGACCCACAAACAAACTACTCAGACTAAACTTTTTTTGTGGCCAGTTCATTTATGCATTTATACATTTCCTATCTGTATCTCTTAATGTAGATAACACACAAATTAGAAAAGGCAAATAAAAAAATGGAAAATGTTTGCTAGTGGATTATCAGGTCTTAGGTGGAACGTGCAACACTACTCAATATGTGGAAGGAGCATAGTCACCCTCGACTTCCAGAAGAATATAAAGTTATGGTCAATCTGTCATACCAAGTGTCATACCAGGTGTTAGGTCACACAGGTTGCTATTTGGAGCTATGGCCAATAATGTGCAGTAAGTGGAATGTATCAAATCTTCAATTTTTGATCTTTCAATTTCTAAATTTTTCGTATCTTTCAACCTCATAATATGGTTAAGAAAGTTTATCTAAACATTATATTAAAGAACTTTAATGAACACTATCCACACTAGTTACTCGAGTTGTAGGGTTAGCAGGGAAATCCTGGTGTCGAAAGGAGCCTGATGGTTCCCTTTTTCTTATTATTTCACATAATCCTGGTTTAAATATTCTAAAAGCAGGATTTCGACTGAGTTGTCCGAGGTGCTCCTTGTAAACAAAACTTGAATTGATACAGTTAGATACTAGGTATAAAAATGGAGCTTATTGGAATGGGAATCTGAAAATATACATAACTCGAATCATTCATATGCAACTTGAAATGATGGGTCCCATATAAGGCAAATATTTGATTTAATGAGGGTGAGCAGGGAGTTGAAATCAAGGATAGGTGTCTCTTTAAGCAATGAAACTAACAACAAAAGTGGCAAGTAGAATTTATATAGCAGGTTTATATAGCTGTGAGATCTTACTAATAGTAAAATGAGTTAAAAGAGAATACAGGCTTTTTAAAACTATTCCACTTACACTTTTAACACAAAAAGCAGCAAGAGTTATTCAGTAGAGTTATTCAGCAGTTAGAGTATTTCCAGCTAAGTCTGTTAAAAGTAAAGAGTAGTTAGTGCAGATAATGAGAACATCATTTGTAAATGTAAAGTTATGACTTTGGGATTTTTTTTCAGGCAGCCCAAAATGGCTCTAGGGGTGTGTGTCTTATGATGAAGTGCGTTTGGAGATCAAAAGGGATTTAGTGAACGTTCTGTGCAAGCATAGCAATATTTAAGAATGGCTTAATGGTACGGTTGAAACTTAGATGATGACGATGTTTGAAAGTCAGCTTTCCTGAGATAGATTAAGCTCAGTCCAATAGAGAATCCACAGTGCAAAGGCTGAGGTGTCTGTGGTAATCTGTTTCCACAGAGTGAACTTTTAGAATCAGTGTTCTCATCATCATGCACTTGAATTTCACAAAAGAGCTAGTGTCTGTTATTTCACTAGGGGGTGAGAATTGTGCAGTAAACTCAGGGCCATAAAGTCAGCTACAGATAAAATGTGCTAATGATGTAATTCTTCATTAGTTAGCTAAAAAAATGTAACAGTATGATTGTGTTTTTTAAAAGGTAGTGCAGCAGTAGAGATGAATACTTGTGCAATCACCACTTGCAAAATATACAGACTTCCCCTTCTCATGTCAGTAAAGTACACTTATGAGGATAATTGCTCATTTAGGACATTTAGGTTTAGCAATGTGCTGTGTATCGAATCATGAAAAAGTTCTAGACAACCTGATTTTTAATTTTATATTATTTTTTTTTACCTTTACTTTGTTTATGCTTGCTCTTTTTTTCCATAATGAAAGTAATATATTACATTTTAGATTTAAACATCATATAGTCTGTTTAGGGTTTTTACCCAGTGTAGAAAGTGAGAGCTTAGGTCTCCAGAAGGATCACAACAAGTTCTCCAATTAACTTGAAAACTCATGCAGCCAAGGTTACTATAAAACTTCTCAACAGTCTACATGACTTGATGCAAATTTAAAGTTAATCTATATTTACACCAAATGTTGCTTTGAATTGGTTGCTGGTTACTGTTATTTTTGAAAGCATGTTCACTTTACATGTGTCATTTTATCACATGTCCCTAAAATACTATTCAGATGGTTTACGATTTTTTAAATGATCCTGAAATTATATCCACCTCATATTAATGCAAACTGCGTGCTTCGGGTTTGTGGCTACACCTGATCGTTAGTAAGTCACATGACCATAAAGTGTTTGTGAGCGGTATCTGTGCTAGGAACATAACTTGTAAAAATCCCTGGTAGTGTTGCTTCTCTGAGAAGTCCTTTTAAATGTCATGTGTGCATTTCTTGTTTTGTTCTTTAAACTCGGCCAGTTCTAATTTTAATTTGATTTTTGTGAGACATACCCAAACAATAAGTAGAAAACCTCTTTTCCAAAATTATGTAGGAGATTTTTTACCAACATGTCAATTTGGACAGTGTTTATTTAGATTAAGATTTTTATTTAACATAATCTTTCCAGAAAATTACTGATATGCTGGCTTCAGGTGTGGCTAAAATCCCAGAAAATCTGTTAATCGTGTAAACCAACTCATCTGAATTGGGCTTACTGCTTTTGCACACTACTGTGTAGCCATTATCTAACCATTATGCTGATTAATAGGATTATAGTTTTATATAATTATAATTATAATGAGGTTTACTTGACTTGACCTTTTGTTTTATACATGTATTGCTTTATCTCTCTTATTACTGTGATTAAACTTCCAGGGCTTGTAGTGACATGCCATTCAGTACATACGTACGTACAGTACATACCGTATATAATCAGCTGTTTATCATGCACCACTTTACTCATTTAAACACTTTTCTAAATGCTTTACTTTTTACTTAATTGAGGTTAAAATTTGAGACTGAGAAACTGTCTTCCTTACTCAGAGTCATAAAACTATTTGACTGTTACACATTATGTAGAAGTTTCGTTATTATGCAGTGGCCGCTTAGTGCTGAATTTACTACCGAAATTTGTTTGCTTCAAACCAGTTATGTGTTTAGTTTCTATATGAAATGAGACTTTGTGCTCCAAAAGTTTGCAATAATACACTGTATTCTCTGCCACAATATTAAAATTGTTGTATCCTTTATTGTCTGTTGAGGCATCTTTGTAAAATTATTTGTCTTTAATCACAGTCTCATCATGCTTTTGATCAAGATACAAGGGTAAGTCAAAAATCATTTGCACTTGATTGGACTTATCAGTGCTTTTCCTGCAAGGCTATTGACTCCCCATGTTACATCAGTTTATCTGTAACTGTGGTGTGGGGCAGTGGTGGCTCTGGAGTATTGATCGGAAAGTTGTAGGATTTGAGCCCCAGCAACATCAAGTTGCCTATATTATTATTATATCTATTCCAGGGGTGCAGTATGCTGGCTGACCCTGCGCTCTGACCCCAGCTTCTTTACTGGAATATGTAGAATTTTTTTTTTTACTGTGCTGTAAGGTTAATGTGATAAATAATTGTATCTTAATATTGACTCTAAATGAACTTCTATGCAGAGGTAAGTTTTGGCCTTGCTCTCTTGGGATGGTGTTCATGAGGGGCTTGACGGGTTTCATGGTCTTGACGGGTTTTGTAAATGTGCTTGATGATACTGTTTTTGCAAGAGCTATACGAGAGCAGGTGACCATCATGTCTTAAAATAACAAGACATGTCTAAAAATAACTGACTGTTGTTGTTACTTAAATACTGAATGGCAAACTTTTGTGTCCAACTGGTACACCCTGGACGGAGTCCTATTCCATCGCAGGGCATACACATATGTGCACTCATATGCCAATTGACACACTATGGGCAATTTGGGAACATCAAATACCTAATATGCATGTCTTTGGACTGTGGAAGGAAACCGGAGCACCCAGAGGAAACCCACCAAAAACAGGGAGAACATGCAAACTCCATGCACACAGACCAGAGGCAGGAATCGAAGCCAGACCATGGAGATGCAAGGCATGGTGTTAATATATGTAATAAATACAAACTTTTGAATGGTAGTATATTTCGTTACAATTTATTGCAACGCACTGCTGCCAGATGATTGGCTGACTTGATAATTGCATGAATAAGGTGGGATAGATATTTTCTATAAACTCGAAACTAGTATTAGACAACACTGATAAAAAAGATATTTATGATGTGTATTTACAGTATAATTCAAATCTACACCATGTGTACAAAAGAATATGGCAAAATCTGCAATGACATTATATCCAAATACATATACGTCAGGGGCGTAGATTTAGGGTGGACAGAGGGGATGTGTCCCCACCAATATCCTCTGACCATTGAAATGTCCCCACCAATAATTTAATCCACTTAAAAAAATCGTGCTGTCAACATTAACCTAGACACGCAGAAAGGGATAAATCACGTTCTCTCCGTGAGTCCTCCCGCCCCCAAAACACATATGAACATTTTGATTGGCTGTGCCTTTCCATGCTATCATGTGAGAGCCTATGGCTGCGTTCAGATACAAGCAGCGCCAAATGCAGTGGATTTTTTTCTCGTGCAAGTGTGTGTTGGATGACATACATGTGAGGATGGCAGCAGCAGCAAAAAAAAAAAAAAGCTGGACATAAGGAGCTTTTTTTTCAAAGAAAAGTGTAAGTCACTTCAAGTTCGCTAGTGAATCTATCAAAGTCCATCAACGTAACGACAACAGTTAACGTTAACGCTAGTGTTTTTTTTTTGTTTTGTTTTTTTACCGCTTTGACGCACATTCATTCTAGCAGGAGAGGCTATAGTCTGTGAATACGGACTTAAAACTAACAGCAGATTAAACAGCTAAATGTAAAGGTATAAATATGATCCCTGTCAGTTCTCCTAATGTAATGACGACTATTAGTCAGAAATCAGTCTTGTGAAAGAAATTGATGTGCTACATAGTAATATTGCCATGGCTAGAATTTTGTTGACAGGTTACCAATAGACAATCCGCTTTGCACAAATAGTTTTTAAAATGCATTCACTGACTTGAAAAACATTAATGATTTGATTCGAGATTTGCACACTAAGACTCAGAAAAAGTGGAATAAAATGATTGCTGAAAAAGTGAAATAAAATGATTGCTGTTTAAATGGCATGTGTTTTTCCTGTTTTGTCAGGTGACAGAACCTAAACAACTGCTGTATATCAGACAGCGATGGAGAGAAGGGTCTTTGGCTCCAATAGGCATTGAGCTGTTGTGTGGTACCTAACAGTAGTTCATGTTAAGATGTAATCTACTTTTATATATACTGATGTTTGAGATGTTTCATTTGCACTATGGCTCAATAAAGAATAGTCATAGGTCCCCACCAGATTTTGGAGTGTTTCTGTGGAAATTTCATTTTGTAAAGCATTCATGAGGGCAGGCACTATTGTTGAATGAGAAGGCCTGGCTCGCAATTTTTCGTTCCAGTTCATCTTGAAGGTTGAGGTCAGGGCTCTGCGTGGGCCAGTCACGTTCTTCCACATTGAACTCATTAAACCATGTCTTTATAGTGCATAGAAGGGACCTTCTCTAAACTGTTGCTGCAAAGTAGGCTTGATTTAAGATTTGCTGGGGATAAGGGACCTGATTGAAACACCTAAACTCAATAATAAACTATTTTGGCCACATACTTTTGTTCATAATGTGTATTTCATTCACATGTAATTTCCTCTTGGCTAGATTGTAATGAGATCTTGGTGGTAGGTGAAATGTTCCTGTATGCTTGCCGTAGCTGTAGATGGGCGGGACAAATACAAAGGCAGAGAGGTCAAGAGGAGGAGAAAACACGTGGGTCGGCTTGTGTCCGGAGACCTGTCCTTCTTCCTTCTGATGTCAACTTGTTTTGTGCTGTTGATGTGTCTGCATGTAACGTTAGCTGGCTCACCTTGCTGACCCGACAACGCCGGTGAACTCTATTCATTCACATCTGACGTCACAAAACAACGGATTTCTGTTGCTCATTCTGTAAGCTGGTTGTTTGAGCAAATTTACATCATGGTGAGCAAAACAGATGAGATGCCAGCAGCAGCATCAGTGGCGACCTGCGCCTCGGTGCAGGAAGGAGAGACAACGAACAGCCAGGACACCAGCAAGAAGAACCTAAAGAAGGGCTGTCCATGCGGTATGTCAGCCCCAGAGTATGGGGTCTGTTTATTCTTCAGCCTCATCTCTGAGGCAGGTAGTTTGTTAGGTAACGTAAAATTACAGAAAACATTGTGAAGCTGTGTCATGTTTGAATGGAGAGAGAGAGAGCTCAAAGAAAAGCACAAGCAACGTCTCTTCAGTCACCTTAGCTAGGCTAGCTGGCTAACTGTAACAGTGACAGAGATCAAAAGGACGTATCACGTGGATGACATAGATCAGTGTGTGTGCGTGCGCGCGCGCCTGGGGGGAGGGGGTTCTCAGAGTTCCCCCTATTGCCTATTTGTTAATTAAAAATGCAGTCGAATGAGAGATGCCGGTGTGTGTTTGTGTAATGGGTTTATACGATGGGTGATGAATTTGATTTCCTGCGTCTAGGAAATTATTCGCTAGCATAGTCGCACAATTGTTAATGATTTATTCTGTTCTCGTTATCTAAACTTACTCGTATCTCATAATAAACCTCTGCATGTTATACTGTGTAGCACGATCTGGTCAGCTCTGCAGCCTGGCCGCACATGTTCTGTACCAGCGTGCAGCGGCGAATGAACTGAAGGTCACCTTCATTGGAACAAACCAAGTCATGACACAAAATAGGGGTGTCTTTGTGGACGCCTTCCTCTGCGCTGACTTCACTAAGCTCCGGTTGTTTTGAGAATATTTTCATGTGGAGTAAAATGTTACTGACAGAACTTCGATGTAGTGACGAGGTGAAAGCACACCGGGTTTACGTTTCATACCTCCCCCCTCTCGTCTCCTCCCCCTGTGCGTGTAGCGCTGTGTGCTCTGACCCGGGAAGCGGAAGTTACTGCACATGGAAAGTCGTGGTGCTTGTATGCCGATAGAAGGTTATTGCTACCTGTTCAGTATAGAGTGATTCTGTCGGTAAGTTTTTAACTGATCACTTTACCAAGATTAATTCCAACAGATTTTTAAATCTTGCAAATCGCAAATTATTCACATTTGATTGTGTGTTTATTTTATTCGAACACCCGGCCAAGTTATACAACTGAGTTGGCTAGCAAACACATTCAGTGTCATTTTCCAAGGACCTTGGAATAGCTGTGCAGCTCGATTGAAGTTGATCACTCGGGTGTTAGAAACGAGCTCAATGTTTCAGTACGCTATCAGGGAATGACATCAGTCTACACCAGTTTAACTTTACTATTTGCCTAAATGCATTGCAGTTGCATTCACTGCAGATCAGATTCTGACCTTCTACCAGAGCCAGACCTGTGTGCATTCGCTTGTTAGTCTGTCAGTAGGCTTTGTGTGTGTGTGTGTGTGTGTGTGTTGGCGGTTTTGACAGAAGATTAGTCCAGACAGCAGGGGGGCTGTCTGACCCCAGGGTGAACACAGCTCTTCTCCAGTGCTATGGCTTCTTAAGCATTCTTTCATCCTTCGTGCATCTGGCTGATCCACTTGCAGACCGTACCAGCCTGTCAGGTTTCATCCTGTTGACAGACATCCTGTTTTCAGAGGAGTCCTAACATATCTGCATTTCTACGTCTCTTGTAAATTGATATGCGTTCATTGTGATGTCCAAAACATAGCTCTGGCATTGTTTCCTGGGGATTATGGGTACTGATGGGGTTAATGATTTGTTTCCAAACTCCTGAAGTTGCCATGAGCATCTAGAGCAAACTTGATATTTCAATGGGAAAGTTGCGTTATGAAATTAGAACTTGAATCCTTCTTGCTTTTTATCTACCTTGCTAGATTTGATGTCTTATTATTATTTAAAACATTACAGTACATTATATTTTACTGTCAAAGTCCTCTCTCTTTTTGACCTGACAGGATATAGTGTATGTGTTTAGTAAAGTGAATAAGACATGCTGTTTATAATTGCACACCTTGGTTGCTCTTTGAATGATTTACCAACAATGAGTGACCTGCTTGTTTCATGATAACACTGAATAGTCTACTTAAGATTCTCCTCAGCAGACATTCTTGCCTAATACTGCGAACCTGAAGTGAAGAGAATTTCAGTATTTTGTTTAAAAGGAAGGGAGATTGTTCACAAATACTTGGCCTATGTCTGGTGCTTCTTTTCATGGAAATAGGAAGACTAGGGTCATGCTTAATAAAACATTTGTCTCATAACAGTTATGCAAAATAAGTGGTTATTGGTCAGGAGTGAAAAGGGTGTAGGGCGGATGGACTTCACTCAGACCCCAGGGAGGGGACAGAAGAGCACAAGGGATTGCCTTTGGAGTTGTGCAATATAGAGGTAAACTTCCCTCATGCACACTTTGTCCCATTTGTAAAGCCAAATAGGCCTGTTTTGCAATGTATTGGATTGAGCTGATAATAATGCTGGGGGCTTTTATAAAACATTCTAGATTCTGTTTGCATGAAATCTATTTTAAACCTAAATTATTATTATTGTAATCGGTCTTATTACAAGGTTTATACTTAATAGAAAGATTTACAAAGAGTTTATGATGCTTGATGCCCTTAAAACCAGTCTTGTTAATTTTTTTTCTTTATTTACGGTTTCAGTTAAAATGTTTCCAGTTATACAGTAAAAGTAGTTCTGTTCCTTCCGATGCAGAGCTGATTGAATGTCGTGTAATGACTTGTGTGCAGATTAAAAGTAGGGAGGACTTGGGGTGTGTCATTTGTGTGGATCAAGAAGCATTGTCAGTATTTTAGCAGAATTTAAATTGCAACTTTCCTGACTGGAATGAGCGATATCCGAAAACAAACTGCGTGTTTGGATGTAGGTGCAAAAATGACTCATTGCTGTATGATTTGTAAAAAACAAAATTTCATACACTTCAATGATGGATGGCTGTGTGTGCCTTTATTATTATCCAGCTCTTATTGTATTTGTTTGATTTACACCCCATGTGTAATGAGATGCCTAATGTTTGTTGCTAGAGCCGTGACCCCTTGACTGGTTACCTTGAAAGCAGTCAAGGACAAGTTGCATTTGTCCGAAAGCAAACAGTGAGCCTTCTCTGGCCCTTGCTCTGTTCTAGCAAAAGCAGCTGTGATAAATTAGAGGCTTTGATAAAGTTGTCTTTTATCCTCCAACTTTGAAGTAGAAGTCTAGTTTATGTCTAATGAACGCGCAGGTTCTGGGTGAGAGAGATTAAAGCAGATTCAGAGCTCTGGGTGTTTGTGATATGATGTTACTGGCATGGATGTATTCAGCTGTGGAGTTTGGCTGGAATTTTCACATTCTCAGGATGATCAGCTGTTGTTGTCTTTAAAGAAATCCTTTTGAATAGCCTTATTGAATATGCAGTGTGTCTGAGAGTGAGCAACTGATCTGTGATCAGAAATATGAACAGTAATAAATCTGGCACATGCAACTAAGCTAGATTTCACACACTGTCAAGAAACATCAAAAGAAGAGAGAGGCTAAAGAGTAAAAAGAAAAAACAAAACGTATGTGTTTATATAAAAAAGCAAAACAATGCAGATTAGTTTTCCTGTTTCACACAGGCAATAGGTCAGTACTGGTTTGACTTGTTTGCTTATCTAGACTGAATAGCTAGCATGCTGGTACATGTGTTTATTTGTTTGTCTGATAATATTGCATTACTTCTGCACAAATATTCAGCTTACCTCCTGGTATGCCAGTTCTGGAAAACTGTGTTTATGGGACAATAGCAATATAAGCGAAAAGTTTTGGAATTCAAGTTGATGGGCATTTTAATATTAGGGCCCCACACTCATTTCTGAGAACACTTGACCCCAAAGTCTGGTTCATTTTGATCAGTGAGAGCACAATTCTTTAGCACTATGGAACCATGCTTGAGGTGGCATGCAAATTGACTTCCTTGTTCCCTTCTTCTTTTGTGTGTCATGGTGGCTCACAAACCAAGTATGTGCATACTGCCACCTGCTGTATCGGAAGGTATAAAAACATAAGTGTACTGTAGCACAAAAAAATAATGTGAAGGCTGTCTAGCTGGGGAGTGGGGAGGGTGGAGTAATTGTTGCTTGCTATGCTACAAATACAGTGGAACCTTGGATTGCGATTAACTTAGTCTGCAAACGTTTTGAAAGACAAGTAAAATTTTAAATAAAGTTTAACTTGTATCAAGACGTTGTTCATTTATTATGAGTAGTATGCATGTGCTTTGTCTGCCGAGCGTCACAGCTTAGCCAATGTTTCTCGTGGATAGGGGACTATGGGTAATCGTCTCCCATGCTCAGTCTCAGTGCGCATGCATCACTCGTATAGTCAACATCTGTGCACGCGTACACTGTTTATTAGAACATTGTGACCACGTCTGTGCATAAATCAAAAATAAGGGTCATTAGAGAGGTTCCTTGTTTAAGACGTTTTTCAAGAGAGCAGTGTTTCCGTTAGTGTGTTTGTGTGAAATTTGTCCTACACTGTAGCCCCCTCCCCCTCCTCTTGTGTACACACACACTAATGGAAACAAACTAACTAATGGAAACACTACTCTGCTTTTTTTTTATTTTATTTTATCATCTTTTAGTTTAATTGTGTTCTTCTGGTGCAAATGTTTCTTTAGTTGTAGTGAAACCTTTTTGTTCTATGCTATCTTTTTTTATTTTAGGCCTCAAAAAGTCTTCAACATTTCACGGTGTATCGTTCTGTATATGGTTTAATGAAATAAAAATGTAAAAATTTGTGACTAAAGAACTGGATAATGGGTTGCTTGCTGTCTGACTCATTGTTAGATTGGCCCCAAACGTTGTCATTTAATTTAGTTTTGTTAAAAATGTTAAAAATAAAAGAGCTACTATCGTTATAGCTACTATAAAGAAACGTCCTCTGACTTTCAACTGTTTTTACTTTCAGTAAACTTAGTGTAAATATTTTTATGAACACTAAAAGAGTCAACACCATAAGACATGAACTAAAAATGTTTCAGAATGTGTCCCTGAATGAAGGGAGGCTCAAAATCAAAAGTACCAGTCAGTATCTGGTGTGGCCACCAGCTGCTTGAAGTACTGCAGTGCATCTCCTCCTCATGGACTGCCTATTGCAGACAGTCTGAGCACTGATGGAGGGATTGTGTGTTCCTGGTGTGACTCGGGCAGTTGTTCTGGCCATCCTGTACCTGTCACGCAGGTGTGATATTCGGTTTTACCGATCCTGTGCAGGTGTTGTTACACGTGGTCTTCCACTGCGAGGATGATCAGCTGTCCTTCCTGTCTCCCTGGAGCGCTGTCTTAGGCGTCTCATGGTGCGGACATGGCAATTTATTGCCCTAGCCACACCAGCAGTCCTCATGCCTCCCTGCAGCATGTCTAATGCACGTTCACGCAAATGAGCACACACATATATATATATATATATATATATATACACACACACACACACACACACACACACACACACACGAATTTATGAACTCCAAGCTCCTCAGTTAACTTACGAACTGGAATTCCCAACTGGTGATGTTTGAGGTAACGCGATGTTAAGTTGTTTTACATACTGGGCTTTTTGTTTTGTCATTAGGTTTTTTTGTAACAGACAAACATGCTATGTTAGCTTGTCCAGTCTCATGTCAGTCAAACTTTTAACGGACAAATCTTCCTGATACGATATTTATCTTACTCTCTTAGACATCACTAAAATTAGTAATATCCCCCATATTGCTGGCTGTATTTATGAAATTAATGCTTGCCTCTTAGTCTAGTTTAGCCTTAAACATCAGCCTTTAACTTTACAATGCAGTCAGACGTTCCCTGTTATTTTTTTAGTATTAAGTGCATATAAAATATAGAATAGCTTCTAAATACTATCTACAAACAAGTGAACGACATCAAGACACTGAGTACGTTTCCATAAAAAGTTATTTTCTATTTAAGAAGATGGACAGAGCCAGTAAGAGAGCAAGAGGCCATTATCTTACCATTCTTGTAATTCAACATAAGGTGACTGAATTGTCATCACTGTTTTTTTGGCACTCAATAATTGTGTAGTTTTGGGATTCTTTTGGTCATTTTCAGCAAAGCAATCAAGAAATCCCTGTTGAATCTAAAATAAGGATAGTTTAAGTCAAACTGTGAAATTTCTTATGAATGTAGACATAAAATGGATATTTGCAAAGGGTAGGGGTGATTAGCCTTTTAGCTGCAGTGATACTATTGTTTTATAAAAGGTTGTACATCTGTAAATTATGATGCCGGCTGAGTTGGAAAACCTGATTCTTGGAAAATTGACGGATAACTTGTCACCACTTGTCTTGGCTGGGAATTATGTCCACATCCCCCGTACAGTCCTGACTGCACTCCAGTCATTTCCACTAGGGCTGAGCGATTTGGCCCAAAATCAAAATCTCGATTAATTGAAGATTTTAACTCGATTACGATTAATGAAGGATTATTTTATTAATTTTTTTGCCCTCATAACACATTTTGTTATGTGCTTTAAGTATTTTGATTGTGCTTTAAGTGTTGAAACAAACTGGTGGTGTTACCTTTGGGCGTCGAAACTGTTTTTCTACAGTATCTACATCTGACTTCATTTTGTTCAGTGTCATCCTTACAGAAGCCAAAATGTGTCCAAATAACGGAGACTGCATTTTTCTTTGGTACAAGCTGCTCTTGTTGCTCAGTTGTCAGTGTTTAAGCTCTCCATGCTCGACATGTTGGCGAAATAACGTCACGGAGCGGGGTCACGTGACTCCACACGCGGTAATGTTTTTAATGGGAAAGTAATGGAAATAATCGACCTGGGAAAATTTAATCGATTATAGGTTCTAATTGTCGATTTTGATTAATCGCCCAGCCCTAATTTCCACATGTTTGACCCATGAAATGAATTCCTGGGGGGGGCTAGTGTTTCAGAAGAGAATCAGGCAGGCCTATCATGTCCTGAGACATCTTTATATCTTGATGGCAGCACTAGTGAAACGCTGGGTTGAGTGCATTAGTGTAGCAGGGGATCATATAGAGAAATGAAAGTTTTTAACTCTCATAACTGTGTTCTGTTATTCTACACAACTAAAAGTCCTAGTTGGACTTAAACCCCCATTGTATAATTGTTTTTTATAATCAGCTGTCTATGCAATGTGTTTAATTTCTACCATAATCAAAATATTTCTTTTGCCTCATAGCCCACAGTGCAGCTACAGCAGTAATGAATGGTGAGGGAGGACATGACCAGTCCGAGGAGACAGAGTCCAAGCAGGACGGCAGCACTGATCCTGATGCTGGTGATGACTCCAATGAGCAGGAAGTGATTGTTATTCAGGACACTGGCTTCACTGTGAAGATTCAGGCGCCAGGCATCGAGCCCTTTGACTTGCAGGTACATCAGCTCTGGTCCTGTTTTTACATAGTGAAAGATAAAAAGAGGAGTTTCTTTATTTAACAATTCTCCTCCTTTCCTGTTCAGGTGTCTCCTCAGGAGATGGTGCAAGAGATCCATCAAGTGCTTATGGATCGTGAAGACACCTGCCATCGCACTTGTTTTTCTCTGCAGCTCGACGGCAACGTGCTGGACAATTTTGCCGAGCTAAAGTCCATAGAGGGTCTCCAAGAGGGGTCCCTGCTCAAAGTGGTGGAAGGTGTGTTTTATAGACCAGTGCTGTTTTTTTACAAATGTTTTTTTTTTTTTTTTTTTTCCCTGCCTACATTCTTTCTATATCTGTGTCTTGCTTTCACTCTGCACAGAGCCCTACACAGTACGCGAGGCTCGCATTCATGTTCGTCATATAAGAGATCTGTTAAAGAGTCTGGATCCCTCGGACGCTTACAACGGAGTCGACTGCAACTCTCTGTCCTTCCTAAGTGTCTTCACAGATGGAGATCTTGGAGGTGTGTTTGTAACAGTTCATTAATTTGCCAACAGAAACAGCTGCAGCCTGATCTGCTGTGATTTAATACCCGTTATATTCTCACATCTGCAGATAGTGGCAAACGCAAAAAGAAGGGCAATGAGCTTGAACAGATTGACTGTACTCCTCCTGAACACATTCTGCCTGGCAGCAAAGAGCGCCCCCTAGTCCCCCTCCAGCCACAGAACAAAGACTGGAAGGTAAGCATCGCCCCGCTTTTTACAGTAGCATTCGACAAACTGAGCATTTTCTATGGATGTGCCCAAACAATGGGCAATTTTGAAAATGCTAATTAGCCTGTTTTGCGAAACCTTGTCTTGATCGATCTCATGTTGTGCACATAGGCGTTGCCATGCTATTACATTTGTATTGATGCACCTTGATATTGTCTGACACGAACATTCATCTTTCCTTGTACTGTACGTTATCTGCAGCCACTTCAGTGCCTCAAAGTCCTCACAATGAGTGGCTGGAACCCTCCGCCCGGTAACAGGAAGATGCACGGAGACCTCATGTACCTGTACATTGTAACTGCAGAAGAGCGGCATGTCAGCATCACTGCCTCCACACGCGGGTTCTACCTCAACCAGTGAGTCCATCCAGAACCTTTTTTTTAACATCGTCCTTCTTTTTCTGCCTTTTTCTATTTCTGTATTGCGTGTGTATATATAACGTTTCTCCTACCTTTGTCCTATATGGTGTATAATTATAATGTTTTTGTTTAGGTCCACCACCTACAATTTTAACCCTAAGCCTGCCAGCCCCAGCTTTCTGAGCCACTCTCTGGTGGAACTGCTAAGTCAGATCAGTCTGGCCTTCAAGAAGAACTTCACCGCCCTGCAGAAGAAAAGGTCAGGGCTTAATTTAATTAAATACTTTTCCAAAGTTTCCAATGAGTGTGAAAGTAATTTCTCACATGCTTTTTTTTGCAACCAGCACCATGTGCTCTCCTGAAATATGTTTGAAATCTCATTAATGTAAACTTTATTTTAGCACTGTGGAAACTTTTTTATTTGCTGGTGATGTGCTTCTTATGATTTTTAAAGTTAAAAATATAGTTAGTTGCAAGCAGTGATAAGCGGGCCCAAGCACCTGTGTCATCGTCACCTGGGCACAACACACAAACCTGTGTGCCTTTTGAGCATGTTAAGACCTCTATTAAGCACACTAAGACTTGAATATGCAAACACGCTAAGCACGCTAAATATGGCATAAGTATAAGGTATCGACATGTCTTTCTGGTGCGCCCAGAGAGCGATGTCTCTATTTTTTTTTTTTTTTTTTTTTTTCATTACTAAAGATAGGTGCTTGCTTAATTACAGGGGTTACCGCATGTTTGGGCCATGAAAAGAATTCCTGGGGGGCTAGTGTTTCAGAAGAGAATCGGGCAGGCCGATCATGTACTGAGAAATCTTTATATCTTTATAAGAACCATTTTTATTGACCACAAAATACTCTACAAAGACTTAGTTAAAATAGTTGTTTGGAGTATTTTGGCAATTTATGGAAAAAATAATAAAAACTTAAATATCCTACTTACATACATCCATCACTTGGGTTTTTAACGATACTGTTGCTTTAAAAAATCACCGCCCAGTCCATCCCTGGCATGTATGTAGAAAAGCATTCCCTGTAAGAGTCCTGATCTTGCTTTATCTGACTTCCACATGTTTGGTCCCCTAAAAGCAGCCCTATGAGGGCTAGCTCGCAGCTCAGCCCAAAATATTTTTGAATGTGGTAATGAATGCTTGTTGACAGATGGACAAAGTATTTTTTTATGTCCATTTTGAGTCAACTAAAATAATGTCTACAGCCAGAGTATGAATAATTTTTGTCTCACCCTCCTATTTCTCATTAGCCAGTTCTTTAAGGCGTGCAGTGCCACTTTTATTCTTCCTTGCGCAATATGAAATTATCTTGCCTCGTAAATATGCCTGTGACTCCCATATAGTTGAAGAGGACATCCCTGGTGTTTGGTTGATCTCAAGGAATAATGCAATCTCAGAGGAAATGAATTCAGTGCAAGCCTTCTCTGATAGAAGCAAGGAGTTTAACTTTCAGGGACGGTAGATGGATTGTGTATTGGGGATGCGCATTTTCATAGTTAGGGGACCATGATCAGACATAACTATAGCTTCATAATGACATTTGGTAATAAAAGGAAGAAGTCTCGTCTAGAAAAAAAGTATTTATACGGGAAAAGGTCTTATGAACAGAAGAAAAGAAGGAATATTCTCTGGAAGTAGGGTTACGAAACCGCCAAACGTCAGCTATACCATATGATTTAAGAAAAAAGTTGAATTGAACGTGCTGATTTAGAAAGGGGAGCTTTTTTGGACGAGCTACGGTCCAAAACGGGGGACAGTACACAATTTGTGTCGCCACCAAGAATAAGGTAGTGTGATGATATATCTGGTAACCGAGAGAAAATATTTGAAAAGAATGCAGGTTTATCCCAGTTTGGTGCATAAATATTGGCCAGGATGACTGGGAGGGAATAAAGCTGGCCCACCACAATGACACATCGCCTCAAGGAATCAGCCTCTACACTAGTCAGGTGAATGGCGTATTTTTCTTGATGAGTATGGCCACACCTCTAGCTTTTGAATAGAAATTGGATATATCTGTTCCGCCCAAATCCCTCTGAGCCGGAAATGAACAGCCATCCAGCCCTTTGGAAGTTTGGATTGCTGTCATCTTAAGGGGAAGTGTATGTATGTATGTGTGTGTATATGTATATATATATATATGAAATCCATAAAAGCAACTTGAAAGTAAGTGAAAATTAACATGGACATCTGACAGAATAAGTCTGGTAGAAAAAAAACAACGAAAAAAACCCTCCACCCCCCATCACCTACAAGAACATGGTGAACAAAATACCCTGCAAAAAATAAAAAACACACATTAAGTGTTTGTGTTGGGAGCTCTACAGAGCCAACAGCTCATGCTCCCGCCGAACTCACCAGACTGAAGTTACTCAAATAGCGCATTATGATATGTTGTAGAATCTGCGGAATAAGATGGTAATAACAACAAGAAAAACAGTTAAAGTAAGCCTATTGACTCCGGCAAAGGCAGTAAGATTAGACGCTTCTCTTAAACTGCAACTAAGCAACACAAGCTCACAATTAAGGAAGAGCTATATTATTAATTAAAATATATAATAAAATAATAATAATAATAATAATAATAATAAAATAAATAAACCAGAAAAAAAAGTAGGGAAGAAAACCTTAACGGTATATTAGTGATGTTTCCATCACCAGTGAGATTATTAAGTAAATATTGTCGTCAGTATTATCCGTGGAAAGTCTCCTGCTCATGACTGAATAGTACCTTGTACGCCCTCTGGGAGGAGCTAAAAACAATGCGAACAAAAGGTCACTGCTCCACTAAAACGCAGTCTAGGCTGGAAAACGGTATAGACGGATAGAAGTTAAGTGTTTTTAAAGTTTTAAGCCTCTGTGTGGATAATGTTCTTCCTGATATACCTCATGGCTTCCTCTGCATCTGTGAATACCATTTCTGTCCCGTCGTGTGAAACACGTAAACGGGCTGGATATAGGATGCCATACTGGACGCCCTGACGATTACGCAGTAGTTTCCGAGCCTCGGTAAACACAGCCCTGGCTTTGGCAACACAGCCCTGGCCTTGGTGTAATCCAAAAAGATGGCGACTGATTCTCCGTTAAATCTCAGCGGAGCCCGAGCGCGCGCACGGCTCAACACCTCGACACAGTCTTGGTGATAGTGAAGTTTAGCCATGATGACATGCGGTTTTCCATCCGATCTTCTTTGAGCCTGAAGTCTATGCGAGTGGTCCACAAGCACATCCTTCTCTAGTTGTAGTGTCTTTTAGCAGCCTTGAAACAAACATAGTAGAGTTTGATCCCTCTGTCTCAGCCACCCCCACTATCCTGAACCTTCTCATTCTTCCCTCCATGTCCTCGCATTTCCCTCTTGGCTCAGCTACCTCTGTTTTTAAACAAGTGACCACAGATTTTAAAGTTGTCACCTCGTCTGACCACGTTGATAGGCCGCCTTCCACCTCCTGTATCACGGTCTTCATTTGTTCTATTTCCGAAAGAGTGAAAGGCCGCCGCATTATTTATAATTTCCCTTTTAATGGATTGTATCTCGTTTTTAAGGGCGCTGAAGTCATCAGCAAGCGCATTTTTTTTTTAGTTCAGCCTTAATTACTGCCGAGATGTCTTCTTTTAATGAGTGAATGGGGACCGGGTAATGGACCGGGTGATGGTGGAGCACGAAGACGAGGTGACATTGGGCCTACTGTTGGATGATGCATCGTATTTATATTTGCGTAGTTTTTCCGCCATTGACCCGCATGTTAATTTTCCCCTTATTTCAAAGTGAAAATCATATAAAATTTTATATAGTGTTTTCGTAAAATAAAGCACTTATTATTATAAAAAACAAGAGTTCGGCGAGAGCACAAGCCAAACACGTCCCCGCCCCCGTCAACCCCCCCCCCCCCCCCCTATTTCTAACTACATATTAAATGTAATTTGTTGATACCCCGTTTGATTAAAGGCCTATTTTACTCTTTGTTAGTTTCCACCTTCTATGTTGTAAACAACTGAAATATCTTAAAATATTTGTGCTGCAGAGTCCAAAGACATCCATTTGAGAGAATAGCCACACCATTCCAGGTGTACAACTGGACTGCTCCCCAGATTGATCATGCAATGGACTGTGTGAGGGCAGAGGATGCCTATACTTCCCGTTTGGGATATGAGGAACACATTCCTGGCCAGGCAAGCTGTTTTTGTCCATTTGCAATTTTTTTAATGCTGTATAAGAGAGTGGTCTTGCTATTGAGTTGTTTATGCCTCTTTGTAGACCAGAGACTGGAATGAAGAGCTGCAGACAACAAGAGAGCTCTCACGGAAGAACCTGCCAGAGCGTTTGCTGAGAGAAAGAGCCATTTTCAAGGTAAGTGCACAAAGAACATTTTGAGACTCGTAGTATAAGGGAGTGTTATCCCCTTAGGACTCTGACCCGAACTTCTTTCAGGTTCACAGTGACTTCACTGCAGCAGCTACGCGGGGTGCCATGGCTGTGATTGATGGAAACGTAATGGCCATAAATCCAGGTGAGGAGACACGGATGCAGATGTTTATCTGGAACAACATCTTCTTCAGCTTGGGCTTTGACGTCCGTGATCACTACAAAGAGCTGGGAGGAGACGCTGCAGCACACACCGCCCCCACCAATGACCTGAATGGAGTGAGAGCGTATGGTGCGGTCGATGTGGAGGGGCTGTACACTTTGGGCACTGTGGTTGTTGACTACAGGTAGATATGGCCCATGCATCATTTTCCCTCAGTCTTTTAGCATTTTAGCAGTCTTTATTTTGTTCATTACTAAAGATAGGTGCTTGCTTAATCACAGGGGTTACCGTGTGACCGCCCAGTCCATCATCCCTGGCATCCTGGAACGTGAGCAAGAGCAGAGTGTCATCTACGGCTCCATTGATTTTGGAAAGACGGTAGTGTCTCACCCCAAATACTTGGAGCTGCTTGAGAAGACGAGCCGGCCACTGAAGGTGCAGCGTCATGCTGTTCTAAATGAGAAGGACACGGCGGTGGAGCTCTGCTCATCTGTCGAGTGCAAGGGGATCATCGGCAACGATGGCCGCCACTACATCCTGGACCTGCTACGCACTTTCCCTCCAGATCTCAACTTCCTGTCTGTGGAAGGGGAGGAGCTTAACCCTGAAAGCCAGAAGCAGGGTTTCCCTCGACAGCATCGCCACCGCCTGGCCTGTCTGCGTCAGGAACTCATTGAGGCCTTCGTAGAGCATAGGTAAGCTTGACAGATGAGTACTAATGTTGTATAGAAATCTATCAATTTAAGTAACTTGAAATGGGCCAGACCAGTGACTAATAACACTCTAATACCTAAAATGCCTCAGTAGCTCGACAATGAATCTGCAGGATACAAGGGTAATGAATCTGCAGGATACAAGGGTAATGAATATGAGCAATATGTTAAGATATAATATGTTATGAGCAATATGATAAGAGACATTTTCATTGACCTTTTCAAGCATTTTATGTTTTACACTCATCTTAAAATGGATTTTAATAGTTTTTTTTCCTCATTATTCAAAATTACACAAAATACTCTACAAAGACTCAGTTAAAATAGGCGTTTGGAGTGTTTTGACTATTTATGGAAAAAAGAATAAAAACGTAAATATCCCACTTACATACATGCATACCAATGGCGGCTGCTCTAAGACTACAAGGGAAGCTCCGCTTCCTCTACTGTGTCAAAAAATAAATGCTCATATCTGCACTGTCGTATTTATATTGGTTTTAATGAAAGTGCGCTAGAACGCGTTCAACTTCATGACTAGCTCGTTCAGAGTCAGGTATTTATAGTAGATTGTTTGACGCGATTTTTTTTGTCATACATTTCCGTGCAGCACAGCGCATTAAACCCTCCTGAAGCCCAGCTTCACTGGAGCTCTATGGGCAGCACAGAGTAGCTTTTTTCACTGCAGAAAAGCTGGACGGTAATTGTAGAAATGCACCAAAATCATTACTTCCAGGCAAGCTCAGCTTCTCTGGGAGTGAATGGAGCAGTGGGCGGGCCAGGACACTGGGCTGCTGCATGATGATTGGAGGAGCTGTTTAAAGGGCGGAACCCCTTTTTTGATTGACAGCATGTCTTAAGTATACATCAGCGCTACAGAGATTCCAGTTCAGTCCCATGCGGATTTGCAGGTGAAGTGGTACGACTGGTGATGTAAAACATTTTTGTTTGTACAAATCATTCTTTAAATAATAAAAAAAAACGTATTATAGCGTTCTTGACTTTGCTCCTTGTTTCAGCACTTTAGAGTTAGTTCGTTCATATAATTAAAGTAGCTTGTGAAAGGGGAAACTAGCTAGCTAGCAAGCTGTGCATAAAGGCAGACGGTGCTAATATTGTTGACCCGCTTTTGGCAAAACCATTTAGTAGTCTTCCTTACGGCAGGGTAGACCAATGCCCAAGATTGATCTGGTGCAAAAATCTGGAAAAAATAACAGGTCTTTTCAGCTCTCCTGGTATGACAAGTAAACTGGCTGACTGGAAGTGCTGTGACAAAGAAAATGTACTGTTGGTCATGCCTCTTGACGAAACCTTCTCAGGGAATGGGATGTGTTTGGTCAAACGTGGGTTTTGGAGATCTGGGTAACTTTGCCAGGGCATACAAAAGGCATGAAAAGTGCAAAGAACATGTGAGTTCATGTGCAAGGTTAAGTTGTCTGGGCAGGGTCAGGTTTGAACACGCAATCAATGAAGGTCTTCGCATTCAGGTGGCAAAACATAATGAAACAGTAAAAAAAAAAAAAAAACAGGGCTTTCCTAAACCGTCTAATTGATGTGACTTCCTTGCTTGGCCGTCAGGAGCTGGCATTCAGGGGGCATGATGAGAGTAGTGAATTAGCAAATAAGGGGAATTACAGGAAATTTACAGAAACATTAGCTAATTATGACTCTGTCTTGGCCATACAATTTCAGTCATCAGCTGTGTTTTTTGGGATGTCCCACTCAATCCAGAATGACTTGATCTCTGCTCTCGCAGCCACTGTTTTTGATCATATAAAAGGTGAAATTCAGACTGCTCCTTTTTTTTTTTTGCATGGCAGGTGGATGAAGCGACTGACATATCTTGCCATGCCCAACTGTCTGTCATTGTTAGATATGTGGATGGTGCAGGTAAAATTCAAGAGTGCTTCTTTGGATTTTTGGATGTGTCGGGGGTCGAGATGCTCAGTCTGTCTTTGAAGTTTTAACCGAGAACATGCAGGGCTACAGTTTTAGAGAAAAACTTGTGGCACAAACCTACGATGGGGCTGCTGTCTTTGCTTCATCTCTCAATGGCCTACAGGCCAAAGTTAAAGTAATAGCCCCTTGTGCAGTGTTTGTGCAGTGCTATGCACACAGACTGAACCTGGTGTTGTCCCAGGGTGCTAAATGCTTGCCTGAGTCAAGAATATTTTTTGCATCTCTCTCTGGGTTCGCCACATTTTTTTCAAAGTTCACAAAAAGGATGACTTTTCTTGAGTCTGCAGGGTCTTCAAGATTGTCCAGAAATGCTCCTACTCGATAGAATTTCACATCACAGATAGTGAGCACTGTGGCAAACACTTATGATGGCCTCCTGCAGACTTTTAAAAAGATTACCCAGGATGAGAGCATGGATCATGACACATTAGATGCTGCCAAAGGCTTCATAATGAAACTGGAGGATTTTAAGTCTGTGTTCATTGTACACATATGCACAAATATTCTCTGAGACAGATGTCTTTGATATTGTCCAGTAAAGGGCTATGGATGTTCTTTACTGCAAAAAAAGAATTGGGTTTCTCCTTGCTTTCGTCAAGGAGAAGAGGTCAGAGGAGGCTAATCAAGCAGTTTATTCAAAAGCAGCAAATCTCACATCAGGCGCTCGAGATGAACCTATTAGAAAGTGCCGTTTGTCACAATTACAGGATCCCCAGGACCGTTACAGAAATTTGTACATGGCCATCCTAGATAATCTCATGGAGCAGATTTTTCAGCGTTTTTCGAATTTGGAAAGCATGAGCTTCTTAGAATTAGTCAATCCAGGGAAATTTTATGAAATGTTTCCAGAGGAGGCATTTGAAAGTGTGCTGAAAAGTTATGGCCATTTCTTTGACTCAGGGAGACTGAGATCTGAACTTTAGATCCATATTCCGATCATGACTTACAGGGGAGCAGGGGGTAAGCTGTGTGATTTCTTGGTGTTTTTTAAAGACATGGAGTTGGATAGTGCAATGCCTCAGCTATACAAGCTGTTGTCATTAGTGGCAACAATTGGCGCTACATCAGTAAGTGTAGAGAGGAGCTTCTCTTAAAACGGGTCAAGTCATACATCTGCAACACGATAGGCCAAGACCGTTTGAGCAACCTTGCTCTCCTGGCCATTGAGAGGAAACTGGTTAAGTCCCTGGAAAAGACCGCCAATTGGTACGACAGTGTCACAGACCATTTTCTGCAAAAGGAACGGGGGGCAAAATTTAGATACAAATGACATAATGAATTTTATGATGAAGGCATAATATGAACTTTCCCTGTTTCAAAAGCTAGCAGCCGCCACTGATGCATACATACATAAGTGTTTAGATCAATCATTTGGTATTAAGGTTGGGTATTGTTTGGGTTTTTAACGATACTGGTGCTTTAAAAAGGGTACCAGTGCCTAAACCAATACTTAAAAAAAAAAAAAAAAAAAAAAGTAACATTTTATAGACTATTTATTGAAAGAACATTTATTTTAAATATACTCTCTCTCTCTCTCTCTCTATATATATATATATATATGATGTATATAAAAAATATTATATTAACGCACGCACTGCCAGCTAATGTCCGCAAGTTGTTAAACACTATGCATCCTTCTGCTTTTAATCCATGTGTCCTCAAATGTTTTATTAAGTTTGCCGTGTTTCCCCCTTTACACTTGCTGCATGTGTTGATGTCCGAAAATACAGCCATACTTTACACTTTGTTTAGTTTAGTGAGTTTTTAGGGTCCAATGTGAAAACGACATGACACTCGCATTACTATAATAATTAGTTGGATTTGTATTATCAAAGCTTTCCGACTTACGTCCATGTGCATTTTCTTAGTCTGGAAATTATTTTTCACATGCGGTGAGGGGGGGGGGGGGGTTGATGCATCCGTTTCAGGGAATCAGAGGACAATCAAGCATTTAATTGGCACTGGGTTTTTCTGTAACCAAACCAACATAGTACTTGGTTAAAGTACCTTTGGCAGCAGTGACGGCCTAAAGTCTGATTATGGATGATGCCACAAGTTTCTATAACTTTTTTGGAAGTTTCTTCCGTTTTTCTTGGCCAACTCGGGCAGGGTCAGTGCACAGCTATTTTCAGGTCTCTTAAGAAATGCTTATTATTGGGTTAAGGTCTGGACATGGGTCTTTTACAGAGTTATTATAATGTCACTCCTTAGAAAAAGGCACATGGCAGCGCGCCTGAAGTTTGCCAAAAGACACCAGAAGGACTCTCAGACCATGAGAAACAAAATTCTCAGATCTGATGCGACTCTCTGCCCACTTTACCATATAGGCCTGATTGGTGGATTGCTGCAGAGATGGTTGTTTTTTTCTGTAACCTTTCCCAGATTTGTGCCTTGAAACAATCATGTCTCGGAGGTCCACAGACAATTCCTTTGACTTCATGCTTGGTTTGTGCTCTGACATAAAATGTCGTCAACTTTGAAACCTCATATAGACAGGGGTGTGCCTTTCCAAATCATGTCCAATTAACTGAATTTGCCACATGTGGACTCCAATTAAGCTGCAGAAACATCACAAGGATGATTAGGAGAATCAATTTCTCCTAATTGTTAATTCTCTCAATTTTGAGCTTTATGGCAAAGGCTGTAAATACTTATATACACATGCTTTTTCAATAATTTTTTATTAATTAGCAAAAATCTCAAACTTTTTTCATGTTGTCATTAGGGGGTGTTGTGTGTGTGTGTGTGTGTGTATATAGAATTCTGTGGGGGGGAAAATTTTTAAATCCTTTTTAGAATAAGGCTGTGATATAACAAAATGTAGAAAAAGTGATGCCCTGTGAATACTTTCCAAATAGTGATGCGCGGGTCGTCTGGGTTGGGGCGGGTAAAGATATTGTCACTTTATTTGCGGGGCGGGTCATTAAAAACAAAATTAAATAAAAAAATCCATGTATGTTGCGTGCAATTCCCTATAGCCTATATTGAATATTTGGGAATATCTATTTTATTTTATTAAGTTCTTTGATAAGGTTACGTCACGTGACCAGTCACGAAAGCACCAAGCAGCTACCGCTGCCAGTCACAACAAAAACAAAGAAATCAAAGTGAAGATGGAAGACGAGGTGCGGGGGAAATTGAGGTCGGGAATTTACATCATTAAAAGAAAAAAGGTTAGGCTGCTAAATCTAATGTTTTGGAATTCTTTTTTTTGCACAGCGAACGTAAAAACGCTAAATGAACATTTCCGTGTGATAAATGGAAAAAAATGTCAGTGGTTATTTAGTGTAGGCTGTAAACTGTAGGCCTGCCCTATACAAATCCAAAAAAAAAAAATTGTTTAGCCTAGATTACAAACGCTGCTTTATAAATGTTTAAAATGTGTATCATTATCTTGTTATTAATATGATCTGATTTATCGTTCATATTCATATGATATGAATCATAATCATATAATATAATATGATATGATGAACTGAATTTTATTTACTCACTCACTCATCTTCTATACCACTTTATCCTGTATTTAGGGTCGTGGGGACCTGGAGTCTATCCCAGGAGGCTTAGGGCACGCGGCGGGGTACACCCTGGACAGGGTGCCAATCCATCGCAGGGCACACACACTATCATTCACACACTACAGGCAATTTGGGAATGCCAATTAGCCTAACCTCCATATCCCACTAAGCACGGGGAGTATATGGAAACTCCATGCACACAGAGGCAGGAATCAAATCCGGACCCTGGAGATGCAAGGCGACAGTGCTAACCACTACACCACTGTGGTGCCTGAATTTTATTTAATTATCAATTATACAAACATGACTTAATGAAAAAATGTTTGTCATAATTAGGTCACATAGAGATAGAAATAGAACAGATTGATAAGATCACACATTTTTATAGAAGCTTTTGGTTGTTTCTTTGACCAATAATAATATTAATACTATTAACAATAATACATATTAACAATAATGCACGTTTTAAATTGTACATTTTTTGTGACATCATTCCCATATTTCGGGAGTGGTACAATTTCCATGTTTTAAATGTTGTGGTAACTTTGGTTCTACGTTAAATATCAGAATACCACAATGCGCAGTGTGATGTCTGAAGCCTCTGCTGTTGACGAACACCAGCTTGCATATAAATTTTTTTTTTTTTCCCGGTCCAGTGCTGTGACAGGTTTTGCCACACAGATCCGCGCTGCTTGAGTTGCAAGGGTTAATTCTTCGTTTTTTTTCTTTTTTTTTTCTTTTTAAGAGCAGCTCGTTCACTGTGTGACACTGTGTTTCTCTGCATGTGCTACGACCCTCTTATACTTTTGATGGCAGTTGTCATTTTATTCTTTCACATATCTGTCTTGCAGGTCTAAAGACAATTCTCTCAACCCCATGGCTTTGTTTTGACTTTGCATTTACTGCCTCGCAGTACACCATGCTCATAGTAATGCTAATACCTGGTTATTCTTCTAGTTCGAGAGGGAACTGTCCGCTAATAGTTAATCGATTACAGAAGGGCATATTTTCAAAAGGGTCAGCAAATATACTTTTGGCGACTGTCAATATAGGTGTGGGAAAACACTGTGATTCCACTTGTTTCTTTTTTTAATTTTTTTTGCCATTTAATAGATTTAATAGCAATATCGGTTGTGTCGCATCTGCTTGGTTGGAACTAAACTCTGCACCCACAGTTACCCTTTCTGGGTATGTTTTGACACCACTGCTCTATACTGACTAGTGTCCCAGTTGCAGAAAAAATCCTCACAGCATGATGCTGCCACCTCAGTGTTCGACTGTAGGGACGGTTTTAATGAGCTGATGCACATTGCCAGATTTAATGATTCCGAATAGGTTGGGGCATCAGAACACAGGATTCAGTTTCTCATTTACGGAGAGTCCTTCACATGCTTTTTGGCCAACTCCTAAGTGGCTGTCATGTGCGGTTTAGTAAAGAATGGCTTCTGTCTGGCCACTGATTAGTGAAATGCTGGAGTGATGGTTCTGTAAGTCTTCCCAAGGGAACTCAGGATCTCACTTATAGTGACACTTAGGTTCTTCCTTCGTCTGCCCAAGGCCCTTCATCCTGATTACTCCCATGTGTGTGTGTGTGTGTGTGTGTGTGTGTATATATATATATATATATATATATATACAGGTGTGTCCCTTGTCCAATGAAGTCAGGTAGGCACAGGTAGACTCCAGTTAAGTTGTAAGTAGAAGTCGGAGCAGAGCTTAATGTCAAGTGTCATAACAATGGGCCTGAATACATGTGTAACTGAGGTATTCCCTTACTTTATGAACAAAACCCCATTTTTTTTACTTTGTGGAATATTATGTGTAAAATAAGTAATAAAAGTATTTACATCAATTTTTAAGGTGAGTGTGAAACATATGTGGAAAAACTTGAAAGGGTCTAAAAACTTTTTATTGTGGTTGTAAGCATATCTTATTGATTGAATGGTAGGAATCATGTGGGGCAACTCTACACATTTACACACACTGTGTTCATGATTAATTCTTTTGTCTATAATGCTCTACTGTGTTTGTTTCCTTTTAATTCCACTTACAGATACAGTACAGAACAATTATGCTTTTCCCAAATATTATTAAAAATCCTAAAGTTGTAATGAATGTCAGCAGCCCCATCCTCACAAATTCTTTATATTTATATTATTATTTTTTGTCCTAATGGCCCACATAATCTGTCCTGTATTACTTAACAGCAAACAAACTCATTGGCATAGATGCCTTAAATAAAATGTTAATGATAAAAGAATATCTTTAAAATACAGAGGACTTCTCCTTGCAAGCCCATATATATTAGCCATCCCTGGCCTAAGGATTAAAGATTACTGTTCTAAAAAAGTACAGACAGTTCTGTGACTCCTCATTAACTGTTTGAACTTTTTTATGGACCAAAGGTATCTTCTTTTCATGAAGATGGCAGCACTTCAGCTAATGCAGCACAAAGCAAATAAAGATGCCAAGCCTGCAGCCTTGTCTGAGAACTCGGCAGACGAAACCGAGAGTAAGCCAGCATCAACTCTGGAGACCTATGAGAACGCCACTGACACTTCAGTTCCAACCTCTGTTCTTCCAACCGTTTCCGAATCTACGCAGACGTCCAAGGCGGCCGAGCACCAGCAGGCCATGGTTACAGAAAACTCTGCAGTAACCACTAATGGTACCGTCTCATTGGGTGCTGATCAGAGCCACAATGGAGGCTGTGACAGTTCTGTGGAGGGTAAGGAGGCCCTTGAAACTATACCTGGATTAGCCCAGGCTAAAGAGCTGGCTGAATCTTTAGCAGCAGACGATGGATCTGGGATTGGTACGTCATGTGAACAGCTAAATATGAGCTGTGAGAAACAGGAGCGCACACCTAACAGAGATAAAACAGATCTTTTCTTGTACTGTCTTCTTTGTCTGTCCTTGCACTTCAGAATAACTTTCTATTTGTGTTTTTTAGTGCATTAGGAGCTTTTTCTAGCCCGTTCTGGCATAAAATCAGCATCTCTGTTAGCATGTGTGCTCCTGTTCCTGTTCAAGGCTCATTTATGGAAAAATCTTAAGAATTGACATGTTTGTTTTTCTCCCTTAACTCCTCATCTCAAACTCTTATTGACAAATTGTTTGATTAACAATATTGGGATCTGAATAACTTATGGTGATGGTCTGATGGTCCTGCTAATCAGTCTGCCTTCCTCATACACTGTGTTATTGTCTAATTGGAGTGGGTTCGAATAGCGTTAGCATTGCAGTACGTCATATAGTCGTAAGGAATTGTTGTTCACTTTGTATTTTGTCTGTGGGCTGGAAACAGACCCAAAAAGCAGAGAAGTCGTCCTGAATGCCTGTAAAGCGGTGGGCTCCATCAGCAACACCTCCTTTGACATCCGTTTCAACCCAGACATTTTTTCTCCAGGTATGAAAAAAGAGTGCACCGTAATTACTAGGTTTGTGTTTTTTTTCTAATTGAAGTGAGGCAGCTGTGGTGATTGTTTTTGTGTTAAACTTAGGAGTGCGTTTTCCAGAAGAGCGTGCTGAAGACATTCAGAAACAGAAGCAGCTTCTCAAAGATGCAGCAGCCTTCTTGGTGTCTTGTCAGATCCCATCTTTGGTGAGTGATGATTATATGGTGAAATAGTGTGTTAGCCCTACAGCTCTATTGTCCAGGGTTCCATTAAATATGTCTGCAAAAAACACGTCAGTATGTAAATTGCATACTCTACACTATTCCATGTGTCTAATGTTTCCTGAATGTATGGAATGTCCGTTTTCTGTGACCGTGACCAGGATAAGAGGTTACTGGTCATGAAAAGAGAAAATGAATGCAAATTCCATACTTGGTAACTGCTCTACTTCTTATCCTGCAGATAAAAGACTGTTTAGACCACACAGCCCTGCCAATGGATGGGGCCACGCTGACTGAGGCCCTCCATCAGCGTGGTATCAACGTGCGCTACCTTGGCAATGTGCTCGAGTTTGTGGACAAGATGCCTGCAAAACCACAGCTTGATCATTTCTATGTATGTACTGAGGATCTCTGTTCTTATCTCATGTTTTTGTTTCTCGGAATTATCCCTGTGCTGTACTCGATCCATTTTTTTTGTTCTCATTACAGAGAATAGGAATTACTGAGCTGATCACAAGATGCACCAAACATATATTTAAAACCTACCTCCAGGTGAGCTTTCAGTTTTCATAACCTGTGACATTTTAACTTTGACAAAGAATTTTGTGTTCCATGCAAATATTTCTATTTGTGTGTCGGATTATAGGGTGTCGAGCTTTCAGCCCTGTCTGCTGCAGTGAGCCACTTCCTGAACTGCTTCCTGAGCTCTTTCCCAGATGCTGTGGCCCACCTGCCTGCAGACGAGTTAGTCTCACGGAAGAAAAACAAGAAGAGACGAAACAGAGTGCCTGGAGGAGGAGACAACACAGCCTGGGCCAGTCTGACCCCAAGTGAACTGTGGAAGAACATCAGCACCGAGACTCGCACTTATTACCACTTCGCTCTACTGTGGTGAGGAACTTTTAATATTTTTTTTTTTGTTTTGTGTTCTGTAGTAATGATGGGTTTTATGTGCCTTATGGATGAATTTGATTTCAATTCAGAGGCTCAAATTCCTTAAGGATAAAATATATAGGGTACATTTAGTGCGGCCATTTGGAAAATAAATTAATTTGTAACATATTTATTGCTATTTTTAATGAGCACGCGTTACACAGATTACACTTAAATCTTATAAAACCCAAACATTTAAAAATGCGAACCAAAACCAGATAAAAATGCAATGTATGCAACCTTGTTCTCTGTGCCTGTTTTGGCAGTGAGAGTGTCGACCAGGCAGTAGAGAAATACGGTCTGCAAAAAATCACACTCCTGAGGGAAATCTCCATCAAAACTGGCATCCAGGTAATGCTTTTATTGATCTTGCCATTGTAGCAAATGTCTGTGTGGTAATGGACACTTGGGTCTTCAATAAGGCATTGCTTTGTGCTGTCTCTGCAGATCTTAATAAAGGAGTACAACTTTGACAGCCGCCACAAGCCGGCTTTCACAGAAGAAGACATCCTGAACATCTTTCCAGTCGTAAAGCACGTCAACCCTAAAGCCTCTGATGCCTTTCATTTCTTCCAGAGCGGACAAGCCAAAGTCCAGCAAGGTAATGTACATGATAAACAACATTTTAAATGCAGAATATTGAAAAAATCTTTGTACTATTGTGTTCGAATATTCTGCAGGTGTTGTGACCAAGTGTGAGGTACAAAGTGGTACTGGGGTTTAAATTTTTAGATTCTCTTTACGTGATTTAAAAGTAATACTTTTTTTAAATAGAGTTTTAACAAGAGCAGCTGTAAAGAAATCCAGATATAAATGGACCATTGTCAGCAGTGGTTTTTAACCCTGATCCTGGAGAAATGCCTGCCCTGCACATTTTAGTTTTATTCCTGCCTTGTACTGTACATCTACTTCAACTAATAAAAAGCTGTTTATTTTAAATCAGTTGAGCTGAGAAACTGCTAAAATGTTTAGGGCAAGAGTTGAGAATCACTGATCTACAGCATCACCAGTGCACAAAGCTCCAAAACCTAGACCAAGCATTTTGATTGCATTATGTCACTAACTAAGTAATATGTGCTTCCCACTTGCGTCTTTAGGTTTCCTTAAGGAAGGTTGCGAATTAATCAACGAGGCATTGAACCTCTTCAACAACGTGTATGGAGCCATGCATGTGGAGATTTGTGCCTGTTTGCGCCTCCTTGCACGCCTCAATTACATCATAGGAGACCACCTTGAGGTCCATATGTCTACCTGTATTTTACATTCTATTCATCAGAGCAGTCTGA
Organism: Clarias gariepinus; assembly: GCF_024256425.1. Classification (NCBI taxonomy): domain Eukaryota; kingdom Metazoa; phylum Chordata; class Actinopteri; order Siluriformes; family Clariidae; genus Clarias; species Clarias gariepinus. The sequence goes on from NC_071110.1 coordinate 18,925,309, forward strand.
ATTGTTCCTCATCTGGATTGTCTTCCTTTCCAGGCTCTTAGTAACCAGCAGAAAGCTGTTCTGATGAGTGAGAGAGTGCTCGGTATTGAGCATCCAAACACCATTCAAGAATATGTACGTGCCTAGACATAAACTACTCGCACCTCTAATAACGTAATTATCCTTCGATTGTTAATGTGATATTGATTGAGATTTAATTGACCTTTACTGTTACGTTTCTTACAGATGCACTTGGCACTGTACTGCTTTGCTAATGGCCAGCTGTCCACTGCACTGAAGCTGCTGTATCGTGCCCGATATCTTATGCTGCTAGTGTGTGGAGAGGATCATCCTGAAATGGCTCTGCTAGATGTAAGTTGGAAGCAATTAGTATATGGATAGTACCTTCATAAATGTTTGGTAGTGCTTCAATCTTAGACCGTTCTTCCTACTACCAGCATTCACATTAGTAATATTAAGCTGCATTCCGATCCGCAAGTTAGTCCTGGGTTGTATACTGCATAGGGTGGTCAGCCATGTTGGGTAAGATTCCAAACCATACGGAGCGAAACTGCACACACTCTGGAGCGCAAAAGAGAGAAACACACACATAACGCACACACAGTAAAGTAGAGAGAGTGTGAACCGGCACGGTGCAAATTATGTGCGCGCGCACACATAAGGCACACACTCCGCAAAGCAAAAGAGAGAAATGCACACACAGTAGAGGCGAGAGAGAGAGTGTGTGAGACCCGGCACGGTGTCAAATTACGCACGCACGTGCACACAAGCTCACACAGGCTGAAACAGAGAGGCTGAGGAAGAAAATGGATTTTTAACCTAATTAGATTTTCTTTTGCTTTACACGCGCACGCACATGTTATAAGAAACGGTACACGCACCCTGTACACACATGCTTACAAACACAAAATAAACAATGTTTTACACACACTGTCAGTGTTATAGTAAATAACACAGAAGGGCGCACGGATGTTGATTATACCAGTGAGGGACGAGCACTAAGACCCAGTAGGGAAGACGATTACCTGCAATTCAGCAGCACAAGAGAGAGTAAAACCGTTGGCTCAGTTGTGATCACGTGATATTCGGCGTCAAAACAAGAAGAGTGATACACGATACTCTGCTCGTAAACCAAGACTTGCTCGTTTTTCAAGTCAAAATTTATTAAAAATCTTTGCTCGTCTTGCGGAACACTCGTAAACCATGTTACTCGCAATCTGAGGTTTCACTGTATCCCTAACTTTTTGTGAGTAGTGTAAATCAAAAGGGATTTATATCTCTATTAGCGTTATTAATATCATGTCTTCAATAGTAATACACAGAAAAAATAATTAATGTAATAAAAAAAAGAATAATAAATGTATCCTTCCTACTATATATCTAAAAAGAATGTGCAAAAAAAAAATCGCAATTAATAATAAAAAAAATGACTAGCTATACACATTTCAGTAATATGTTTTATAATCATATATTTACAGTTTCAATATTTATTCAATATTTAATTTCCCATAGTGTGAAATTTCCACATTAGCAGCAACCGGTATCCGAGGTGTTTGGATTACCAGGGTAACACGCTGAGGAAGTGATGTCTGCGCTGTAAACTTGCAGGGTGTTCTGAATGCTGGAATATCTCATGGAAGTTCTCTTAACTGACTTTCCCTGCACAAGGGAGTAGGAAGGCACCCTGTAAAGTTCACTGTAGAATGGAATGCAGCCTTATTCTGTCCTCGAGTACACTTTACACTCCCCGATTGTACAGTATGGCTGGATAGTTCATAGTATCAGATTAGTGTGTGCTGTAAGGAGAAGACAGCCTGCACTGACGACCTCACGTTCCAAACAGCGGCCCACTTCTGTGTTCTGGTATGATTGGCTTCTTATTTGGTTAAATTCATGCCTGTATGAGCTGTACTGTGCTCAGAACCTCCTCTTCATGTGGATTTGAGCGTGTGTGTATGCTTATCCATTTCTAGGCGTGAAACTGCATTACATTAATATCGGTGAAAGCACCTTTATGCTTAATATACAAAAAGTGCAGATTTATACAATTCTTAACTTTAGGCATGTTATTCTAATTTTAAGTGAGGCAGTGATTCTCATTAATCATGTCTGTATTGCAAATATCTGTGGTTTTCACTCATTATTACTATTATATATATTATTATTCATTATTTCACCTCATCATTAGGTAAGCTTTTCGATCTTTGTCTAGGATCCAGAGATTTGCATGTCCTCTATGTGCTTGTGTGGGTTTCCTCCAGGCCCTATGAGGTTTTTTTTTTTCCTTTTTTTTTCTTTTCTTTTTTTCTGGTCATACAACTTTATATTTCTTATGTCCAGTTTATAATGCTTTGCAAATCCCAAAGTTTATTTATTTATCTTTTTTACTTTCTCTCCATGTTTTACAGAGCAATATCGGTTTGGTGCTACATGGAGTTATGGAGTATGACCTCTCGCTACGCTTCCTGGAAAATGCCTTGGCAATTAACTCAAAATACCATGGACCCCGATCCCTTAAAGTTGCTCTTAGGTAAAAGGAATGTTATATAGTTTGAGTTTAACACTACTAAACTGGAATGTGAATTTTACCCTGACTGATCCTGCTCTCTGCATGTGTGTCTGTGCAGTCACCACCTTGTGGCTCGGGTTTATGAGAGCAAGGCTGAATTCCGTTCAGCTCTGCAACATGAGAAGGAGGGCTACACCATTTACAAAAACCAGGTACATTCTTCCACTTACACAACCAGGGTTACAGATGATGTAAATTTGTAGAGAACTACAGTTAAAACTTGGATTACAAGCATAATTAATTCCAGAAGTGTCCAAAGCACTTGTGTGCATGTATGTATGTGTGTGTGTGTGTATATATATATATATATATATATATATATATATATATATATATATATATATATATATATATATAATGTATATATAATGTATATGTATATATATAATGTGTGTGTGTGTATGTATGTGTGTATATACATATACATACAGGGGAACTTTGGATTATGAGCATAATTCATTCCGGCGGCAGGCTCGTATTTTAAAACACTCGTATACCAAAGCGAATTTTCTCAGAAGAAATAATGGAAACTCAATTAGCCCAAAAAAATAAATACATAAAAATAATTCATACAAAATATAAAGTAAAAATAAAACAAATTAACCTGCACTTCACCTTAAAAAAAAAAAAAGGAAAAATCAATTCTGACAGATAAGTGTTTATTCGTGCAGGCCCTGTGTGTGTGTGTGTGTGACGATAAAGAGGAGAGGAGGAATTGGACCCTAGGAATCGGTCTCACACACACACTCTCTCTCTCTCTTTCTCGCGGACGCGCATTTAGAGTGTGTGTGAAGCAGAAAGGGGGTTCTTCATACACACACACACACGCTCTGTTCCTCACAGAAACTCTGCTCTGTCGCGATTCTTTTCAAAGGTAGCGTGCAGTTTGGTTGTTTGTTTCACTTTACAGCAGTGATTCCGTTATTAAGCGCTCACACAAGTGTCATTAGCGATGGTCCTTGCAAATTTTTCAGACAAAACAGTCTTCTCGTTAATGTGTGTTTATGTGAAATTCAAATAAGCAAAGTTTAAAATCGATTTTCTCCCTCAGCCTCTCGTGTGTGTGTGTGTGTGTGTGTGCGCGCGCGCATGCGTAATTTGACACTGTGCCGGTTCATACACTCTTTCTCGGGTGGGGCTAAACACACACACACACACACACACACACACACACGGAAACATTTATCTGTCGGGATTAATTTTTACTTTTTTAAGGTAACGTGCAGGTTAATCTGTTTTATTTTTACTTTATATTTTGTCTTAATTATTTTTATGTATTTATTTTTTGGGCTGTGGGACGAATAATTTGAGTTTCCATTATTTCTTATGGGAAAATTAAATTTGGTTTACAGGTGTTTTGGAATACGAGTCCACTTCCGGAACGAATTATGCTCGTAATGCGAGGTTTCATTGTATGTATATACACTGTATGTATATACACTATGTATGTATATACAGTCAAATCTTGGATTATGAGTAACTTGGTCTAAGAGCATTTTGCAAAACGAGCAAAAGTTTATAGCCATAGTTTTAAACTATTGTTTATAGTTTTAAATACAAGTAGAATGCATGTGCTTGGTCTGCTGAGCGTGTGTTCGTAAGAAATAACGGAAACTATAAAAATAATGAATTCGTTCCACAACCCAAAAATATTCATATAAAAATTAATACAAAAAATATAGTAAATATAAAATAATCTGCACTTTGCTTTTCAATTAATTAAATGTATTCATAAAGCTCATTTAAAACAACTTCCGCTGACCAAAGTGCTGTGCAAGTATAGAACAATGAGTCAGCAGGTACTATATAGGGTATCTACTTAATATTCATCGCTCACTATTACAAACCACAAGGCAGACATCCATAGGATAAAATTAATAATAATAATAATAATAATAATAATAATAGTAATAAATAAAATAAAACTAGCTTAATAAATCAAATGGAATAAAATGCACAAAAGGAGGCTGTTTCACAGGCTGGGGGCTACTACCGAAAAGGCTCTGCCACCTCTGGTTTTGAGCTTTGTTCTGGGGATGTGCAGTAGAGAATGATCAGAGGATCGCAAGTCTCTGGAAGGGGAGTACGGAACAAGAAGCTCCGACAGATAAGCAGGTGCCAAATTATTTAAGCTTTTAAAAACAAGAAGTAATAATTTAAACTGGATCCTGAAATGTACAGGAAGCCAGTGAAGGGAAGCCAGTATGGGTGTAATATGATCACGTTTTCTCTTCCCAGTCAGAAGGCGAGCTGCTGCATTTTGAACAGCTTGTAGCCGTTGAAGTTGTGACAGACTGAGACCTATGTATAACGAGTTACAGTAGTCAAGGCGTGACGTGATAAAAGCATGAATTACTGTCTCAAACTGTTCAGGGGGATATAGTGCTTAACTTTGCTAAGAAGTCGAAGTTGGAAAAAGCTGGACCTTACAACTGAGCTGATCTGTTCATTCAACTTAAAGGCAGAGTCAAAAATTACCCCAAGATTTCTGGCAGACGTGTTGAGAAAAAGATTCCAGCGATCCAATAACATCATAACCACTGAGGAGATTAGACTTTCCAAAAACAATAATTTCTGTTTTATTTTTGTTCAGAGTGACAAAGTTTATCTCCATCCATGTTTGAACATTTCTGAGACAGTTCAGCAAGGTCTGAATAAACGGATGACTATTTGTTGGGATAGACGGATAGATTGGAAGATCATCAGCAAAACAGTGGAAGGCAATTTTATGTTTCCTGAAACTGGACCCAATTGGAAGCATATACAGTGAGAAGAGAATTGGACCTAAGATGGAGCCTTGGGATACGCCACAGCCAAGAGAAGACACAGTGGATGTATACTTCCCTAGATGTACTGAGAAGCTCCTGTCTGACAGATATAATTGGAACCATTTAAGAACAGAACCTTTAATTCCAACGCATGTCTCGAGGCGTGATAAAAGGATGTTATGGTCTACTGTGTCAAAAGCTGCAGTCAGGTCCAATAAAACCAGAATGGCAGAATCACTAAATTCAGCAGCTAAAAGCAAATCGTTAAACACTCTTATGAGAGCAGTTTCAGTGCTATATCATGACTTAAAACCAGACTGAAATTTTTCAGAGATCCCATTAAAATCAAGGTGTGCCTGTAACTGATTATAAACAACCTTTTCTACAACTTTTGATAAAAAGGGGAGCTTAGAAGTGGGCCTGAAGTTGGAAAGATCAGAGTGATCCAGATTGCTCTTTTTGATCAGTGGTACTACAGCATGTTTAAAGGCAGCTGGAACACAACCGGACATCAAAGATGAATTAATTAAGTCCACAAGTTCACTTTTGAAAAGAATCCTAACAGAGCAGTTTGTATGTGGAAGTTTCTGTTTGTATGTGTAAAGGCGAGTGGAGGAGGGAGGGGGCTACTGTATAGGATGACGCACGCGCACACACGCACGCACTAACGGAAACACTGCTCTGTTGGGAAACTTTAACAAGAAACCTCCCTAATGACGGTTGCATGCGGACGCAAGCACACTAATGGAATCTCTGACCGAGAGAAACTCTGGAAACTGGATTTGTAACAAGGAACCTCTCTGACACTTGCTTTTGCTTTATATGCGCACACACACGCACGTGATCACAATGTTGTAATGAACGGTTGACGCACGGATGTTGACTATACGAGTAACGTATAGTCAACGTGGCTCAGTTATCATGTGATGCTCAGCAGACCAAGCACATGCATTCTACTTGTATTTAAAGCCCTGGCTATAAATTTTTGCTCGTCTTGCAAAATGCTCATAGACCAAGTTACTCCTAATCCAAGATTGATTTGACTGTACTCCATCTGCATATATTTTATGAATATTAAGGGCATTAAAATGTAAACCTTGTCTGCATACTTGAACTAAAACGTTTAGAATGTTTATTTTTAATTGCAGAGCTAAACTAGTGTGTTTTATTTAATGTATATATATTTATTAGTCTATTTTATACTATTACTATTTTTCGGCCCTTTTTTTATTACTTTATTTTATTTAATACTTTTTTCTTTTTTATGTCTATTTTTGTTCTTCTCTGACTTATTTCTAAGCTTTGCCAAAACTAACATATTTGTCATGCCAATAAGGCACCTTAAATCTAGAATGAGATATGTAGCATCCATCAATCTTGACAGGTTGGTGAAGCTCATGAAAAGACCAAGGAGAGTTCAGAGTACCTGAAGTACCTCACCCAGCAGGCTGTGGCCCTCCAGAGAACCATGAATGAGATTTACAAGAATGGCTCAAATGCCAGCATCATGCCTCTCAAAGTAATTTCAATGTTTCTTTATTGTTTTGAAGGTGTATATATCATGCATTCTTCATTTCGTTTTTGGTAGTCGGCTCCGAGTTTGATATTTAATTCTGTTTGTTTTCTGTGCAGTTCACAGCGCCAAGCATGGCCAGTGTCCTGGAGCAGCTCAATATTATCAATGGCATCATCTTTATTCCTCTAAGGTATGTTACATTTTATGAGACAACATTCACTCACTTAATCTTTTATATCTATTTATTTATTTAAACCGGCCATAAATGGTACTTAATCAAATCATGTACTACAGTGTTAAGCTTGCAAAGTGTTAAACAAATGTTTGAAAGACAGAACTGTTGCTTTGCATTAGAAAATACACAAAGGCAAGATCCCTGTTGTTGTCAAGGACTGATGGTTAAATTATAGGTGAACACTTCCAGAAAGCTTATGACAGTTAAGGACATGCCCGATGCAATTAATAACCATTCATTTTAATTCTCACCGATTTCAGTCTACCTTAATAATAATTTAAAAAAAGGGCCATTTATATTACCTTTGTTCAAGGATTATGATTTGAGCAGCCTCTAGTTGCATCGTGAAGGGCTTATATGGTAGTGGTAAGCATAGGTAACCACGAGAAAGATGTACCGTGGTTACTCAAGGGGAACGTCTATTACTGCCGCGCACTCTGTTGCGGCCAAACGGCAACAGCCAAAATAAATCAGTCGTAATTCAAAGTAATTTGTGAAATGATTGCCAGGTGGTGCAAAGGGCCATTTAGCAAACGGCTGCAATTATTTTTGTTAGACAGACTCTCTGTTTCTATCTGTCTATTGATATTATTAAAGCAAACAGCAGAAACAACAGCTCAAGGGCTTGTAAAAACATTATTTTTAATAGTAAAAATGTCAATTTTGGAATCCGCAGAAGCTCAGTGGTCCGAGCACAACATAATCTTTGTATAATAAAATGACTCGTGGCATGAATCTACGTGAAACGCTTGTTGTTTCTTGCAGTTGTAAATAATCATTCAACGCTGAACCCAACAGCAAAAGAACATGATGATAATAATAATCAAAATAATAATAATAATCGTGCTTTTTGCTGTTTCTGTCCAGCATTAAATATTTATTTAATTGTTAATGATTAAAGCTGCTTACATCGCGCACTCTTTCACTTTTAAATAATGCAGTTATGAATCAGCAAGTATATGTCGCCCCTCTTTATGATAGATGAATGTTTATGACTGGAACAAAGCTGCTTGTGCCAGCTCATATCGGGAGCATTTTGATCAAAGGGGAGGTGAAAAGTAAAAGTGTGTACCAACAACACAGCACAATGCATGTCTGTGAACAGCTGAAATGTAGTTGTGAATAAGCCTTTTAGTAGGGATGCACCGATACCACTTTTTTGGAAAACGAGTACTTGCATTTCAGTACTCACCGATACCGAGTACCTAATAAAAACATGATTTAAATTTACAGGTAACAGCTTTAGTCATATAATTTAACAAAAAAAAAAAAAAAACCAAGGGACTAGTTTGGAATTAAGAACATTTATTTAAAATGAAAAGCATGTTGTATGCAACATATTACAGAATAAATAATAAAAAAAAAAATGTAAACAGTGACAGTGCAACTTAAGTATTTTTTTCAGTTTGTTGTAAACTCTGCCGCTTTGGAGAACACTTTGTCATGTTGGGATTTTAGGTGCTTGTTTAAATTACTTGTGTTAAATGCGCTACCTTTTGAGTCTCCTCCGGACAATTTCGCTGAGCACAATTTGCAGTCCGCCTTTGTTTTGTCGTCTTCATTCACTTTGAAATAGTCCCACACGGCTGACATGTCTCGCCTCGCCTTCTCCCCGCTCTGAGTTGCACCTGAGTTTCCCCCTTACACAGCGCTTAAACATAGACATTTCTCAGACCGTGGTATCGGTCCCCGGTATCAGGGAACTTGAACGAGTACGAGTGCTTTAGAAAATGTGGTATTGAGGCCGATACCGGTATCGGTGCATCCCTACCCATCCCTTGCGTGAACCCGCGGCGCGTGTGCTCTTTCACTTTGGAAAGTTTTGATCCTAAGAAAGATGAACGCGCGCGTCGATTTGAGAGATTTATAGAATGCGTCGGGGAAAACGGCAAGGAAACTCACTCTGGCCATTTTACTAACTCATTGATAAGTTGATGTCTTTGGTTTCGGCTGTGATGAAGGTGATCATGTCATCACGTCATCTCTGCAGCAGTGGAGCGCCAATAAGTCACCATTAATACAAATGACATGAGCTGATTTATGTATGTATGTATGTATGTATATAAAAGCAGACATTACGCTTTCTGCAAGTATATATTTTTCACGTCTGTGAGGCGAGTATACACGGAGTTTCGTACAGAATACTGCTTGAGTACCTACAATCTATAGGCAAATTTTTTTTTAAGTTGATTGTTACAGCAGCTGCTTAAATTTTAGGCCTCTTACTTCATGGCATTTGCATATTTTTTTTAATATAAGAAGATCTGAGTTTAGATAAAAAGAAAGAAACATGTTGACTGGTGTATGGTCTGGTTTTATCAATCTGTAATCCTGTATGGAATTTTATATGAGGAAAATGCCTATGGGTCCAGACTTTTGGGTCATGCTGTAATTAGAGCTGTAAAAAAGTTTTGAATACAGGTTTTGGTAAAAATGTCATTATCTTGCCTGATTGCTTCAGTTAAGTGGTAACTGTAACCTGATGCCTTGCAGCCAAAAGGACTTGGAGACCCTGAAGGCAGAAGTTCAGCGCCGGCAACAGCTACAAGACACTGGGAAAAGTGAGGAACATCAGGAGAACGGTCAACCTGCTCTGGACGACAAACTTCCCGTCGACGATTAATCAAACATGCGTAAACCCTGTAGCAGGGAAGGCCATGATGCAACAGTCATCTGCTTGAACCTTTAGAACTGAGAACTAAGCTGTGTAATTTAAATGAGTATATTTTGAGCTTAAAGCAGAGGGAACAGGCAGTGAAATGTATAGCGGTCGGTACAGTGAAAAAGCAGTCATAAATAGCATGGAACCAGTGTTTAATGCGGGCAGGCAGAGGGCCAGACTGAGGCCTTCTTGTTACTGTTTTCCTACCAGTTTGTTTGAAACTGGTAACCAAGAAATGACCATGACGTTATATGCTAGAGCCTTATCTATCCATCCATCCATTCATCCATTTTCGCATTTTGCTATCCATCTATTGTGTCGAGCCCTCCTGATCTTCTTTTCTCTAGAAGCTTAGGAATCCAAGCCCTAAACTTACTGTGAGCTTCAGTGAAGTAAAGCCCAACACCACCACTTTCAGCCACTACTATCTGCAAACTCAGGTGATGTCTATGCTGCTCAAGATGAGAGCGGAAACAAAGTTTAGATGGATGCACAAGAAGTAAAACGCTGGCTACAGAATGTACCCGCAATGGTCTAAATTTCAAAGACCATTTACGTATAACAGTCATGTTATGTCCCGTATTATTAATGTACCAGGTGGTGGCTGCTGTATCTTCACAATGTTGTACCCGTGTTCTCATCTTGATCTTTTCAGATTGATTTTGATCTTTTCAAATGATGTTCTGTAAAAAAAATTTTTTTTTTGGTAATAGTATGTGTGTGTGGGGGAATTAAAGCCATTTTATATCCTTCCATAATTCAACCATTTAAGCTTTGTCTGTTTTATAGAGATATGTTCAAAAGATGTGTATGTCTGTGATGTGTGAAAAACTTGATTAATGTTGATCGAAATGCAGGTTCAAAAGGTCCAGTTTAAATCTGATCATTTGAATCTTTTCAGTTTTGTCTGTGTGTTTATTATACTAGTGCATAAAGCTCCCACTGCTGCTGTGACAAAATCATTTTTTACATAAATTTACAATCATAAAATGACTAGCGCAAAACTTGAATAATGTAGAAACATGCAGTATTTGACACAAAAGCATGTTAAATCATCATTTAGCTGACGGACTGGACTTCTTTGATACTGACTGAACAGTTTTTGTGACACTATTCACTTATTTCCAGTTATACAGGACCATTCCTGTATTCCATCTTTTTCTTTACCAGTATTTGGCACACATTTCCAACTAGCACCAGGAAGAGAGACTGCTTTTGTGTAATGCACCAAAAAAAGGGGACGAATGCCATGCTTGCCTGTATAAATGCTGTGCAGATCTACCTTCCAAATGCCAAAATTATTGCCGTAATAAATGTACAAGTTTAAAGCAATAGAAATGCTGGAACTTGCCATCTATGTGCTGCAATAGTTTGCACTTAGAGGAAAGATATATTGCTACACTGATTGTGTGTTTAGTCATGGGATATGTGGGCTTTTTCTAAAAACTGGGAAGGAGTAATTAAATGTTTTCCTGCTTATTGAACAAAAAAAAGCAAATCACCTTGCAAATGTGTGAGATTCTGCCTGTTTATGCGTTGCAAAGGAACCAGGCTGGTCTGTTTTGTCTTTTTGTGCCGTCCAGAGGGTTAACCCTTTTCTGATTAGACTCTTTTTTTTTTTGCTGTTGCTTTAACCTTTGTCTGCCTATCAGTGCTTACGAAGGAGCCACGTTGTATGCTGGGCTTGTCCCAGGCTGCAGTACTCTTAGTAGCCACTGAGGAGTGTTCTAGTCTCACAAAGGCTCTTGGCGCTCAAATTGCAGTTGACAATAAATGCAGTTTCTAATGGAACACAAAGTGTCATTACTAATTTAGACTTTATGCAATTGCTTCCAACTAGATGTTAAATAGCTTCATTATTTGAATTTGATCTAAGTCCCGTGGTTCTAAATGGCTGGGAATATTTAAAAACAATTGCTGTATACCCCTTTATAACACCTAAAATGTTTAATATAGTTGATTTTCATTGCAATTATGCCAGAATTTTATTGGTGTTATTAGTTCATTGTTTTTTTTGTTTTTTTGCATTTTATTCAAGATAATTAGTGCAATATAAAACAAAATTTGTCATCTACATATTTAGTTATGGGTTTGTGTTTTTTTTATGTAGACTAAGAAGATATGATGCAGGTTACAAATACACTTACAGTTTTAAATGGGAACTGTTGTTTTAGGATTACTAGTGTTGACAAGAGGTGAACGTGTGATAATTTGCATAGAAAGGAATTTAAATTTTGACTTAACTTCACCACACATCTCATTTTGAAAATGTTCTACAAACGAGTCAGCATCATACACTCCTCACAATCGACCGTTCTTATTCCCACCGTTCTGGATCTAGTTTTAAGATAATTGCTTGTATGTATATGATCTGATATCCCAGAATAAATCCAGAAACTCAGCTATCATTAAAAAAGGCCATCAGTGTCCTTTAAAGACCTAGTGTCTATTATGGTCACCTTAGCTTCACCAGCTGTCTAACCCACAATCACACCTGAACCTCAATGTTTTCCTCTCATTTCAGATCATTAACCTGCAAAATTTGTCCAGACCCTTGCCTACCTTTCTCTTATTTTCTTTTTAATGTGAAATGTTTGTTGAGCTCCATAAATAATAATTCAATTATTTTTGATCCAAGTATGCTTTTGTATTAAAAGAAATAAAGGAACTGGCAAATATGGAGTTGTCTCAGTAAAGTTTAACAGCCTACGTTCTCCATGTTTCACAATCATTTGACTTACTCTGTAGTAAGTGATTTTTTTTTTTCTAAACCATTACAAGTCCATTACTTACCTTGGCTATAACCTAAATGTGAGGGGGTTTGTACGCATGAAATTTAGAGCATCTGAAGTAATTTGATCTGATTTGCTTTTATGGCACATAATATTGCTCATGCTTTCATTGTTAAACTAGTTACCAATTTAGATAATATTTAAAATAAAAATTTATTTAAAAGTAATGAGGTGCACAGTGGTTCAGTGGTTAGCACTGTTGCCTCTTCGGGACTGAGGGCTTGAATCTTGCCTCTGGTCTATGCTTGGTGGGTTTCCTCCAAAATGTTGTGGGATGATTGGTGTTCCAAAATTGCCCATAGTGTATAATTGCGTGTTTGAGTGTGTGCACCTGTGCAGTATACAATTCTTTTGATTTCCATGCATCTTCTGCATGGTGGTGTAGTGGTTAGCACTCTTGCCAAGGTCCGGGTTCAATTCCTGTCTTTGTGTGTATGGAGTTTACATGTTCTCCTTCAAGCTTGGTTGGTTACCTCCTGGTACTCCTGCGACGGATCGGCACCCTGTCCAGGGTGTACCCCGCCTAGTGCCCTAAGTCTCCTAGGATAGGCTCCAGGCCCACCTTGATCTAGACGATAAGTGAGAGAGTGTGCAAAGCTGATTTGCGACAATGACAATTGTTAAAAGTGCTATACAAATAAAATTTAATTTAATTGTTTGCACGCCCATTGAGGGCGGGGTGTATACACCACCTAATAACCCAAGTTCCCTGGGATAGGCTTTAAGTCACTGGATACCCTAAACAGAATATGAGATTTACAGTATTAATTAATGCAAGCTAATGTTAGCTAAAGCACACACAGTTCCAGATGAACAGTATTTGTGGCTTAATTTATGTCTCCCCCATTTTCTCAAACATCTCTGCCCTTATTCAGTATGTCATAGAAATAATATTTAGTGCAACCACTTGGCATGAAGCATAATGCCTCTTATTTACACAGGACAACGAAAGACAGTAACAAATCACAAATTTTGTACTTCACGTTTAAGTTTACCATTAATATGAAATCTGCTAGGTGACGTCATTAACAGGTGCCTCGTGGGGCCGGATTATTCATGAAAAATTATCCTGTGACCACGCTCACTTTGAGGTTATTGACAATTTCTATACATATAGATTTTAATTCAATCTTAAAGCCGCTGCAGTAAAAAGAGGTAAAGCCTGTATAATGAGACTGCTAATGCTTAGTTATAACAACCTAATTAGCTAAAATCAGGCTGTAAGAAAGTGAAGGGCGTGCGCTCGGCGTCGCTGTAAGTCAGGTCCGACGCATGCGCAGTCCACCTTAGTGAATGCTGTACAGAAAACAACGGTAGCTGCTAGGAGCTAACCCGGGAGAAGCGGCACGGAGGTGTAGCCCTACAGCTTTCAGGTCCTTTGCTTTACCAACATTTAATTGCTTTCTGTTTGTCTTCTACAGATACGAATTCGGTGGTGACAGTATACGGTAAGTGTCTTTCTTGTCATTATGTTTATGGCTGTAAATGCAGGAGAAAAATGCACCTCCTTTTTGCAGTGTCTCAAAATGGCGGCTGGGCCGTTAGAGAAATAGTTCTCATAGTCTTCTTTTGGCTTGCTGTAGTAAAATTACCGGAGGACACTTTGAAATGATGTTACTTTCAAGTGTGTGTGTATTATTTTGCACTGTGTGCTTTAGTGTGACCGTGCAGTTTCGGGTAGATAGCTATCAGCTTAGCAGCCGGTGAATCAACACGTCATTTCACCAACGCCAAGCTGCGCGAGCGTTCTAGCGCGCGAGGCTGCTATCAACAGTTGGCTAACGTCGCTAATGATGCAGGAGGATGCGTCGCTGATGTGCTGGTAATGTTTTAACTGAGCAGACATAATTAAGCCCCTGCGCATATAATGCCAACCGGTAGCGCCTGTAACACCTTGATAAATCTGAAAGTAAAGTATTTAGCGGGTTACTGAGAGATGTTGGAAGATGAACGTTAGCGGGTGAGCTAGCTGTTTTGCTCACAGCTGTACGGTTGACATCTGTGTGTCTGGTTAACATACAGTCGTCTTCTATACCTGTATTCAGGGTCGCGGGGACCTGGAGTCTATCCCAGGAGGCTTAGGGCACGAGGTAGGGTACACCCTGGACAGGGTGCCAATCCAACGCAGGGCTGGTGCAAACCTATTTTTAAATAAAAAGTGTTAATCATCATAAATCCTCTAATGTAAAAAATACTCTAAATTTTTGCTTAATTGCACCGATATGTTATTTGAATAAAGTGTTAAACTATTATCATCTAATATTAATATATTGGTAACCCTGGCCAAAGTGCCAGGTTAGTGCAAGGTGCATGGACTTCAGTTAAATACTGAACCGTTTAATGACAATCACAACAGACTGTCTAGTTATTTAATGGATCTTGAGCTAAGGCTTTAAACATTTCAGCTCTCTGTTGTTGTATTATGTAAGTGGATTAAAAGCACACAAAGTAAAAAGTTAATTTGTGAAAAAAAAACTTAAACCAGATGTTTACCCATCTGAAGTGCTAACAGATTAACTACACTTGAACTGATCACCAGGTGGCTGTTGATTTCATGTAAACTAAACTGTACATTGGCTGAAGATGATCAGGCCATGATGGATGGCTGAAGCATCCCAGGCAGGGTAGGGTGGAGCTTTAGTAAGCGTGCAGCCTAGTCCCAGCATTCAGACAAATAACCCAAAAATAAACTAGTTGGCTTGTTGTAGCATTTTTATCGGATGTGTGTACACTTTGAGAAATAAAGGTACTAATCTTCTGAAGCAGCACCACCAAGGGTACAGCTTTTGAACCTATAGTATATATCGTTTACCTGTTTAGGTTTATGTGATATTCTTCAATTCACATTTGTTCACAAAGTGATAACTGGTCCTTGTGTATTTTGGATTATTTACAAAGCTGCCAAATTTGTAATTGATGTAAAAAAAAAAAAACTACAGTTTGTTAGCTGGATTTGTAAGAATGTACATTAAAATGGGTATTTAGCATGTATATCTATTTGTATAAATACACGTTTTGAGCAAAGTCATGTTTTGATGCTTTAACTAACACATTATTTAGTGCATTATCTAAGGTGTCCTGCATTATTCAGAATAGGCTTTAGTCATCAACTTTTTCTTTTTTGGCAGAAATGTATACTATATTTCGACTCTCGAGTTAAAGCAGTAATGGATAATTACCGCTGGACTGCACCACTGTGCTGTGATTCTCCTCTACACGGATAGTTGCTAAGAAACCATGCAAAGTTGCTTCATGAAATAAGGCACTAAGAGATTGTGTTTTACTGGGATTCCAAGATGTACTGTGTAATGAGCCAAGTGAAACAGGTTGTCAGTAAGGCTGTGTAACTTTAGTGTGGAGATAAAGAAACATGTTAGAAGCATCTGGAATATGTTTCAAAACCGGATATACTCTGTATAGCCAAAAGTTTGAAGACCTCTTACCATCGCAACCATGTGATTTTTAACCATCCAGTTCCAGATTTATTCCTCCATTGTGCTTATAATAATAGCTTTCTATACTGTTGGGAAGGGTTTTTACATCTACAGGGGTTGGACAAGGAAACTGAAATGCCTGGTTTTAGACCACAGTAATTTATTAGTATGGTGTAGGGCCTCTATCTGCGGCCAAAACAGCATCAAATCGTCTTGGGAATGACAGATACAAGTCCTGCACAGTGGCCAGAGGGATTTTGAGCCATTCTTCTTGCAGAATAGTGGCCAGGTCACTACGTGATGCTGGTGGAGGAAAACGTTTCCTGACTTGCTTCTCCAAAACAGTCTAAAGTGGCTCAATAACATTTAGATCTTTGTGCAGCCAAAGGGAGATGTTCAACTTCACTTTCATGTACATCAAAACACTTTTTTACCAGTCCTGCTGTGGTGTATTGGTGCATTATCATCCTGATACACTGCACCGCCTTTAGGATACAATGTTTGGACCATTGGGTGCACATGGTCCTCCAGAATAGTTCAGTATTCCTTGGCAGTGACGCGCCCATCTATCACAAGTATTGGGCCTAGAGAATGCCATGATATTGCAGTCCAAACCATCAGTGATCCACTCCCACGCTTCATTCTGGGCATGCAACAGTCTGAGTGGTACGCCTTTTTTGGGGCTTCTCCACACCGTAACTCTCCCAGATGTGGGAAAGTGAAGTTTGCCTCATCAGAGAACAATACATGTTTCACATTGTCCACAGCCCAGGATTTTCGCTGCTGGCACCATTGACATTACTGACATTTGGCATTGACACGGGTGACCAAAGGTTTGGCCATAGCAGCTCGGCCATGTACATTGACCCTGTGGAGCTCCCGACGAACAGTTTTGGTGGAAACAGCACATTTAATTGCAGTGAATTGGGCAGCTGTGGTTTTATGTTTTTTGGCCACGATCTGGGTTAGCACCCGGACATCCCTTTCAGGCAGCTTTCTCTTGCGTCCACAGTTACTCCTGTTGGATGTGTTTCGTCCTTCTTGGTGGTATGCTGACATTACCCTGCGTACTGTGGCTCTTGATACACCACTTGCTGTCTTTGTGCATCCGCTGGTGTATCTGTGACACCAACAATTTGTTCTCTTTTAAACTGATATGTCACCCATAATGTGCATTGCAATATTTTAATCAAAACTGCAGTCAATTAATCTTGGCCACCAGGCTGGTCAAATTTAGTCATGAAACCTCCAACACTAAATTGGCTCAGGTCACTGTTTCATTGTCCAAGCCCTGTGGATTTTAACACTTGGCTATGGGGATTTGTATACATTTAACCACAAGATCATTATTAAGGTTGGTAAATTGAGATCTGCAGGACAGTTGACATTCTTGTTCATCCCAGAGTTCAGTGGGGTTGAGATCATGGCTCTGTGCAGACCACTTTAGTTATTTTATATTTAACCTTGGTAAACCATATGTTTATGGAGCTTTTTGTATGGAATTGTGATCTGGAACAGCTCTGGCCTACTTGGTTCTCCTGAAAGGAAATAGTAATGCTACAGCTTACAGATGATGGTCAGGTGTCCACAAACTTTTAGTCTATTATTGTATCTAAAAATCGTTGTCAGTTGTGTTATGTGCAAAAAACATTTTTGTAAAAGATTAAACATGGTTTGTAATTAAAGAGCTTAATATTTCTTTTCCATCCTCTTAATATTTCATTCTATCTGCATCAAAAGCACGAACTGATTGCTGTCAGAGTGATTTCATCCTGAACCTGTCCACAAATTGAACTAAACCAGCTTCTAAACGAACCAAATAACAGGGCTGTAATGATACTAAAACATGACGTTTTTTTAAAATATTTGGAACACTGTTTTAAAAAATTGGATGTGAAATTTTCACAGGATTTATAATAAGTTACGTGTTTCAAATGCTGGGGTGTTGTGTATGATGTCTTGGAACAAATCAAGCTTGTCAATTTTTGCTCTGACTAGTCAGGGCCCTAAAATCAGACATCTAGGTTTACTCAGGTTTATTTGAATTGACTATAATTCTCTTTCTGTTTTGTGTAGGTCAGGAAATTATAGTAGGAAATTATATACCACCTCTGTGCTTTACTGAAAGTACTCTCACTTAAACAGCATTATATTTTTAATATCTAGCTAATTTACAGAACACTTCCTTTTCTTGTTTTCTCTTATTTGCATATTGTGTGGGATGCATGCTGCTTTTAAACCAAAACATAGAAAAGTTACAGAATTCTCAGGGCTTAATGAGTTTAAAAACAGGATGGGAATCTAACTAGATTTTATTGTTGCTTTGGGCATAAAATCTTTCAGATTTACCACATGAGCTGTGCTTTCTTTTCAAGATATGTGAGTATGTTCTCATGAAGATTAATATAGATGAGGCATCTCTTCATCAAATTAAGAAACCTGTTTGTTGTTATTAAGCAAGGTGGGGCATTAGCTTTCTGAAATAGGTTGATGCTTGAATCTAGGTCATTAGACTTAGAGACATTAGAGTTTTGCATGTCTGAAGCACCAACTGGGGCAGTCTGAATCCATAACATAATACTCAGCATGGTGATCTGGTGCTGAGGGAAAATATATTTTATATATTTAGGTAAAAAAAAGATACACATTTAGATAATAAAAGTTTGAAATATGATTTTTTTTTTCTTCCCTTTTTCCTTTCATTGCATGCTTGACTTCCCTAAAGTGTTCTTGGCTTGGTCTGACGTTCTCACCACTTTGTGTCTCACCTTCCTTCTGCAGATGCAGTGACAGTCTGACTGGTGGATGTTCGCAGACTGTCTTTGTGCAGTGTTTACCGGAGCCAGCCTGTCAGACGAAAAGCACGGTGTGATCAGTGTACATCCCTGTAAGCCACAGTCTGTGTTGGATTGGTGATCTCCTGCCAAGGAGACAGCAGCTCCTGCGCACCTTTCACCTGAACCCCCTCCCTCCCCACTGCCACCATGGTGCTGTCACAGAGACAGCGGGATGAACTGTAAGTCCACAAGCCTACAGGACCATTATGCACATATTTACTTCTGCGCAGAGCAGCCTCAGGAATGTGGGTTTTTGTAAAAAAAAAAAAAACAGTTCTACCAATTGTAACACACCCGTCTACTCAGTACAGAGGATGAATCAACCCAAGTCACATTGCAGTCGTGTGTTCCACTGTTATAATTGTTGGATCGTCTGCCTAGCCACTTGATTTACTCCATTAACCATTTTACAATCACCCTGTTACAATTTAAATGTATTAGAGATAGTTAGAAAGACTATCTGTGGTCAAGAGAAATAAGTACTGGATAAAATAAGACCATCACCTGCATTAAGTCAGACATAATGTCATTAAGCATGAGAGCATAGACAGTGTTTAATCAGCACTAGTATGAGGAAACAACTGGACAGAGATTAGTCTAAGCTATGTATATTACCCTTCCAAAGTGCAAGCTAAAACTTGTTTCTTACATGTTCATGTAATAAAGATTTAATTTGGTTATTGACATTTAGTAGTTTTATCAGTGGTGAAAACACATTATTAAAACCTGAAAGAATAGTGGTGAATTTCTTTTTCGAACAACAAATGTGGTCAGAAAAACTTCCTTAATGAGCTCGATTGGAGATAAATTAAACACTTTGTAAAATCTAATATTTATAAAACAACATTAGAACGTGCAGCTATGTTTAATGGTGAAAAGAAGAGCATTTTCACAGACACCATGCTTAGCACCTACTGTAAGCCTTGTTGTTGGTCAGGTATAGATTCAACAATGTTATGTGCCCAAAAAATATGATCAGCTGACTACATTAATATACGGAATAACCAGGATTTTTCAACATGATGGCACAGGCATATTACAAGATGATAATGTCAGGGCTGATCGAGTTAAATTGTGAAATAGTGGTTTTAGGGAGCACAAGAAATCATTTTCACACATGACCACCTGGCCACCATAGAGTCCACACTTAACTCCATTGAGAATTTTTTGGATGTGTTGAAGAGGCTTTATGCAGCAGTTTGACTCTTCTGCCGTCTTAGAGGGAAATTATTGTGACTCTTGATAGAAATATGTTGTGGCCAAATAGGTACAACGGTGTAGTCTTGTAGACAATTCGGTTCAGTTTATATTTGTATGTGTGTTTGGTCTCTTGCAGTGACCTGTTAGCCCATTCTGTTACTCTGCAAAGTTAAACAGCAGCTATGTTTTGTCAGTTGTTAGGGTAACTGTAAGTCAAGTAAGTAGACATTACCACAAACATTTCACATACAACCTCACTGGGCACTTTATTAGGTGCACCTACACACCTACTCATTCATGAAATAGCCTAATCTGGCAATTCTTTGGCCAGCATTATTTGATAGGTGATGGGAATCCCCAGTCACCACCCGATACGGTCTCCCAATACCTTGGTGCTGTTTCGATTAATATTGCGATTTTGAAACCATCACAACTTTTATAAATATGTCAGTTTAATAAGTCTTTTTTTGTGATTGTTACAATTTTAAAACCTACTTGTTTCACAACTGAATTGATGAAAGGATGGCATTTAAACAATACAAACTAACTTTGATAATAGGTAAATAATTTTTTTTTTAAAGCTTAATTTTTACTGAGCAGCATGTCTGTCTGTGTGTGTCATCCACTATAGTTATCATTTCTAAACACACTTAGGTTGCCATCGTGGGAACAGTTCAGAGTGTTCAACCTGTAGGACTATAAAGAAATGTTTTACTATCTCAGATGCCTTCAAAGTCTTGAGTGCGTGTTGATCAATTGTAAGCCAGAGGCCTTGTGCAGCTTCTAATGTGGTCATGTGTGGCTTCTAAAGCCTTTGCTTCATGACTAATTGGAACTCAGTGTCTTAAGACCAGTGTAAGCATGTGTAATGAGTGGGTTTCGAGACTGATTCGCTTATAGAATTTGGAAAAAGGCAGGCAAAAGGTATATATAGGTAAATATAGGGCCAGGGGTAGCTCGGTGGTTAAGGCATTGGACTACGGTTCGGAAGTTCTCAGGTTTAAGCCCCACAACCACCAAGTTGCCACTGTTGGGACCTTGAGCAATGCCCTTAACCCTCCACTGCTCAGATGTGTAATGAGATTGAAAAAAAGTAAGTCGCTCTGGATAAGAGCGTCTGCCAAATGCCTAAATGTAAATATATATAGTATAAAGGTATATATATAGTTTTTGGGGGATTAAGTTAATTTTCATGGCAAAGAAGGACTATGAAATTCATCGGATCATTCTTCATAACATTCTGGAGTATATGCAAATTGCTATTTTAAAAACTTAAGCAGCAACTATTTCACTTTCCAATATTTATGTAATTCTCAACTTTTGGCCACGACTGTACACGCAATTTTTTGTCCCATATACTATGACAGCAGTGTGCGGAATAGGGGGGGAAAAAAAGTTAAAAGCTTTTTTCTGTTTTTTGTCCTTTTAATCTTATTATATAGTCTTGCAGGTCACATGGGCTTTTGAATAGCTTTTCAGTCAGTCACCTTCCTTAGAAACGGCTTTATAGACCTTTTAAGAAATATTTTTGAAAGTCTCTGTCTGGGTGGCTGTAAATGGTTTGGTTATTTAATTAAATGTATTTTTTAGGGATGCACCGGAATGAAAATTCTGGGCCGAAAACGAAACCGAAATTTTTGGATGCACTTGGCCGAAAACCGATACCGAAACCGAAAATGGCTTCATTAAAAAACATGTTTAAAATATTTTCTTTTTGTTTGTATTAAAAAAATGTTGCATATTGCAACTTTGCTGTCCTCATCTGAAACTTTGAAGTGCTTCCAAACCGCCGACATACTCCGTGTTTGATGCGTAATGACAGCGCGAACGAGACGGGAGAATGGGAGAGGCGAGGCGACAATTTCGGCTTTTATTTTCGGCGCTTTCTTACGTTTCGGCCGAAACCGATAATGCTATTTCGGCCGAAAATTTTCGGCGGCCGAAATTTCGGTGCATCCCTAGTATTTTTAGAACTGCATCATTTTATTTTCAAGGTTTTAAAAAAGTGCATCAGTTTCAAATAAGTAGTTTGTTTACCCCCTGTCTCTTTCCCTAAAGCTAAGCTTTTCTCATGCGCTACAGTTGCACAACATTTTGTATTAATAATTTAAAGGTAAATTCATAATTAAACCATTCGTTCATGAGTACGTTTTTGTACATCCTGCAAGGGATTTTTGTTAGAAATGAAAGAGACAAGTTTGCATGGCATATAGAGCAGCAAATTGTTTTACATTTGTTAATTTTGTGGGATATGTGTGCATGTGCACATATAGCAGGGAATATACAGTAAGTATTTAGTCAGCCACCAATTGTGCAAGTTCTACCACTTAAAAAGATGGGAGGCCTGTAATTTTTATCATGGGTAAACTTTGTCACCTTAACTATGAGAAACAAAATAAGAAAGATTTTTATAGAATTTATTTGCAAATTATGGTGGAAAAATAAGTATTTGATCAATAACAAAATTTTTAATTTTTTGTTGGCAATGATGAAGGTCAAGCGTTTCTGTAAGTCTTCACACACTGAAGGTTTTCACACACTGTTGCTGGTATTTTGGCCCATTTTTCCATACAGATCTCCTCTAGAGTAGTGATGTTTTGGGGCTGTCGCCAGTGATGTTTTGGGGCTGTCGCCAGTGATGTTTTGGGGCTGTCGCCAGTGATGTTTTGGGGCTGTCGCCAGTGATGTTTTGGGGCTGTCGCCAGTGATGTTTTGGGGCTGTCGCCAGTGATGTTTTGGGGCTGTCGCCAGTGATGTTTTGGGGCTGTCGCCAGTGATGTTTTGGGGCTGACTTTCTCCCCCCAAAGATTTTTTTTATGGGTTTGAGATCTGGAGACCTCCTAGGCCACTCCAGGACCTTGAAAAGCTTTTTACGAGGCCACTTCTTTGTTGCCCAGGAAGTGCGTTTGGGATCATTGTCATGCTGAAAGACCCAGCTACGTTTCATCTCCAATGCCCTTGCTGATGGAAGGAGGTTTTCACTCAAAATTTCACAATACATGACACCACTAATTCTTTCCTTTACACGGATCAGTCGTCCTGGTCCCTTTGCAGAAAAACAGCCCCAAAGCATGATGTTTTCACCCCCGTGCTTCACAGTAGGTTTGGTGTTCTTTGAATGCAACTCAGCATTCATTCATTCTCCAAACACAAAGGTTTAATTTGGTTTCATCTGACCATATGACGTTCTCCAAATTTTCTTCTGGATCATCTGGATCTCTAGCGAACTTTAGACAGCCTGGACATGTACTGGCTTAAGCAGGGGGACACGTCTGGCACTGCAGGATTTGAGTCCCTGGCCGCACAGCGTGTTACTGATGGTAGCCTTTGTTACTTCGGTCCCAGCTCTCTGCAGGTCATTCACTAGGTCCCCCTGTGTGGTTCTGGGATTTTGCTCACAGTACTTATGATCTTTTTGACCCCATGCAGTGAGATCTTGCGTGGAGCCCCAGATCGAGGGAGATTATCAGTGGTCTTGTATGTCTTCCATTTTTTAATAATTGCTCCCACAGTTGCAGGTCTGCTGCAGGTCTACAATTTTGTTTCTGGTGTCCTTTGACAGCTTGGCTATCATGGAGTGTTACTGTTTGAGGTTGTGGACAGGTGTCTTTTATACTGATAACAGATCGCATTAATACAGGTAACAAGTGAAGGACATAAAAGCCTCTTAAAGAAGTTGTTACAGGTCTGCGAGAGTCTGTGTTTTCCACCATAATTTGCAAATAAATTCTTAAAAAATTCAACAATGTGATTTCCTGGATTTTTTTTTTCCTATTTTGTCTCATAATTGAGGTATACCTATGATGAAAATTACAGGCCTCTCCCATCTCCCAAGTAGGAGACCTTGCACGATTGGTGGCCTACTAAATAATTAATTTCCCAGCTGATTATACCTTTTCCATTGCAGTGCTTTATTAACTTTGACAAGGTTTTGTGAATAATGGACAAATTTTTTTTTTTGGTGCCTAAAAAGAGCCTAAAATGGTTGATGAAATTTCAGCCCAGATACAGTGGAACCTCGGATTACGAGCATAATTCTTTCCGGAAGCTCGTATTTCAAAACACTCGTAAACCAAATTTTATTTTCCCATAAGAAATAATGGAAACTCAAATTATTCATTCTACAGCCCAAAAAAATAAAAATAATTAATACAAAATCTAAAGTAAAAATATAAAACAAATTAACTTGCACTTTACCTTTAAAAAAAAAAAAAGGAAAAATAAATCCACAGATATATGAAATTACTTTAGTCACACCTAACAGAATTTTAATATGTCACACCTAACAGAATTTTAATATGTAGTCCAATGTTTTATTTTTAGTTGAGGATGTAAACCGTTCAGCTGTCGCTTGCTGCGGGTAATGGGTAAAGGCGGATGTGTGTGTATGTAAGTACCCACCACTGGCTTGTGTCCTTACTTACATGACTAAACACAGCAAAGCCTTTCAAAGCCTCTCAGTCCTTGTAGTCTCAGGACCATCAGCACTTTGGTGTCTATACAAAACAATAATTGTTCTATATTTATAGTGCCACTGAAAATAACGCCAGAGTTTATATCTTTGTATTGTTTCCGTTTCCCCATTTGCCTTCTTTTGCATTTACATTTTCTGCATTTACAGAGGAACTATTCACCTTGATATCCTCGTCCAATTTCCATGTGGTGTCAGACGTGATTTTTCTGGACAAAATCTTAAGACTGGGCGAAACCTTCCAAGTATTCGCATTTCGTGCTGGTGGGTCATTTCGTGCTGGTGGGTCTTACCAGGTTGTAAGAACTGTCAAAAGAAGGAAAAGGAGCAAAAGTAAAAAATAAAAATAAAAAAAGATAGGCAGTTGATTTAAAAACAGAACTGAGCGGTCTTTCTCATGGGTCTACTAGTCCGAGTCGTTCGTTCTTTTGTCTCTTGATTCCCATAGACCCTATGCAGTGCACTAGATTCAAAAGAACTTCTCAAGACTTGCACTACAATAGCATCTATGAGAGTCAAGTGACAAAAGAATGAATGATTCGGACCAGAAGATATGAGAGGTGAGCTCTGCTTGTTCTGTTCATCATAAAATGTTCTTAGTTGCATTGTAATATTTTCATTACTGGAACTTGTTGGTTTTTTGTTTATTGAAAATGTCATATTTTCATTAATTTTTGATCAAAAGAATGAAATTAACTAAATGACTCAAACAAAGATTTGTTAATTTTGAAGAACGAGATTCTGAGAGTTCTGAGTTTTGGGGGGTTTATCACTTGATTGTCCCATCTCAGGAATTTTTTAAGAAATTTAAAATGACTGTCTTACTGCATCCAGCCTCGGCAGCAGTGGTGCGTTGCAAGAGCCCTTTTTTGTGCAGCTTAGCAATCCTGCCGGCGCTAGCCGCTCCTTCCGCGTGCACGAGCTCACAGACGCCACTGATTGGCTGTAGAGCCGTGATTAATGTGGGAGCGCGAGTACCTTTCATCCCTCCCCCCTGAGAGAGCTCGGCCAATCAGCTCTCTCTGTGCCTCCGGCTGTGGATCTCCGGATGATAGGGCGAGCGCTTTACCACTGCGCCACTCGGACGCCTCAGATTTTATCTTTTAAAGGCTATTGTCTTAAACTTTTGATCAGCTAATGACCAGCTTGTTTGAATTTAAATGCGGTTTTTAATAAATTTACCTACCTCTATTCTTTAACTTGTGATGATTAAGTTGGCTAATTGACTGTTAAGTCCTGGGGGAATTGCTTTATGCTGTGGACTTACAGTTAATGCTGTAAATTATTGTCTATGACTTGATTATATTTTTGTTTGGCATTAAGAATTTCAATTCAATAACATTGTTTAATTTCTCAGCTCTATCTAATAAAGTGTAGTTAATTAAATGTAATAAATGTTAAAATGCTAATTCGATTAAAATTGCGTTTCTGTAAATATCACGATATTATATTATTATGAATATTCCCAGTTTTTGTTAGAATTTTAAACCTACCGGGCAGAATTTAAACAATACAAACTAATTTCAAATCCAAGTGTTTAACATTTAACTTAAAATTGAAATCAAACAAAAAAGCTACATTGTTACTAAAGCACCTACTGAAGTCATCCGCCCTAATTATTATTTCTAAACAAAATTAGTAGATAATTTGCGGGTGCGTGCAGCTTTTTAACTCAGATATGCATGGCTTCTACCACATGCAATTCTGTTATGAGTGGGATAAAGAATAATTTACTCAGAGTTTTGAGAAAAAGGCAGATCACTGCTGTCACCGTTTAGTAGAAGCATTACCACTAGAATCTCCTTTCCTGTTCCTGCACACTGCAGTCCTCTGATGCTGCATGCTAGTCTGTGACAGCCTCAGCTGAATATCAAAGCAGTATTCACTTTCCTGAGGCAGTGTTTTAAAGAGATTCCAACAGAGACTTAGAACAAGCTGGTTTGTGCAGAGCAGTTTACTTTTTAGTTTGGATGGATGAATGGTTTGTGCTTTGTGTTTGACTTGGATGTAAATGCGGAAGTAAATGTAGAGAGGACAGGAAGTGATAAGCGCTAGACGCGCTCTATATGAGGTTATTTTGGTTGTGCACTTGCACTTTCACAAGCTGCTGCCATAGATTTCCTTGGAATTATGAAGCAGCTTCTAAGCTGTTGAGCAAATCAGTGCTTTCACTGAAAATCAAATGTTCCCCTTGTCATCTCTGCCTTTTCTTGCATGCTTTTAAGGTGTTACTTCTTGTCAATAAGTTGTCTTCGTGCCAAACTTTACAATCAAGATATGAAGAATTGGCAGCATCAAAGTTTCCCCAGGTAGAGTTTTTTTTTCATGGATTTTTCCATGCTGTTCATCCACAGTTCCTCTGCAAAAACACTATACTGTCTGTCTTTGAATAAAATATTGCTATTTTTTGATATTCATATAAAATTGCTAAACACTGCTAAAAATTGTAGAAATGTTTAAACTAGTAATTCTTTTATTAGTTCTCTGGTTATCACTGCTAAATAAATTGTTGGTGATTCTTTATTTACATATACAGCAGATCTTCTCCTGTGTTCTCTCCCCTCAGATATAACCTAGCTTCTTTAATTTGATGTTTTGCTTATAACTATAAAAACAAATCAGATTATTATTTATGCATAAAAAACTTAAAAAATGCAAAAGCCACATATAGAGTTTAATGATCTTTAATTTTGACATTTTAAACCTTAAATGAAATGTAGTATATAATATACAGTTTGTGTATGTATATATGTGTGTGTGTATATATATATATATATATATATATATTATATAATTTTTTTTAAATACACTGACGTATTCAGTTGTTAAGATATAAACAGCTAAAATAATGTTTTTTTTTTCTATAATAAAATGTATGCATAAGTAAAGCCACAGTAAATTACATTTGTTACAAGTTAACTTTGTAGTGGACTATAAAAAAAAAACTGTAGAAATGCATAAAGCTAATAGTCACAAATGTACTGTTATTTGCATTCGCTGAAAACCACAACAATCACATCAACAATGTGATGCTAGCGAGTAGCACGTGAACAGATCTAGCGCGACTGTCCCGAAGTTAGCAAACGGTTTAAACAAAAACACTTAGACTATACAACTTTTACACGATAGAGATACAGTTTTTACTGACCCATCGCCATCCGTAACACCACGTTTTCTTTGTAAGTGTTCGTGCATGACATGCCATAAAAGCTCGGTCTTGCATAGCATGCAGGTTACCGTCTTCTTGGAGGCGTTTAATATAAATCGCTCCCATACCTTGGGGGACTCGGGGCGCGTGCTTTATCCTGCAGACGGTTTGTTACCTCCATTGCGCGAGCGGCTGTGTATCTGTGTGTATATGTGCATCTTGTGGTCGCACTCCTCAGTGACGTGAGCAGCCCAACTAATTGATAACAGCATTCGTTGACAACGAATTTCATTATAATCGATAATTATTGATTTTATCGATTAGTTGTTGCAGCCCTACTGTGGTTTTCACTTTTTCCCTGTGGTTTTCGCCACTTACTGAACAAAACTTTCATCACTTCTTTTTCTTTTGTTTTCCTTCAAACCAAACTAGACATCACATAAACCTTTTTTTATTATTATTATTCTGTTGAGCCATACATTGTTTGATTTTAAACACGAAACAGACAATATGAATTGATCCTTTTCATTTAATTTGTCACATAAATTGTGGAGGGTAAATACTAAGGGGTTGTTAGTCTCTTACAAACATTTGAAGCCTTGCACTGCAACGTTTCAAACTGCTGCTTATGTTGAGCCACAAAGTAGCATAACACAATAAGAGCACATGTTGTGGGGATAAGCTTTAGGTTCACAGCACAAAGGGTGAATCTACCAAGTTAAAAAACCAAGCCCCTGTCCTGCTTCTAAAACATCTGCTAAAAGGCAATCATAATTTGAATATATCTCATTACTTTAAATAGGTCAGTGTATCAGGCTGTATTCCATCAGCCTGGGATAGGGATGATGATGATGATACTGTTGTATTGTCTCGTACAATGTTTAGGCATTCTCTCATCTCTTTTATAATTTGTTAAATATTAGCAGGTTTTATTAATTTTATGTTCTTTTTTTTGTATTTTAATTTCAATTTTGTATGTGCATTTTCTTTCTTTCTTAATTTTTTAAAATTTTTGGTAGAAATGCAACTGGCTCTTTTAGTGTTCTGTTGTAAAATTGAATATCAGTTTTTGTAACTGAAAATAGGTAGTAAATAGTGATGCGCGGGTCGGGTATTTTTCCAACCCGACGGTCCCGCTTTTATGAAATTATTCGGCCCGCCCCAGCCCGCTCCGCACCACTGTATTTATTTTAACGCCACGCCCCGCCCCGCACCCGCGACCATTAAATAGACATACTAGGCGTTGTAATTCAAATGAAAACAGCCTTTATTTCAGCTTGAAAGTGCTTGAAAATATCGCCCTGTAAACTGGCAACAACATATGAATATGAACGATAAATCAGGTAATATGAATAAGATAATGATACACATTTTAAACATTTACAAAGCAGCGTTTGTAATCTGAGCTTAACTTCTTCTTTGCCTTTCGTAGTTTAAAGAACCTCAACATCTTCAGCTCTGCCACCTCCAACTCTGCCTTCTGTCTTTTCTTCAGTGCCATTGTCTCTAAGCCGTAGAGCATCGCTGGTCTCACCACTGTCCTGTACACCTTTCTTTTCATTCTCGCTGATGCTCTTTTATCGCACAACACTCCTGAAACTTTTCTCCACCCATTCCAACCTGTCTTTACCCGCCTCTTCATCTCCTTTCCACACTCACCGTTGCTCTGGACCGTTGACCCTAAGTACTTAAAATCCTGCACCTTCTTTACCTCCGCTCCCTGTATCCTCACCGTTCCTCTTGGGTTCCTCTCATTCACACACATGTATTCCGTCTTACTGCGGCTAACCTTCATTCCCCTGCTTTCCAGAGCATACCTCCACCTCTCCAAATTTTCTTCCACCTGTTCCCTGCTCTCGCTACAAAGCACAATGTCATCTGCAAACATCATAGTCCATGGGGACTCCTGTTTAACCTCATCTGTCATCTTGTCCATCACCAGAGCAAACAAAAAGGGGCTTAGAGCCGATCCTTGATGCAGACCCTCCACCTTAAACTCTTCTGTCACACCTACAGCACATCTCACCACTGTCTTACAGCTCTCATACATGTCCTGCACCACTTTAACATACTTCTCTGCCACTGTAATCTGAGCTAAACATTTTTTTTATTTAGATTTGTATAGGGCAGACCTACAGTTTACAGCCTACGCTAAATAACCACTGACATTTTTTTCAGAAATGTTCATTTAGCGTTTTTACGTTTGCTGTGCAAAAAAAGAATGCTAAAACATTAGATTTAGCAACCTGACCTTTTTTTCTTTTAATGATGTAAATTCCCGACCTCAATGTCTCCCGCGCCTCGTCTTACATCTTCACTTTGATTTCTTTGTTTTTTGTTGTGACTGGCAGCGGTAGCTCCTTGGCACTTTCGTGACTTGTCACGTGACGTAATCTTATCAAAGAACTTAATAAAATATGAAAATATATATTCCCAAATATGTAATATAGGCTATAGGGAATTGCACGCAACATACATGGATTTTTTATTTAATTTAGTTTTTAATGACCCGCCCCGCAAATAAAGTGACAATTTCTTTACCCGCCCTAACCCGACCCGCGGGGTCCGCAGGTTACCAGACGACCTGAGCATCTACTATGCAGAATAAAGAATGAAAAGACATAATGAAACCAACAATATTATTTTAGCCAGCTGTGTTTTCTCCTTAGATGTGTAGTTGATTCTGTGACATGAAAAACATGTGGCCAGGGATCATGGTCTAAAATTTGTACTTTGTCATGAAGTAAATACTCATTGGTGTATGATGCCCTTCAGGGGGATTAGTTGTGTTTCTTTAGAGTTGTGTCACATGAGTGATAACTTCAGGTTGGCCTTGACTTTACTTCATTAGGGCTTGCAAAATAAAAAAATCCCTGGTAGCCTTCCTCTTTAGTTTTTGGTGATCAACCTCCATCACATGTTTAAGCTGCAAAAGATTTCACTTGTCACGTTTGAATAGTAAGCTAAAGAGTGATAAGATGTCAGAAGAACTGGTGCGCAATTTATTTGTCACTAACCAATCAGTACTGCCGCTCTCTATATACACAGTTTGCGCAATCGCAAAGTGAAATTAAAAAACAAGCGCAAATTTAAACGTGATTTTAATATTTCACATATTGACATTGGCTCATCGATGCCCGAAAATGACATAATTACCCAGCTACATTTGCAAAAGAATGCAAAAGCATTCTTAGAACCTAATGCAAATTTTGGGGTGAAAATAAATCTATCTAGATCCGTAAAAATGGTGTACTGAGGCTGTTGTTCTGTGTTAGGCTGGGTTAGTGCTTCCTTTTATGCTCATCTCGTCTGATAACACAATACCAGGAAGCATCAGGGCTTCTGCAGCATCTATGTGCCTCGCATGTTTTGTGTCTGTTATCTCTGAAACCAGTCTTAGCATTTACATTTCACTAACTTGCCTAAAGAGGATATTTGAGAGACCCCACCCCCTTTACCAAATGTATTATATTTATGTATATTATTGGACTATGAAAAAAATTAAGTACAAGAAAAAGCATATATTTGATTAGATTAGAGGAAACTCTTGCACATTCCAAATGTTATCACATTTTTAATGTTGCAGCTCCAAATTTGATATCCAGCACGAAAGTCCTGCATGTCTAGATCCAACACACATTTGATAAAAACATGTCTTTATGACTTGCTGTAATAATGTGACTGGTAGAAGGGTACATATAAGTGCTTCAAATTTAAATTTTATTTATCACATACACAGTACAATATGCAGTGAAATGCTTAGAAAATGGTAACATGCTTGCATGGTAACAGTATAAACGGCTGAAAAATTGTAAGAAGGAGAAAATGGTAAATGGCAAACAACTAGAATAACAATTGTACTTAGTTGTAAGATTTCCGTTTCATTTTAGGATGGGGGGTATAGGATTGTTTAATGAATATTGCAAAATGACTGATCTTATTATTGTGATTACATTTGTCAATGGGTTGAAATAAAATGGCCAAAGTGTGCCATTGGTGCTTATCTGGAATTTCTTTGGGGATCAGTAAAGTGCTGCTCTGTCTTTTGGGTTAAATGCTGAGTTTAAAGCAATTTTCCTATTTTTGGGTTTGATCAGTTGGTGGGAAACTGTTGCATTTAAGCAGCCTGTTCACCATTAAAGTCAGATTTCTTATAATATTCTTGGAGACCTTTTATGCAGGTGTTTAGCCTCCTGTTATTTAAATTTCTTGTCTCTAGATGGTTAATTCTGATCATTTTAACTTTGTTTTATGTTTAAAATTTTGTAATTCACTTACAGTATATGTTGTATCATGTCAAATAGGTGCAGTCATGCAGTTTTTCTTTGACACCAGAAATATAGAAATGATAGCTGTGAATGTTCCCCTCAGACTTTGTTTTCTGTTCATTTTAATAGAATCATCAGCCTGCCCGTCACTACAAACTAATTACTCTTCTCTTCCAAACCCCCAGAAATAGAGCAATAGCTGATTACCTTCGTTCCAATGGCTATGAAGAAGCGTATTCAGTTTTCAAGAAGGACGCGGAATTAGACATGGTGAGTGGGGGGAATACCTTTTCAATTTCTCCATATACAAACCAAGGACTGAACAATGTTGCTTAATTTCACATAAATCTTGGTTAATTAAGCCAGAATTTTATTTGTTTTAAATACTGCGCATGCGTGAGCGTGCAGCAGCTTGGAATTTTCGTGTGTTTTTACTTTTTATTATACTTTCCTGCTATTATTTGCTTCCATCAAGTAAGGTCGCCCTTTCAAACCATGCGTTTTGAAAGTGTTCTTGTTCTGAGTTACGCAATATTAATTGTTAATTAAAAATAATTAGTTTTCGGCGCTCCGGGTGATCAGCGCGCAACAGCAAGGAGCCAGCTCCTTTGTTTACACCAGGGAACAGCTGATTGCACTGAAGACGGCCGGCATCAGAGACCTGATTCTGTATAGAACTCTAAACATTCCGGATGAGATACGGAGGAGGACGACAAGAGGATGCAGAGGTGGAAGGAAGGGGCGCAGAGGAGCAAAAGAGGAAGAGAAATGCGAAGTGCATAAGGAAAGGATAAGAAAGTAAAGTCGTATGTCCTGTCTCTCATCATGGGCAATGTGAGATCTCTGGACAATAAGATGGACGAGTTGACAGCTTTGTTAAGGACTGAAAACATCTTCCGGGAGTGCAGTCTGATGTGACCCCGGGGAGGTCGGATCACAACCTGGTCCACCTCATGCCAACATACAAACCCCTTGTTCAGAGACAGCCTGCCATAGTGAGGCGTGTAAGAAGGTGGTCAGAAGGAGCCACTGCTACATTACAGGATTGTTTCGAGGCTACGGACTGGGAGGTTCTCAGTACATCATATGGCGAGGACATTGATGGAATGACGGACTGCATCACGGAGTACATCAACTTCTGTGTTGACACATGTGTACCGATGAGAGATATTCGTTGTTTCCCCAACAACAAACCCTGGGTCACCAAGGACATTTAAAGCGTGTATAAATGCAAAACAAATTGCTTTTAGGTCTGGTGATAAGAAAGCAGTGAAGAAGGCTCAAAAAATGCTAACTGGGAAAATCTAGGAGGTGAAAGAGTCATACAGGAGAAAACTGGAACAAAGGCTGAAACAGAACAACAAAAGGTGTGGAGGGGCATGAGGAGCATCACTGACTATAAGACAAGCGGCCAGGCTATTGAGGGAAATGTGGAACGTGCAAATGACCTCAACACTTTCTTTAATAGATTTGATGTCCTTAAGTCTCTCACTTCAGCCCCAATTCACACTTTCCTGCTCCTATGTCCTCCCCTACACAGAGATCAGTTACTACTCCTGCACTCCCAGCAATCAATATCTCAGTGGATCAGGTAAAACATGGCCTCAAAAAGTCAGCCCTACAAAAGCTATAGGTCCAGATAATATAAATCCAAGAGTCCTGAAATCTTGTGCTCCCCAACTATGTGGTGTCCTCCAGTACCTCTTTAGTCTGAGCCTGTCCCTGCAGAAAGTCCCTGCACTGTGGAAAACATCATGCATTGTGCCGGTACCCAAAACACCACGTCCTTGTGCCCAGAACGACTTCAGGCCTGTTGCTTTGACATCGCACATTATGAAGGTGTTTGAGAGACTGATCCTGGATACACTTCGTCCCCTGGGGTCCGTTCTTCGTACGTCGCTAACTCAGTTAGCTGGATTTGATTGTTGTGGATTTGTCCTGATCTTGGATTGTTTCGTTCTTCGATGCGCTTCTAGCATTTGTTGTCATAGCAACATATCCGTAAGCTTGAACCTGCTCGGGAGCAGGTTTATTTCATGTAAACAGGATTTAGCCTGCGCTCCTGCCAGGTTATGATTGGTTGAAATGGCGAGGTCACATCTGATTGGTTAAAGAGCATGACTGACTCACGTGGAAAAAGAAAAGTATATGCCCCCTGCCATGGACTCCCCCCCACTCTCACACACCCACACACACACACACACACATAATCGCTATCAAATATTATATATGAACATAAATTCATAGGTTTAGTATTATCAAATATGATATTACTTTTATAATAAACCCTAGGCATGAGACAGCCGAGACCATTATTACAAACTTTTGTATAATGTTTATTTTGTAACATTTATTTTTCAGGGGTTTGTCATAAAAATATGCTAATAAATATTTATATATATTAAAAATTAATATTTTATAATGATAAATTGGACGAAACTAATTTTATTATAAAATAAACAATATAAAAGTATACATAATATTTCTATTTTTTCATGTACAACATATTTATTTTCATATTGCTTATTTTATTTTATTGTCTCATGTAATTTGTAATTTGTAAACCATTAACCTATGAATTTATGTTCTAATATAATATTTGATAGCGATTATGTAGGGGGGGCAATCCATGGCAGGGGGCATTTCAGCGCATATAAAAAAAATTGAGCCGCTCTTTTTCCATTTCGTCAACCAATCGGAGGGCTTGTGATCAGTGTTTCTACTGTCGATGCATATCGCCTTTTAAACCAACGCACGAGCGCGCAATAATCCTAGACAACTCAGTCCAGCTATACTAATCATCAACCACAGGTGAGCTCAAAGAACCAACTTAGCCGGATCGTAATTAGCACGATGATCTCATCTTAGATGTGTCAATTCATCTCGGATGTGTCAAGCGACGTACGAAGAACGGACCTCTGGTGAAGTCCTCTCTGGACCCTCTTCAGTTTGCTTATCAGCCGTTCATGGGAGTTGATGATGCCATAATACCCCTGCTACATCGTACCTACTCTCACCTTGACAATCCTAGGACCACCGTAAGGATGATGTTTTTTGACTGCTCCAGTGCCTTCAACACCATCCAACCGGCAGTACTGGGGGAGAAACTAATGAACATGAACATTGACACCCGCTTGGTTTCGTGAATCATGGACTATCTGACCTGCCGTCCCCAGTATGTCCGACTACAGAACTGTGTGTCCGAGACTTTGATCTGTAGCACTCGAGCCCCCCAGGGGACTGTACTGTCTGTTTCTTTTCACCCTACATACATCTGACTTTAGATATAACTCAGAGTCATGCCACCTGCAGAAGTTCTCTGACGACTCTGTGGTTGTTGGGTGTATAAAAGAGGGTGACACCTTGGAGTACCAGTCTGTAGTGGATGACTTCGTTTCCTGGTGTAAGCGTAATCACCTACAACTGAACATCAGGAAAACAAAGGAGATGGTTGTAGACTTTAGGAGAAGCAAGACCCCTGTGACTCCTATATCTGTAAAGGAGGAGATAGTGGACATGGACTCTGAATACAAATATCTGGGAGTCCATCTGGACAACAAACTTGACTGGTCACTTAACACAACGGCACTCTACAAAAAAGGACAGAGTCGGTTGTACTTTCTTCGAAGGCTCAGGTCTTTTAACGTCTGTAACACCATTCTGCGGATGTTCTATGAAACCGTTGTGGCGAGTGTAATTTTTTTACGCTGTGGTCTGTTGGGGTGGTAGCATTTAAGGTGTGTGATGAGAACAAACTGGACAAGTCAGTTAAAAAGGGTGAATCTGTGCTAGGCATGAAGCTTGACTCTGGATGTAGAAGCGAAGAGGAGAATTTTATTCAAAGTACAATCCATTTTAAACAATCCTTCTTACCTGCTATACAGTGTCTTCGCTGAACAGAGGAGCAGTTTCAGCCAGAGACTGATTACTATCAAGTGTTCCACAGAGCGCCACAGGAGATCCTTTCTCCCAACGGCCATAAAAGTTTACAACTCGTCTCTGTAACTCATACACACATGTATGTGAATTTTTCACTAACTGTAACACAACAGGACATTAACACTTACCATATTAATAATATGATGACTGCAATACTACTTAACAATAAAATATGTACTACAAGATTACATATAATAATACAATATTACATACATATACTAGATTACCGTGCAATACTTACAAGTGGCCTTAATTCATATTCTGATGGTACTTACTGTTTTAGGAACTTTTTTATTTATTTAATTTTTTTCTTTTCTTTTACCTTTATTATCTTTTCTTAGTTAACAAGTGTGAGCACCTGTAACCAAGCATGGGCAATTTCCCTCTGGGATTAATGAAGTTATTTGAATCTTGAAATGAATCTTGAGAAGGAAATTGTGCTGAACGCAGAGAGATTTCCAGAGTTTTAATGAAAATACTCAAAAGTCAGAGGTTCCCTACAAGGCAAACGGAACTCCCTAGCCAGTGATGTTTATATTGTATGAGCGGTAGCTGTTTCAATTATCTATCTTGTTTATAGAAGAACCACAATAAATAATTGATTTCATTGGTCGAGAGAGAAGCACCATATCGGATAAGCTTGCAGCTGCTGGTTGCACAGGGCTAAGAGGTATTGGTTTACTTAGCCTATAGGAGGTATTCTGAAGTAATTTATGCAAAAGACTAAATCCATAAAAGACAAATAATATGCTGCCATTTGTTGCTGATATGAGATGACTTTTCATTTATTGTTCTCCTTTTCCTTTTTCCATATCTTAGCTGTTTAATTATAAACAGGCAGTTTAAAAGCATGCAGCATGAATTGCTTTTATATGCTGGCTTTACGTTAGTCCTTTGTGCTGTGTGATCAGGCCATGACCATTGACTGTGTTTAGGCTATATAAACAAAAATATATTCTGTTCAAATACCATAAAATAAATGTTATTGATATAATTTTACATATAAAATGTTATTTTATATAAGATTATTGATTCAATACAAGAAACATATACTACATATATTATATGTAATAATACATGTGTTAAAATAAAATGCCTACCAAGGAAACCTCGGATTGCAAGTAACCCGGTTTAAGAACGTTCCGCAAGACAAGCGAAATCTTTTTATTAATTTCGACTTTAAAAACCAGCAAGGTTTGGTTTACGAGTATCATGCATGCGCCTCTTGTTTTGATGCCGAGCGTCACGTGATCACATCCGTTCCAGTGGTTTTTCCTCTCTCGCACGCGGTGCAGAATTGTGGATAGTCGTCTTCCCTGCTCGGTCTTAGTGCGCATCACACACACACACACACACACACACACACACAGACTAATGGAAACAAGGCTCTGTCACGATTCTTTTTAAAGGTAAAGTGCAGGTTAATTTGTTATATTTTTACTCTACAGCAGTGATCCCATTAGTGTTTGCGCATTTGAGTGTCATTATAGATGTTTCTTTTAAATTTTCCCATAAGGCATTGTTTCCGTTAGTGTGTGTATGAAAGTCATCCCATACAGTCGTACTCACCCCTCTCAAATAAGAGAGGAGGAAGGGTTACTGTGTAAGAAAGAGGAGGGAGATGGGTGGCTGTCATTTCTTCTTTCCACACACACAGCGTAAATAACGAATAATTTGAGTTTTTAATCATTTCTTATGGGGAAATTTGATTTCGGAACAACTTATGCTAGTAATCCAAGGTTCTAATGTATGTGATATTAAACTATTATAATTATTGTTTAATACAAGACACTACATTCTATATGTGTATATGCAGTTATATACACACCTTCCTCTACCAATAATTAAATTAAACCATAATTCAATTATCCAATTGAAGAAAATATACAGTAAATCAAGTTTCTTTTTTTAGTGCAGGCAGTATTTGCCAGTTTATTCTGTGTTAACAGTAAGTGGCAGATTAAGAGTTTAATATAAAAAAAATATCTTCTAGATTGAAGAATGTAAACAATGGGGGTGCAACGGAGCGCTGTTGATCCGTGATCCGTGCGGATCACAGCCCACAGTTCGGCATGCATGTGACCCCTTGGATTAATCACACTTTTTATTTTTTTTATTTTTTTTTATTGCAGATTAATCTTACGTTTTTAAAGATTGCAAAGTGATTCTGCCGATATTGGTTTTTAAGTAATGAATTAGAAGGAACAAAAGAATGTCATAAAAAAAAAGATCACATGAATAGTAGCATTTTGGTAAAATATAATGACGGAAGAAGGGACAAAATGGTTAGTGTGTAAGCACTGTGGTACGAGAAAGCCGTATAAAAGCGGCAAAACATCGAGCATGGCCACGCGTCTGAAGTGACATCACCCTGGTGTGCGGTTACGATGCAAACCGCAACAACCATAGCAAGCTCACCGGTGTATTTAAGCAGCCCTTTGCAACAGAACCAGAGTGAGAAATTCCCAAATCTATTGGGAGTTTATCGCAGCAAACATAAGGCCATACTCTGCTGTGGAAAAGAAAGGATTTATAAACATGTGGAACGTGCTCGTCCCTGCTACGAAATGCCCACTTCAGCATGAAATTTACGAACAGGTCTGTGATTACCACGGATAGTTGGACATTAAGGTCTATGGAAAGCTTTGTAACTGTGATAGCTCACTACATTGGTTATTTGTGTTAAAATAAAAAGTTGCCTCCTTTTTTTGCTGATGCGAAAAATTATCTGATCCTTGACTCTCAATCCGTGATATGATCCGAACCGTGATTTTTGTGATTCGTTGCACCACTAGTAAACAATGTTAATAGTATTACACTCTTAGCTTGATGAAATCAAGTCAGATTTGATAGTAGGGATCAGGTATACATTTTCCAAGTACACATTACACTGTAATCTCAGTGAGCTGTCGTGGTCCATATGAGATTAACACATGTGAAGGGATTAAGAGGAATTGACAGTTGCCTACTTGGTGATGGGTGTATATTTACGGTTAGAGTATATCCAGAGGCTCTTTCTCTTATATGATTGCAATAATTATTTGCAAAATGCATTACTCTGTTTGGATCTAATGTTTCCTGCTTGTTTTTGTCATTAGAATGAAGAATTGGATAAAAAGTATGCTGGTCTTTTGGAAAAGAAATGGACTTCAGTCATCAGATTACAAAAGAAGGTGTGTACACAGCTTGTATAAAACAAAGAAAATATTTTGTTGTATAACTTGTAGATGATTATTCAACCAACACCCATTAAAATAGCAGTGTTATTTTATGACCCTTACTAGCTCACATTCTCTTATTCTTCTTATTTTATGGATACCCTTAAGGTGATGGAGTTAGAATCAAAGCTGAATGAAGCAAAAGAGGAGATTACTTTAGGAGGACCTATAGGACAGAAGCGAGACCCCAAGGAATGGATCCCTCGCCCCCCTGAGAAGTATGCCCTCAGTGGCCACAGAAGTCCTGTCACCAAGGTCATCTTCCACCCAGTCTTCAGTGTTATGGTGTCAGCCTCAGAGGATGCTACAATAAAGGTGGGTTTTCTTGATTTGTTCTTCTCTCACGAGGCATGCAAAGTAAGATGAATTATACAATTATAAATGAATAAATTATATGTTATTCTTGGGTGATTTATTATGTTACTTTTAAATCTATTCATTGTGTTTTTGGTCTCAAACCGGTCAGTTTCCACTGGTCTTATTTAGGCTCCATTGAACTTCTCTGTGTCTTGCTATCAGTGATAGTTATTAATGTAATTGGGAATTTTGTCCTTAGACTCTTCCTGTGAAACTCAAGCATCATGAATGCCTGTTATTTAAAATACAAGCTCTATGGTTAAAGTATGTGCCCCACTTTCACCAACTTGGCATCAACAGCAGAACTCTGTAGTTTTGCTTACAGCTCCAGCACTGGCTCCAAACTCGCTGTTACATAATTACACATAATTGTAGCTGGTTATTATTATTTTTACTGTGTTTAAAAAGTAGAAGGAGATGCTTTTATGACTAGTTCATAAAAACGACTTCTTTCTGCTTCTACTTCGTTCTTTAAAAAAACTATTTTCCCCCAGTGCAGCTATGGTCTCACACATTCGCACAAGTAGACTGTGTACCTTTTACAAAGTCCATTTAAATGAATTTAATAATTCATTAATAAATTAGTATTTTTTTTTGGTTTCGGCTGTGATGAAGGCGATCGTGTCATCTCGTTGTCTCCGCACCAGTGAACGTGCCTATAATTGACTTTTCATTTGAATTATTTATATTTCCTTTATTTTAGTAAAGCAGACATTTCGCTTTCTATAAGTATATAATTTTCACGTCTGTGAGGCGAGTATACACGGAGTTTCGGTTCTTTTTCTGACGCGCTCAAGTTCACCGAAAACAATATAGAATAGCGCCCCCTGTTTACTTTCTTTATTTAACATATTCATAATGTTTTTTCATCATTGTGAGCACACTTAAATAAAAGTAGTGTCTTATAAAGGTTGTGTAGCTTATATAATTTTACTATATAGTATTTGCACATTAATCTGACAATGTTTTAATTGTATGGTCATTTAGTTTCATTTATTTCAGTTAATAAATCTACTAAAAAGAACACAAAATATAAGATGACACAAGGCCCTACACACTTTACTTTTTTTTAATTACACATAAAATGTAAAGGATCAATGTGTTACCGTTTACATTGCTTAAATTCAATCCTAAAAATATTTTATTTAAATTATTAATTTGTACTGTAATGTTAGTACTGTGATTATAAATTTGTTTTACAATGTTAATTCTGTGAAGAGAATGAATGATAGTTATATAGCGCCACTCAGCGGTAAAAGCCAGCAAACGCACAAACCCGAATGCTGTCGCTGTGAGGTGCGGCGGTAAAAGTAGACTACAGCTTGTCTACCTACTGTAGTCCTAGATTTTAATTCTATAGAAAATTCATACAACATTGAAGAAACTGAAACATCGAGTTTGCCAAGTGGCAGGCAAGAAACCTTAAAACTTAGGAAATCTTGAAAATCAAACTGTATGTGTGGCCAGAAATGTGTTTCGCTTCCAGACAAGAAAGAAATTATGGTGTTGGATGGAACCAAAAATAACTTTTGGTTTTGCATTCAGGTATAAGGGGCAGTGGTAGCTCAGTATGTTAAGGCTCTGAGTTACTGATTGGAAGGTTGGTGGTTTAATCTCCAGCTCCTCTAAGTTGCCACTGTTGGGACTTTGAACAACGTCCTTAACCATGTCCTCTTCGAGTCACAATATAATGGCTTGACCCCAGCTTACTAACAAAAAGCAGGGATATGCAATTAGAATAAAGAATTTTACTGTGCAGTAATGTACATGTCATAGATACTTGGCCTAACTGAATTTACAGTATTTATTCCCTGGAGTTGTTATAATCTTGGCTAAATCATTTAAAAAGCCTTTTAAATCCAAGGGATTAAAATGTAATTACAGCTGGGTTGGTTTGCATGCTTGCTTTTTCACTAGACCGAATGAAGAGAGGCACATGGCTGTCGTTTCTGCCACCAGTAGACCAGTT
Source organism: Clarias gariepinus (assembly GCF_024256425.1). Lineage (NCBI taxonomy): Eukaryota > Metazoa > Chordata > Actinopteri > Siluriformes > Clariidae > Clarias > Clarias gariepinus. Next base: position 18,966,692 of record NC_071110.1, read on the forward strand.
GAAATAAAATCCTGTTGTTTTTCCTCAGGTATGGGATTATGAGACTGGAGACTTTGAACGTACCCTAAAAGGCCACACAGACTCTGTGCAGGATATCTCCTTTGACCAGACTGGAAAGCTGCTGGCTTCCTGCTCAGCAGATATGACCATTAAACTCTGGGACTTTCAAGGCTTTGAGTGTATTAGGACCATGCATGGTAAGTGTGCAACATCTGAATCTGAACATTTTCACATGAATTTTGTAAACCTGATGCTTGATCTGAAATTGGTGTTTCCTAAGGGAATGGGGTATTAAGGGGAAGTTGTTGCATGGTACTTGTTAGCATGTTCATTTCCTATAAGTTTATAAAAGAAGAGTTCAGTATAATAAGACCCACCCTATTTTGGGGTAATATTTCACCTCCTGTTATTGCTGCTTGTTGAGGTATTGTTCATTCATGCTTGAAAATCTATTTCTTCTTGAATTCCATCCTAAATAATTTCTTCCTCCATAAACATTAAGGGTGCTGTCCTTGCTCACTTAGACCTTAAACAATACGTTCTTTCAGATTTTAATCGCTCTGCAAATTGCTGTCCTATATCTGAATAAGCTTGCAGGCTACTAAGACAGGGGAAGACAACAGAAATTTTGCATTTTAATCTGTCAAAATGTATAAATCCTTAGTGATACTAATCCAGCACATGAATATAAACAGCATAATAAACAGCACATGTGCAACAGCTTTTATGTTTAAATGTGGTGCCTTGTAATTTACACCCTGTCAGTTAAACTGGCACATTGCCGTCAGACCAGCAGACCGTACTGATTGAGGGGAAACATAACAGGAATCCCACCCACTGCTCCATTCCACTCAATCTGTTTCTCCCTCTCCTGGCTGCATGCAAGACAATTCTTTATTTCTATTTCTGTGGTTCCTCTCTCCCTGTGCTTGCTTTCTCCTTTTCATAGTAATTTAGATTTTATATATATATAAAATATATTATTTCTATTTTTTTTTTAATCAAACTACATATTTAATTATTTATCTAATTACCCAAATTAATATTCAAATATCCTGCTATGGTGAACACACAATTGGCTAGATTATGTATAATTAGGTATGAATATCTAGTGAAATAGACACTGTGGCAGGCTTTCTTTTGCTCTCATTTTCTTTCTATCCAGGTAGGAGATAGAGATTTGTGTGGCAGTTTAATTATCCTTCCTAGAACGAAACGAAAGATCATTTTCTGTGGAGCTTTCTCAATATTCAACCCTCTTTTTCTTAGGTACTTATTTTCAGTACATGTTCAGTAGCTTTCATTTGTGCAAAGAGCAGTGATCGATTTTTTTTTTCCTTATGTTCTTTTGAGGACAAAGCCACCCGAGGCAAATTGCCCGTCACTTTCCTTTTATGGTATTGCCTAATGTGTTTTAACATTTGGTCATGGTGGCAATTAAAAAGCCATTATTAAGTTTTGCTGGAACAATCCGATTTGCATGGTAAAAATGTGAGTGGTGTTATGGCTGAAGATTTAACAGTACCAAGTGCACAATATGAGGTTATATGAATATGAATGTTGAGTCTGCTTCCTCGC